>NW_023494789.1:11302551-11902551 GCF_904425465.1 Colossoma macropomum
GGGTTCTCAGACTTCACAACACAAAATCGTTAGCCAGCACCAGCGGCAACCATTGATTCTTCTTCTCTCTGCACCTTCCAACTGATGCTGTAGCGCCACCAAATTCAAGATGCCACTTCAACGTAAAAACGCAGAAGGCACTCTCTACAGCAGTGGTCTCCAACCCTGATCCTGGAGAGCCTAATTCCAACCACAGTTAGCCACACCTGCTCATCAAACTCTATTTGGGGGTGGGGGTGCAGGGATGTAGCTCAGGGTTGGAGGGTTGGAGAGTTGGTGACCACTGCTCTAGAGCCAGTGTTTGGCCCATTCTGGGCTATTGTAGAAACATTGTGGCACAATATGGTGGCCTCTGTTGGAAGAGAGTTCACTCTGTATGTAGATATGAAGAGCTCATTCAACAACAGTCTGTAGTTACAGGTAATTACACACTAAAGAAAACATGGTTTTGTATACTATATTCTAGTGGTGTTAAAAGAGCCCCCTAAATCTTACACACTGCACCTTTAAGATGGTTGAAGGAATATTAAATGATTGTTTTCAGTATTAAATGCTTTTTTGTTGTCACTATATTGACAGATAATACTGCTTGTTTCAAGAATATTTCTTAAAATTATCTTAAAAATATTTCGTAAATTCTTCTACCAAATATAGTGACAATTTTACTTAACAAACTAATTTAAAATGGTTTAATAAACAGTGTAGAAATTAGGAAAATAATTTTATTTGAATGTTTGATCAATGCCTCCAAAATATTTTTATGACGTTTTTAAATGGACCTACACAAGACATAAAGCACAGCTAACTGCATCACCTGTAACATCATATGGTTTCATTAAAGTCTTCTTGTTGGAATTAATTTTCTATTGAATTTCTTACTTATATGACTTTAAAATATGGAGTTTTTTGAATTGCTAAACGAGAAGCCAGTCTAGTCCAGTCGTGGGTCTTTTAATCTTACATAACGTCTGATTCAAAAGATTGAGGCTGCCTGTTGAGCTCTGGCACTACCAGTAACTTTTTGCATTTGATTGATATCCATTGTAAATCAATTCCAGTCTGAAAGATGTACCTCCTTTCTGTTCCAGCTACGGTCGTGTATACACGGCAGATCCCTACGCCACGGCGTTAGCAGCCCCGGCAGCTGCCGCGTACGGAGTGGGAGCTATGGTACGCCAGCTCATTCTCTTCTAATCTCTGTGTTCTAGTTGCTCTGAAATTGTCTTTTACAAAATGGGTTTCATAAAATGGTAGTTCAGCAAAAGTAAATAGGAGTCGGTCAGCCTAGATGTTTCTAAAGTTTGCAGTACAGAAGACACATAGCTTAAAACAGTATTAGCAGCCATTGTGAGGTAGTGGGTGATATTATTCTTCAGGTATTAGTTTCACCAAAACCCCACAAATAATCTGGTTAACAATGTACAGACAGTGTAAAACCCGCTAACGGGACCCCATACCTCAATGGCTAAGTCAGCCTTCTTTCAGTAATCCCTTATCTTCTGCTGGGTAGTCAGTCACAGTCTGAGTTAATGTTAGTCCAGGTTGTTATCAAGGAGAGGAATGTTAGTGACATTTGGGAGGAACTGCCGATGTTTTTGTGGTAATAGTACCTTTAGCCTGGGGTAGGCCTTTAGCATAGCAGCCCACTAGCTATTGTGTCCACTTGTGTGCCCCTCCTTCAGTCAGAAATCTGCAGCTAAACTGCTGCTGTCGACCGTGAATGAGACCGTATATAAGGCAATGACACGTATAAGACAATGACTTGAAAAGCTTGAATATGAAACATTTAGCTGAGTCAAAACGTGCTCATGTGTACACACCACAGGTTTGTCTATACATTGTTTAGTTCTGTTTTTACTATTTTGCAAAATAAAGATAACGTACAGTTGTGGTTCTTATTACTCATTATATAACAGTAAATATTAATTATATATAGTTAATAAACCAAACAGCTAACTCAAAATAGAAAATGTAAAAAGTGCAACTGTTTAAATATCAGGACTTTGGTTATTTAGGTTGGGACAGATATTTAGGAGAGATTTATTTATTTATTTTTATTTACATATATTTGTAACAAAACAAATACACGTCCAGTTCACATACTGTTTGCTGCTACATAAACACAGGATTGTAAAAGCCAAAAACTGCAGTTATTTGAGCAAATCACAATTATCTTCCTCAATCAGGCAAATAGCAAGCTGATTCACTAAATTTGGGGTTGGGGTAAAATTGTCTCAAGTTGATTTTTACAACAAACCATTGTTTGCTTTTGTCATACTAACTTGCTTTTTTTCCCCCTCCGCAGGCCACCCTCTACAGGGGAGGGTACAGCAGGTTCTCCCCCTACTAAACTCCAAAACCTCCAGACTTCACCAACTCTCCGAAACTTTTAGAAACAGTCAGTCACTTTGGAGCGGAGACGTACTTTTTTTTTGTGTGTGGACAAACGGAAAACGAAACACGCCGCTTTGGAACGAATACTTGAGAAAGAAAAGTACATCACTACAAGTGTTTTTTTAAAAAAATAAAACAACTACATAACCGTAAAGAACTTGGACGGAGACGTGAGATGGCTGACTGAGGAATTGCACGACTGAAAAAAAAGAAAAGAAAAATTGAAAAAAAAGCTTGATTATTACTTCTTCCTTTGGCACGTTTCTCTGCACATATGCATGCAGTAATGGCTCTAGAGCGCCTCTAGTGGCCACCAAACTACATGTGCACAGAGTGTCTGGACTTCAACGGACTTTACAAGTTTATACATCACTGTTCAGAAGTACCACACTACATTTACTATCCCTGTTGGAACACACAAAAGCGAGATGGCTGCCCAGGCCACGTGGTGGACTGTGAGGTGGGGGGGAGCACGCGAGCCCCCCCCAACAGAGACTGCCCATAAGCTTTTTTGAGGAAACGGTGATGTTCTGTAGTGTGAACGGAGGCAACTGTGTGTGAAGTGGCGTTTTTCTCAAAGCGTCATCCGAGAAACGAACAAACTGAAATTGAGGGAAAAACGCTAACGGCTGTTACAGATCGCAGGAATTTTACGCACGCATACGGGACGATGTGTCATACATAGCCTACAGAATCTTGCTTAGATCCTTGGTTTTTGTTTTTTTGTTGATATTGTAAAATTACCTCCTACTTTGAGGTCTTTTTGAAAAGACATACCTTTAAAATTGAATAGTCATAATATGCAAATAAACTAGTATAGAACAAAAATGTTACCAAACATTATTATTATTATTATTATTATTATTATTATTATTATTAATTAGAGCATTTTTTTTGACATACCATTTCTGTGACATGTTTTTATTGGCTCCAGTTTAAGTCAGAAGGAATAGGTAATGCAACTTTAAATCATGTTATCAAATGATCCCACGCAGTGAACAAAATTACAGTAATGCCATCATGAATGGCTGAATAATGAAATCACGTTCAGAGATTATGTAAAATGCCCATTTTTTTTACGGGACTGCGTTGGATTTCGGCTCTCCTTTTTACAAGAATCGTTTTGTTTGAATATGCAATCTCCAAACAACATTTCAGAAAGAGCGGCGAGTGAAAATCTTCGGATGTTTTAAAGGTTAACTACATAGTATTTTTTACTTTCTCGCTTTGCTAAGTGTCTTTTCTCTATTTCCTGATTGATATTGATATTTTGTCTTTTGAGATTTTGGTTCCAAAGATTTGTGAAGCACATTTTTTTGGTCATATGTATGAGCCTATAGTAATTTCTGTTGTTTTTGGCTTTTGTTTTATTTTTGTATCTATAGATTTTATTGTTTGTTTGAAGTGGCTTCAAAAACAGTTTGAATTGGAATTTGCTGTGTCTTCTGTGCCATCGACATCCAATTTACTACAAGCTAATTTATTAACAAACTTTATCAGTTAAAAACGATCAGGTTTTATTTTGTTGTGGTCAGGATTTTACCGATGTACATTCTTTGTCTGGTGCAAGAGTCTTTCAGAAGTGCTGGACGGTGGTGAAAGCAAAAGCGCGGCTTGTCTGGACTGCGTGAACGATATACAGAATCCTGTCGAACACGGTTTTGGTGTTGCTTCTTAGCCAACACCCGTACTGTAGGTTAAAGAATAGAAAACATTTCATAATTGTAAGCTTTTAGTTTCTCAAATTCCCTGCATTTACGTTTCTTTTCGTGTGGTGTAGGGATTTAAATTATATTCCACTGCTGCGGAGTCACGTGGAACATTTGTATTAAGATTTAAGGAAATTCCTGCCTTCTCTCTGAAAGCTCAGTGAGATGGAAGGGGGTTGCTTTTTTCTGTCCATTAGGTACTTTGCAGTCTATGCACTATATTTCTCAGTGTTACCAAGAAACAAACACCTCAGTACCTGCGATCTGCCCCCACTCTTCCCCTCGTAGACTGTCCCAGGAGTTAGATAAAGAGGGTGGATTTGGTCCGTTTCTGTAATCCTCTTCTTTCTAGTATGTTAACTTTCATAGAGGCGCCAGCGCTACTGTAAACAGTAGCCCATCGCTGAGGCTTTGGGCAGGCTAGACTCCGCTCCCTTCGGCTGACCAAGACGCGTAGAATCGGAGGTGGTCTCTTCAGCTCAAGTCAGCCGAGAACTCTAGCCTGAGTCAGAGGAACATTACTAGATATTTTCAGACGGCTGGGAGGAGGATCAGAGACCCCAAAAGGTGTGCTAGTGTGAGTTTGTTGGATCTGCATGTGGAACACAGCTTTTTAAATAATGTCCAGTCGTGCAGTCGGGATGGCGAGAGAACAATAGCTGCCCACCTTCAGTAGTGTTCCATTCCTTATTATATATTCTCCTTTCCATCTTTGCACATTATTATATAATACATGTTATGCATATTATCCTTTAGTTTACAATGTGAGTGTGTTTTTGGTTTGAACTCTTCCTCTCTGCATACTCAGATGCCATTTGTGATGTAATTTGTATCTGAATGTCCATATAAACAATTTTTTAAAAATATACACATGAATGAGTCAAGTCTTTATTATTATTATTATTATTATTATTATTATTATAGTGATGCATTGATTTATGTAATAATAATAGTAATATAATATTATTATTACTACTACATTAATATGTTTCAATAACAATGTTCTTCAGTAAGACTAAGGAAACCTTTTCAATATTTGTTTTAATGATTGTTTATATTATTATTATTTTTACTGCCAGTACTATCACAACAAATGTTGCATATTTTAGTTTTATTGTTTTTGAAGGATGTTTTATTATTGAAATGTATTGATTTTGAAGTAGTACTATTACTGCAGCTGCTACTACTACTATTACAAAATTAATTAATCAGTATGTTTCAATAATAGATTTTCTCAGGAAAACTTAAAGTTCAATTTTTAATATTTGTAATGTTTTTATTTTGATGCTTACTATTATTACTACTGCTACTATTACTACAACATTAATAAATCAAGACATTTTAATATAATTTCATTCAGTAAAAAAATATGTAAATATTTGTAGTAATTGTTTAAAGATGAATTATTATTATTGTTATTATTACTATTCTTACAAATATTGCTACATTTTATCAAGATGTTTTGATTTGGAAGGATCTAATGCCTCCAAAAGATCCCTCACAGAAAGTTATTATATGAAATGGATATATTAATACGCTACCTGAAGCCTGAGACATTGTTTTGTATTAGTTTTAAAATAACCACTACAATCAAAGAAATCTGAGTCAGAAATCATACATTTTGAAAATAACGATGGAATTCCTGCTTAAAGATCATGGAGGCCAGAAGATTTGCAAAGTGTCAGGATGGACAAAGAAAGAAGTTTGGGAAAATAAACAATTTTATTCCGTGTTCCCCTGTACAGCTGGTCTGGTAGCTGAGTTAGCTCAGGTTAGCCATGCTGATGTAATGGTGTTGAAACACAGGCATACACACACATACTGACACTTACAGACCATAAAAATAAAACAGATTTGTGCTTGAAGTACATAAATATACCTCTGTATAGAAATAGGCCAGAGAGGAAAGGGGCAGATAGATGAGGGAAAACAACACAGCTGTAACATCGGAACAGCGTATACTTCAAACCACTTCACAAGATAGAGTTCATTATCTTTGAGGACAAACGTCTATCCAGAGAGCAGCATCAGTGCAGGGCTGATGTACTTTGGGGAAACGCTTCTTTCGTGTCCAGACAGAAGCTAATTGGACACTTCACTTTAGCGGTCGTTTTTAGAATGGAGTTCAAATTGACGTTTTTTTTTCATGCCAAATATCTCATATTACAGTTACACCCATCAAACCACGGTGTTCATTCATTTTAAAGATTTTTACTGCCCAGACTATTCTGCACTGTGCCACTCAGCGATACTTAGCAGGTCGAAGGGCACGGGGCATTAGGTGCCTGGCCCCTGGAGAAAGGGACTAACGAAAGAGGGGAAGGAGGAACTACACAATTCCATATTTAGCCAAATCACTCAGTTCCATGTCGCCAAACGCTTCCCACGGGCAGATCACGGTGAAGTCTGGGAGAGACAAAGAAAAAGAGGGAAAAGGATCAGAAAATAGATGGAAATCTCAGGCTAGCGCTGGCATGCTTACTTAAAATAATCAAGTCAACACTTTAATCATCATAAATTACAGTAGATTACGGCCCTTTTTAAGAACAAGTAGGGTAGGCTATAACTACACCATGCCTTCTAATTAAAGGCCAGAAGTGTGAGCGTTAGCATTAGCATTAGCGTTTACCTGTGCCGAGTCCTTCCATTCCAGGGATGTCGTCTCCGAATCCCTTCTGGCCTGGTTTTGGGGCCTTGCTCTTGAAGGTGCGGATGGCCCTTGCCTTGAACTTGGGGGGTCCCTTCTTATCTGCGGGGGCTGCGACGTCCATTGCGTTTATTTACTGATGAAAGAAGAGAAGTGTGGAGGAAGAAGGTCAGTCGCAGGCCTGTAAAGAGGTAGCTGCCCAGCTGGCATAATTCAGGTAATATAACATGGGTTGATTGCTTACAATCCATTTGAAATAGAGCTACACCACTGAAACATGAACCAGTTTATGTATATAAATGAGATATAAAATTCATTCAAAGTGGTTTGATATGAAACAGTTCATTGTGGATTAAACAAATGACCAATTATGACTAGTAAGTTTCTCCAGAATGGAGAATTTCACATCAAACCACACTGACTGTGTACATCTTAAAGACTTCAAGCAGAACAGGTGAGGTGAAAAAGGCAAATTAATTTGAAATATAACTCAGAAAAAGACAGTTTTCTGGCTTTGGTAACAGACAAAAAGAATGACTAACTAACTAATGCTAGCTTGTGTTAACATTGTTACCGGTTGCCAACTTGATTTTGATTTTATTGCCTCAGTGGTTAAGCTAGATATAGATTTAAATAACCTAACAGAATTATCTATAATTAATACAGAAATTATTTATTTCAAATTTCATTATTTATTTCTAATTGCTTTCTGTGCTTGGGGGTGGGACTTCACACTGCCTCCCAATGCTAACGCTAAACTACACCTTTAGCTGTACCCTGAATTCTAGCACCAGTTTCACTGTTTCAGTAAAACACAGGAGCATCTTCACCTTTAGACCTTTTAATCCGCCTCTCTCACACTTTCTAAATCCCAGCACACCTCTTTTATCAATGACCTGAGCAGTGCTGACGGATTAGGCTCAGCTAATCCTAAACGCAGTTCTTTACACAGTTCATTAGCTCTGTTATCGTCATTAGCCCGGCTGTGTTTACAGATGTCTATTTATAGTGTACTTGCATAACCTCGATTATCTAATATGGGACACCCAAAGCCATCTGTTACCACCTTAATCCAAAATATTAGCTTCATTTAGCCTTGCCTACTTCTGGAATGTAGGCCAAACTATGCTAGAGCTAATAGGCTAATGTTTTCTCTCTATCCAGAGAGGCAGAGAGGGCTTTGCAGACTGAGGGAAGCCCTACAGAGTAGTAGTGTAGAATATTTAGATTTTTTTATGAGCTGTTCCACCCTTAAAATGGGAGTAAGAAATGTTATAAAAAATATTATTATATAAAGTTTAACAGTAGCGTTTTTAAGATGCTAGCCTCCCTCTTTGCTTGTTAAAGCAACCGCCTGTAGACCTTTTTGTATGCTAGAACTGTCCAGAACCCCTCTGCCCTTCATTTCACTCATCTCCCCCATTAAGTTATTCTTAACTTTTTCTTCTGGCCACTTAAACGGTTGAACAATACTGGACTCGAATTGTACCTGCACTTACTGGCCACTTTATCGGAAACATCTACTATAAAGATGCACTCTGTAGGGTTGTGCTGGCTGCAGCCGATCTGTTGCTGCACAACTCATGAACTGCCATCTACCCCATCCAAACTTTGGAAAAGGACTACCCTAGGACCCCCACTGACCACGTTATTTGGGTGGTCCATTCTCAGCACATCAGTGACACTGACATGGTAGTGTGTGGTGCTAGTTTGAGTGTATCAGGCACAGCGGTGTTGCTGGGGTCAGTGTCACTGCTAGGTTATGAGTGGTCCACTGCCCAAAAATATCCGGCCAAGAGTGGTTCTGTAGCCAGAAACGAGGATGGCTAAGACAAACTGTGCACCAACAGATGGGTTACATTCTCCAACTGTACAGCAGCAAGGTGGAGCTATAAGGTTAGCACTTATAATACTAAAATATAAAAATACAAAATGTGGCTTGTGCAAAAGTTATGGCACACTTTAACTTCTTACTTTTTTCCAATATGTAAAACTAAAATAAACAGAAATTGTGCACTAAAATGTGTAGAAAAGTGCTATATTTAAATGTGTTCTCAGTAAAAGTAAAAGATTGTGTAAAATTATTTTCATATAGAACATCAACAAAACCTCCTTGACTGGAGGTGTTCAGACTTTTATAGCACGTGTCTGTAAGTAAACAAGCTGCAATATAAACCACACCACTGCACTGTAACAGGCTCTGACAGAATGTCATGTTCTCTTACCTTTGCTTCACAGCAGGGAAGTTTTCTGAGGCTTGATTTCTTGCTCGGTGAGCAAGTGCAGAGATGCAAAACAAAGGCGAGTTTGTGTTCCTCGGCTCTCTTTCTGCAGTCTCTCTTCACCATCCCTCTGTTCGCTGTCTCTCTCTTTTATACCTGTTTGTTTAATCCCCTCCGCTCACGCCCTCCATCCCTCACAATCTTCCAGAACTAGTCTCTTCTCTTTAACCCCCGCACCCCCCATCCTCCATCCCGAAAGCACACGTGTTCCTTCTCCATAGAAAATGAGGTGAGGGATCAAAAGATTGAGAGAAGAGTATTTTAAGCTGGACTTACAGGACAGGAGCTTTGAGGGCCTAACAGTGCAACGTGTCCAATGTGAGATTAAGAGCATCAACAGTGTAAAAGCAGCTCCAGGCTTCATGATATAATAGTCTAATGAAGGTCTAATGATGTAATGATATTACTGTAGAGCCTTATTGGAGACATGGTAGACCCCAATCTCCCCTGCCAACCACCCCATTAATGGGGTTTTCTCTTTTCCACCTCCTCATATTATATTACTTTTTAATTGAAAAATACCCCTTCGTTAGATTCTACGTCTCCTGGGCCCTAAACGTGGGACTCATTTTAAATGGAGGTAGGATCATAGCAAGGATCTTTCCAGAGCCTTCTTTCATTAATAAATAAATATCACATCCTCCCTCTTTGAAGACATATGATGCCCTAAATGTAACTAAAGCCCAGCGGTGAGTTTGCTGATCTTTACCCTCCACTGCTATCACTGCAGACTGGCAGGGTCACCTACAGGGCACCACTAGTAGCCTGTTAATGAAGTAATGTTCTTTTTTTATTTGAGGATTGTCTCATTTCATAGAGGAAAATTTTAACCACTATCCCTTGTAACTCCGTTTAAAGGGACAAGGCAACACTTGAAAACAAGGGGCAGGGGTGGAAATAGGAAATGGTGTTCCCTGGTGTTGATGTAAAGATTACTTGAATCATGAAAGCCAAAAATGCAAAACCATCTTCTAAGACTGAACTTTGGAGGTGTGGGAAAAACATCCCTGCAGATTCCTTTGAAAAACCACAAGTGAATCTCCTGAAAAAGAATTGAAGCTGTAATAAAGGTAGAGTGAATACACTAAATACTCAAAAAAATTACATTGTATGTCAATATTATATTTAGATATTGAGGTTTCTGTGTTATTTTCTGTTTCTTTTCCTGATACTAAAAAATGAATTACTTGAAATGAAATAAAAGAATGAGGTCTCTGACCTTTGTACAGTTGTATAGCACTGTGTATTGCCGTGACTGGTTTTATAAAAATTTATGCTACATAAACCATCAGTAATGACTTTTTCCAGAACCTTCTTCCAGGGAATACTGCACAGAATCTTCCAATACAAATTAACTTCTTGGATATCATCTTTTCACATTTTAGGCCACGCCCTGCCCCACTATAATCTTATTATTATGATTCTACCAGACAGTTCCATAAGATGCTAATGCGGTGGGTGTTTGCTTGAATGTTCTTGCATTCTAGTGACTCCTATGACATCCTCTTCAATTCAGCCCAAGAACAGCTGCTTTTGATCAAAATGCTCAGGTGCAGTGGTTGATGACTGGAAAAAAGGAATGAAATAAAAGACCCGAACTGTTATGGCTCATGATGGCGGAGGAGATGAGTAAGAACCAAAACTGTTAAGGCTTTTTAAAGCTGCTCTTCCAAATAACAATAGCAGTCAGTAGCTGAATCGGTGACATAACAACAAAGTCTTTGGCTGTATTATAATAATAATAATAACTGTTATCATCATAGATGTGGATAATCAGGCCTATCAGACTCCATTTAGTCATTTGTTTTGCATAAAGTGTTCAGCATTCCATGCATAACATTTATAACAGAAGTACAGTAACACTTTATTTGATGGCTACCTACACAGGGACATTGTAACATGTGCATAAGCACTGAATAACATACTTAAGTATGAACAGCTTATGTCAATATTCTCAAATTGTTTTGAACATAGAACCTAGTTAAGAACACCATATATCATGTCATATCCCCGGCGTATTACATACCAAGGATTATTATTCAGTGGACTACATGGACTACAGTGCAAACTAGCTGAGTTATTCTTAGGTTATAAAGTGTGTAGTAAAACATTGTGCTCTCTGGTGGGCTCTGGCCCTTTAAGGGATTAAACACTCATGTACAACTGCCACAATAACAAATAGCATTGACACAGCACAATAAAAACACTTAGAAATGTTGACTCATTCCATCAAAATATGTTCCATAAAAATAATTGAAGAAAAATTGCACAGTTTCACTAAAGGAGCTCCAAAACTAGCAGAAATTGCATTGTATGGCTACTGTGAAAAGGGGTTAAGTACTGTTTATTTAGGATGAGATGGTTTGGTGGTCTATTAGTAAAGTGAGGTGTAAGTAGATTACCCTATACCTCTTCAGAAATATCTCCTAAAAAATCATAACTTGTACCTAAAGAAAAATTCCACTGATATTTCAACATTTCTGCATAATTAAATGGTTAACATGTCAACAAAATCATTCAGGCTGGTTTGGTGTGAAATGCTTTGTTTTAGAGAAACTTAGAGAGACAGAATTGTTCACAGTGGTGGTGATAGGAACCAGACATCTGAGGGGTTTAACGCCTCTAAAAAGTCCCTCACAGAAAGAACGTTATTACATTCAGTGCTTATGAATGCACTGCCTGGTCTGACACATTGATTTACAGTAGTTTTGTGATAAAGTTTGGGTCTCGAACGTATTTTAATCAATTTAGTTTAATAGATTCTTGGTGGAGGGATACATGAGGGGTGTCCTAAGGCAAAATCGCTAAATTATCCTGAAATTTGAAAAATTGGTGGAATTCCCCTTTAATGGCTGTTTTGGAAATTAAATAAATGATGGGTTGTCTGACTTTTGCCCAGTACTATAGGTAGCCTTCAAAGAGCAAGTAAGCCCACACCTCAAACTCTTATCAGTGCCTTCACCATTCTTACATTCTTGCAAGTTCATTCTAGCAAGGTAACTTGGCAAGAAGGTTCTTCTCCGGAACATTCTGCAGCTATTGAGAAACACCCACTGTTTTCTGTCTCTATTACTGCAGGACACTGTGTCATGTTTTTCTGCTTGAGCATATCCAGTTCAGCTCCAGAAGGTCCAGATAATTGGCTGATGATGTGACTCAAGGGCAGCACAAAAGCATCTAAAGACATTTCCCTTCAGACAGTAACCCTAGCATGAGTTTTCAAACCTTGTTTACAGGACTACAGAGGTGCCGGGACAGATGACCTGTGTCCTCACACTGTCCCCACTTTGTGAACCCGTAGATCTCAGATCAGTGAACATGTCAACATGCTGTAAAGAGCATTAGCTCTGAGGCCTGAGAGCATGTGATGATTTATTTAGCCAGCGCTATTCTCAGCTCTCTGCTACCAAATTAAGCGTCGGCTGATATTTTTAGAGGCCTGTGTGCTTTTTTTCTTTGAACCAAGCATTACTGATTTAAGGAAGGAGGTCAGTTCAGTGTGCGGTGAAGTGCTGACAGGCCTTTTAACTGAGTTTATTTATTCATTTATGTCGGCCTCAGTTGATCCCTCTCATGATGGGGGAATTCCACCAATTTTTCAAAATTCCTACATAATTCAGTGGTTGAGATGCAAACAGAGTCATTCAGAGTGGTTTGGTGTGAAACGGTTCATTGTAGAGAAAATTACCAACTCTGATTTCTTTATAGTGGTGGTGAGAGGAAGCAGGGTGAAAATCAGTGAAAAGAAGTGAACACACCCTCTACAGAGAACTTAAATTTAAACTTACATTTAATTTTCTGCAGATTTTAGTGCACAATTTGTTTACTGAGTTTAACATACTAGAAAACAGTTATGTGCCATAACTTTTGCACAAACCACATTTCATGTTTTAGGATGTTAAACTTAGCAAATAAACAGTAATCGTACTTTAACATGTGCAGAAGTGTGAGTATAGAGGATGTGTACTTATTTTTATGTCAACAAACAATGTAATTTGACCAGAGGTGCCCAAACTTTTGGACTGTACAGCCATTTTATTTACCATCCAAAATGACCAGTGAACCTGCATGTGCTTTTTGCATTTTATATGTAATGTTGATGATGGTAAAATAGGGGTAACTCTGAAAAAATACGATTATTTTACCTTACAACACCCTTCATGTATCCCTTCACAGTGGATGGATTTCAATACATTTTAGACACCTAAACTTTAATTCAAAACTATCATAAATCAACGACTCAGGCATCAGGCATTGTATTCATAACCATATTATGTGATAACTTGCTGTGAGAGAGCTTATAGAGGTGGACGTCTGGTTCCTATCACCACCACTGTGAACAATCCTGACTCAGTAAGAGTCAGAGAACAAAACATTTCACACCAAACCACTCTGAATGGTTTTACATCTTCATTTCATCCTAAAGAATTTATTAAAAATGAGTGGAATTCCAGTTTAATGCCTTTATGTATAGTTGGCCCAAAATTGCTGTCATGATTCTGTGTGTTCTCACTTTTGTCTTTTCATAATCGTCATGATCTTGAGTGAAACGATTAGCTAGCTTATTCTCCCTGTGAGGACCTCTGTGCACTATGCTCTATATTCCTGCCTCATTAAAGCCCCCATGCTGACCATAAGCCCTTGACACACTTACAGACCCTTAGAATGATAATGCACTCACAGCATGGTCACCCTGACCGTATGAATGGGGTATTAAGTAATAACAGTGTGTATAATAGCCACTAGACTTGCTACTATTCTAATTGTCTATAAAATATAGATGATTGAAATAAGTAAAGGTGCACTGGGACTCATAAAATAGATAGCCTTGAGATGCCTTGAGACACTCCAGCCTAAATATAAATGTAGCCACTGCTACATCTGTTGTGAACATGCTTACATGCAGCCTACAGTGGAGCGTCAGTAGTATACAGAGTAAGATTTTCCAGTTCAAAGACTAGGAAACACCCCGTCTGGTGATGCAGATCAAACTGTTTCAGACAAACAGACGTGCAGACAAATGGACGGACATGTTTATGTATGGATAAACGAATAAACGGGGCATCAAGCAGCTTCAGATAGGTGGTCTATCTTGAGAACCCCTGCTGTAGTGGATGTGTTTACTTATTTACATGTAGAAAATCAACAAAATCTGAGATTCGACCAGGGTACCAAAACTTTTGCATCAACTGTACTTGTATAATTTTTTTTATCCACTTTCCATTTTGTAGGAATTCTGCCACAATACCCACATCTGGTGTGTCTACACTTCCTCCCACCTTCAAAATATATCATTGGAAGGAGCTTTTCCTCATATTTAAACCTGAAAATCTCACTGTAGATACTACTGCAGTTCTGCTGTAGGTGGCAAGTAGGCATGTTTACACCAGGCGTAGCAATAGTTACACTTTTTATCTTGGCCAAAGTGTCCCTTTGAGATCAGTTTCTCTGTATTTTTTCCTCCTCTGCTTCTCATCTTCTCAGATCGGTCAGCGTCTTACACAAGCAGCACAGAGAAAGTGGTGAGTGAACATCAGAGGAATCTGGCAGAGAGTTGGTGAAATGAAGTTAATCTAATCGCTGGCCTTAATGGGTTTAACCATTGCATAAGTTGTTTTTATAATAAAACACCTCCTAGATTTAAGTGTCCAGCTTAACCTGACCATAATCCCTGATCCTCTGGCCTGAGCTGTTTTTTAAAAGGAGAGCAGCGTGGATTCAAATAATCAATGACTAAACCAAGAAACACTGTAGATAATGATGTACTGTAGATAATGTAATATGTGTTATATATGTCATATATGTTATATATCATCATTAAATCAAGGTTTTATTGACCATGATGTAATAAAATCTAATAAGCCTTTCTGCTCTGTCGGTGCTGTTAAGGTTCTCTGTGGTTGTCATTTAAATTTGAGTCTCACTGACTGACTGTGAATCAGTCCACAAACTGCATCTGACCTCATTTTTCACATGTCCTTAGATGCCCTACATTAGCTTAACTACCGGATCAGAGTTAATCTCAGTGTAAGGCTGAGTTTAACTGGGGAAAATTTCATGCAACTGACTTCACTGACTCCACTGACTCCACTGACTCCACTAGTTCACTAAATTAGCAGCTCATATTTTTTGGTACATTATCTTGTTCTTGCAATATAAAGTCATCCGCATAGTGTAATTTACACATTTGCAGTTTTGCATATTTTTAAAATGTGAAAATAGTCTGCATAGTTAAATAAAAACTAGTATGCATGCTAAAAAGGTGTATGCATACTAAAATAAGCCCCTCCAATGAAAAAACATATATGAACAGTTCCACCTTTTTTTGGATTATCAGTTATTTTGCTTTCTATTTTATTTTGTACATCTTTTTACATTATAAAGTTAAAACATGTTTTACTGACATTTTAGTGACCCTTTAATTTTAAATACAGGGCATCAAACAATGCCATTCCCGCTTATATGATACAGAAAAATGTTACATATGCCACAACTATTGTATGCTTAAAAAGTAGTATGCATAATTTGTGTGTAGTTAAAGTAGTATGTATGTTGTAGATATACTCAAAAAGTATCATGCGTAGTTAAAAAATTACTATTCATGCTTAAAAGTAGTATGCACACATAGAAAAGAAGTAGGCACAGTTGAAAATAGCATACATATTTAAATAAAAGAATTATACATGGTCTCCTTAAAATATAGTATGCTTGGTTAAAAGTATGCATACTGTGTACAGTCTCAACATGTTACTATACGTGAATAAAAAGGCATATTTAAAAAAGCAGCATACATACTTCAAAAATGAACATTCTTATTTAAAAAGTAGCATACATACTGTATGCATACTTAGAAAAGTAGTACGCAGAGTTCAAATGTAGTATGCATATTTAAATAAAAGTAGCATCCAGCATCCAAAAAGCAGTATGCATACTTGCACAGTTTAAAAGTATTATGCATACTCAAAATGGTAGTATGCATACTCTATACACATTTTTAAAGGTACTAATATGTCTAAAAGTATAAATGATTAAAAAGGTAGAATGCATGCTCAAATGTAGTATGCGTATTGTATGCACAGTTAAAAAGTAGTATGCATATTTAAATAAAAGTAGTGTACATTTTGTCTACTTAATATGTAGTATGCATGGTTAAAAAGTAGAATGAACACTTTAAAAAGTAGTATGTGTGCTATGTACAGTCTCAAAATGTAACTATGCATAGTTAAAAAAGAAGCATATTTAAAAAAATAGCATAAATACTTTAAAAACTAGAAAAAAGTAGCATACATACTGTATGTATACTTCTAAAAGTAGTATGCATACTTAAAAAGTAGTTTGCATGCTGAATGCATACTTCTAAAAGTAGTAGATACAGTTAAAAAGTAGTATCCATACTTATAAACATGCTAGCATGTGTATGCATGATTAAAAATGTAGTACGCATGGTAAAAAAGTAATATGCATATTTAAAAAGAACTATGTGTACATACATACTTCAAGAACGAACATTCTTAGTTTAAGAAGTACATACATAATGTATGTATACTTAGAAAAGTAGTAGGCACAGTTAAAACATAGTATGCATACTTAAAAAATAGTATGATTGCTGGATGCATACTTATAAAACTACTAGGCAAAGTTAAAAAATAGTATGCATATTTAAATAAAAGTACTATACATGATGTCTACTTAACATGTAGTATGCATGCTTAAAAAGCAGTATGCATGCTTAAAAAGGAGTATGCTTACTTAAAAAAAGAAGTATGTGTGCTGTGTACAGTCTCAAAATGTTACTATGCATAATTAAAAACGAGTATGCATATTTTTAAAAATTTGTATACATCCTTCAAAAACAAGAAAAAAGTATTGTAACATATTGTATGCATACTTATAAAAGTAGTAGGCACAGTTAAAATGTAGTATGCATACTTAAAAACGTAGTATGCATGCTGTATGCATACTTATAAAAGTAGTAGGCAAAGTTGAAAAATAGTATGCATACTTATTAGTAGGCACAGTTAAAAAACAACTATGTTCTATGTAACCATACATAGTTAAAAAAGAAGTATGCATATTTAAACAAATAGTATACATACTTCAAAAACAAGAAAAAGTAGCATAATTAAAAACTGCATACTTGCATACTACTATATGCATACTTAAAACCAGTATAAATGCTAGAAAAGTAGTATGCATGATGCATAAAAGTAGCATACTTAAAAATTATTATTCATTTATTAATTATAGTATTTGTGCTGTGTACAGTCTCAAAATGTTGCTTGCATAAATAAAAAGGAGTATGCATATTTAAAAAAGTAGCATACATTCTTCAAAAACATTTTTAGTTAAAAAATAGCATACATACTGTGCATACTTAGAAAGTAGTTGGCACAGCTAAAAAGTAGTATGCATATTTAAATAAGAGTAGTATACATGTTGTCTACTTAACATGTAGTATGCATGGTTAAACAGTAGTATGGATACTTAAAAAAGGAGTATGTTTGCTGTGTACAATCTCAAAATGTTACCATGCATAGCTAGAAAAAGTATGCATATTTCAAAAAAACAATATATATACTTCAAAAACAACATAAAAGTAGCATACATACTGTTTGCATACTTATAAAGTAGTAGACACAGTTCAAAAGTAGTATGCATACTCAAATAAGTAGTATGCATACTATATACATACTTATAAAAGTGCTAGTATGTATAAAAGTATGCATGATTAAAAATGTAGTTTGAATAGTTATAAAGTAGTATGCATACTGTATATAAACTCAAAAAGTATTCATAGTTAAAAAAAAAAAACGTGTTACGCATTCTTAAAAGTAGTATACATAAAAAAGTAGTATGTGTACCGTGTACAGTCTCAATGTTAGTATGGATAGTTAAAAAGAAGTATGCATATTTAAAAACTAGTATACATACTTCAAAATTGAGAATTATTAGCCAAAAAGTATGCATGCTTAGAAAAGTAGTATACTACTATATGCATACTTAAAACCAGTATAAATGCTAGAAAAGTAGTATGCATAATGTGTGCATAGTTTAAAAAGGAGTATGTATGGTTAAAAGTAGTAGTATGAATGTTTTAAAAGTAATATGCTTACTGTATGCATACTTACAAAAGTACTATACACAAGTAGTGGGCATTCTGTATGCATATAAATAAAAGTAGTATTCATGATTAAAAAGGTAGAATGCATGTTTAAGTGCAATATACATAATGTAGGCAAAGTTTACAAAATAGGATGCATATTTAAGTAATAGTATACATGATCTCTGTTTAAAAAGTAGCATGCATGGTTAAAAAGTAGTATGCATACTGTGTGCATACTCAAAAAGTAGTATGCGTAGATTACATTTTTAAAATTGTATTTATGATGTCTACATATTTAAAAAAGTAGCATGTATAATTTATTTATTCTTTATGTATGTATGTATAATATGTATATATTAAAAACGAATAGGCACATTGTATGCACACTTAAAAAGGTAGCGTGCATAGATAAAAATGTAGTATACGTTACATAGTATGTATCCTTAAACACTAGTGTGCATGTGTGCATATTTTTAAAAATAAGGGAAAAGGTAAAAGATACTTGAAAGTATGCATGATGTGTGTATACTTAAAAAAGCAATATGAATACTTTAAAAAGTAGTATTGCTTACAGACTGCCCTGTTTAAATAATGGATTTTTATGAATCCATAAGTAAGAATCCTTAAAGTAAGACCCTTTGTACATGTGAAGAGATATTATCTTCGTTAAAATCGATGCACTTTGCTGGCTGCTGGGTGTATGCAAGGTGACGGACGGTCGAGGGCCAGCGCCGGTTTGGCGGCTCAAAAGCTCAGCCTAACTCTTAATGAGCCTTAACAGCTTATCTGGGAGCAGGCAGGCAGCATTAGGAGCAAAGGTGCTGTCATTATCTGGAGTTTTATTATACTGTACAGTGAAAAAGTGATGCGTTGTATTTACTCAATTTGTGTGTACATCATTTCCACACAAATAAAATATATGACATCAACACAATTACTGCCAAAAAGTATAAATAAACTGAAAGACAAAATTGTAATATCACTGGAGAACCTTCAAGGCCGTCTAATGATTTCTGTGAAAATAAATAATAAAGATTTTAGTTCGTTTTCATTTAATATAATGATCATGCTTGTTGTATTTCAACTCTGCAAGTATAGTAATTCATTTCATGTTTTGGCCAGAAACAAAAGGCTTTAAACGAGCCAATCAGGAGTGTCTTCTCTGTGGTATCCAGGTAGATACAGTCAAACAAGCTCTTAAATTGGTTGGGACTTCAGGAACTGGACTGCAGGCCTCACCACATGTTCACATTAGGAGGTGACAAGTTGCTGATATTGTATTAAGTGTGTTTCTTGTTGGTGAGTTTGAGGCCCTGTTGTTTGTGGGTGTGCACACTGTCCAGCTTCGGAAAAAGTAAAATGTAACAAAATCTACTACATCATTGTATTGTTTCAAATATTAACCCTGCTTGTATGTTTACAGGTTTATAAATTTCTCTTTCATTTATTTTAAGACATTATGGGAATAGGAACAAATCCCGATAGGAACAAAAGCTGGTGACCTCGGACCTCCGTAAATGTTAGCTGAGGTAATAGACCGTTAGCATTTGTCTATTTGTCTAAAAGACTAGGCTAGTAATGTTAGCTGAGGTAACAGAACATTTGTCTATTTGTCTAAAAGACTAGGCTAGTAATGTTAGCTGAGGTAACAGACAGTTATCTATTTGTCTAAAAGACTAGGCTAGTAATGTTAGCTGAGGTAACAGAGATTTGTCTATTTGTCTAAAAGACTAGGCTAGTAATGTTAGCTGAGGTAACAGACAGTTATTTATTTGTCTAAAAGACTAGGCTAGTAATGTTAGCTGAGGTAACAGAGATTTGTCTATTTGTCTAAAAGACTAGGCTAGTAATGTTAGCTGAGGTAACAGACAGTTATTTATTTGTCTAAAAGACTAGGCTAGTAATGTTAGCTGAGGTAACAGAGATTTGTCTATTTGTCTAAAAGACTAGGCTAGTAATGCTAGCTGAGGTAACAGAGATTTGTCTATTTGTCTAAAAGACTAGGCTATGCTAGTGTCTTGCTACACAAAACACGTTTGCTGTAGAAAAAAAATAAACATACAGGTAAGTTTTCTTTGCTTTTTTGATGCAAATACATCCTTCTACTTTCTAAAATGAAAGGAAAGTTCTGGGTGGTTAGAAACTATTTTAACTTTTTGTTTTTAGCCGTTTAGCTCCATTTACCCCCATTCATTGCGGACTCGCTCGCAGGCACCCTCTGGCGTTTTGCAATACCATTTTTGATATAATGGGCTAAATAAGAAGAGGTCATGCTCCTGTTAAACCGGTTCCAGTATATGCCCATATGTGAAAAATATAAGCTGGACATAAGGGAAATATATATGCCAAAATATGTCATATATTTTGAATATATCAGATTTCTGTATGGGCTGAACTGAAGGCTAGCTCTAAGAACTACAGTTCACCACTGAGTAATGTATATTTTTCATTAAGGCACAAATTAGAATCAAACATATTAAATACGTTGCTTTTTTCAGCATTGGAAAGTTCATGTTCAGAGGTCATTGTCTAGATGTACAGCTAGTAAGTGAAATAAGAAAGAGAGGGAGCTGCCACTGCTGTCACTGTTTAAAGACTTGGCTCAGAACTCCTCAACAGATTGCCTCATCTCTCAAAATAAAGCTCTTCATGCCAACTGATTCTATTTTATTACATCATCTTGCATCACCTTTAAACAACATGATCTTTCCACTGCTTTAAGATTTGGTGATTATTTCTTTACTTCTCCAAAAATGAATAACTTGGGAATTCACTTTTCATTTTTTCCAGGCAGCCCGAGGGGAACTCCTCCTCATCACACTGAGCCGCCGTTGTTGTTTCTGTGTGAGACATTGTGATGATGCAACACACAGTCATCTCAGCCGTTGTTCACAGACTGCGCCTGAAACTGGAGCAAACTGGAACATGCTCTCCTCACACCGTGGGTGTAGTGGACAGCTCATCCTCAGGTGCCTGATATCAGCACATAAAAGAACTACACACACAGTCAGGGACACACTCACCAGTAACAGTCAGTCCCCCATCACAGCTCCTGTTCACAAACAGCATGACTGATACTGGGACAGTGTGCTTGTTAGATCAACCCCCCTCTGAGTGTTAGCAGAGCAGAAACACTGCGGTGACCCTTCATCTCCACTAGAGGGCTCTCATCCTGATAGTTTTAAATGATCCATGTGGGAAACAACTGAGGGTTGTTTTTGGTTTTTGTTTTAGTTGAATTTAATGTATTATTTATATATTTTTAAAATGTTTTAAATTGGTTTTTATTTTTGATTAAAGAATGTCAACATCTAATTAATTTCAGTCTTATTTTTTTTTCTTTGATTTAATTTATTTATGAAATTCATTAATTAAATTTATTTATTTATGTCTTAGCAATAAAAACAGCTATGTCTACTCTTACATATCTGGAAGATATAAGCTTTATGGAATAATAACAATAATAATGAGTTTTGTGGAGTTATGTTGGTTGATGTTGAGTTGTGTGAAGTTATGGTGGTTGATGTTGAGTTGTTCGAAGTTATGGTGGTTGATGTTGGAGTTGTGGTCACTAATGTAGAGTTGTAGCTGGTTGATGTTGAGTTTTGTGGAGTTGTGGTGGTTGATGTTGGAGTTGTGGTCATTAATGTAGAGCTGTAGCTGGTTGATGTTGAGTTTTGTGGAGTTGTGTTGGTTGATGTTGGAGTTGTGTTGGTTGATGTTGGAGTTGTGGTCATTAATGTAGAGTTGTAGCTGGTTGATGTTGAGTTTTGTGGAGTTGTGTTGGTTGATGTTGGAGTAATGGTCACTAATGTAGAGTTGTGGTGGTTGATGTTGGAGTTGTAGTTGGTTGATGTTGAGAAGACACCATTCTGTTACAGACAGTTACCTGCTGGCTCTGGTTTGTATTGAGGTTTGGAACATTTTTCATTATTTTAGAGCCCTGTGTTTAGTTTCTTGGGTGGGACTGGGTTGACATAGTCTTGTAGACCCACTGGATTCATAATAAGTGGGTATTATGTCTGCTGATTAATTAATGTGTTATAAAGTGCCTGTGCAATGAATATTTAGTGAGATGACCCCATTCATTTCTGTAAATGACTTCACGTGAAGAGGTTCAGTAGGGGGGTTGGTGCCATCAAAATATTTTATCATTTTGACCACTGCGTACAACCAAGTACATTGGTTTATCACAGCTCCTGCTAAAAGAAACTCTCTTTGACACTGTGACACGTAGTCCAACATATTCTGACCTCAGTCTATCAAAGACACCTGCCCAGTTCTCACAAGCCCACCAATCACTACTGTCCAACCAGTCACATGATTCACATGAGGGGGCCAAGATACAGAGAAAAGAGAATTTATATTCTTTCTTCGCTTTGTTCTTTGCCTGCTCTAGTCACTCAGCCAAGATGTTGCTTGTTCTTGTCTTTTCTTTACTCGCAACCTGCAGTACAGCAGAAGAGAAAGGTAGGTTTTCTTCATAAATGGATAGGAGGGGGCTTTCTGTGGGTGATTTTAGGATTGACCATGTGTTTGTAGATTAGTAAACGCTAAAAATAAATGAACACCACCGTTATACCATAGAATTAACAGTTCTGTGGCACTGCAGTCAAATGGACCACTGTATTTTTCTGTGGGTGGTCATTTCAGTCTAATAATGTTCATCTGTAGCATTAATGAGATTCACATTTACATGAACTTCATCTCCAGCACCTACTGTTTGTGAACAATCCAGGCGAAAGCTGAGTGAGTGCATCTTACCCCATAGGCATGGATGTGGGAAGTGGGGGTGCTGAGGGGGCTGCAGCATCTCCAGATTTCAGAACTCCAATGCTAAAAACAGTTATAGTTACACACAAATTTGAACTTTTTAATAAATAGAGTGTAGCAAAGACTCATTTGTGCATGTTTTAGAGTGGCATTTTTCTGTTTTTATTCTATTTTTTTTCAAAATCTGCAGCAGCCATGCACTCTTTAAGCACCAAAAGGTATTTTTTAAATGTTTTATTTAATATTTGTAGTATTTTTGCTAACAAGAAGACAATAAATGAAAAGTAATGTGTGGTAATTATAGCATTCATTTCTTGTGATGTTACAGCCCATGAGATTTTATCACAGCTTTTAGAATTTTTTTAGGCATTCTGGATGTTAATTCATTTGCAATATTATACAGCTTTCTTACTCAGTTAAGAACCATCTACCCTCCTAGTTTCTGACTAATTATTTAAAAATTGAAGTTGTACAGGACACACATAATAGACTAATTTTATACATTTATATGCAGTTTCATTGGTTTTGCAATACCGAAAGCTTCGAGTACAAACATCTGAAGGCCGAATGCAGATATGTCTCTGCTTTATGTTGCAGAGATGGTAAATATATATCACTGTTCAAATCACTGCTGATTGATATATATGTCTTGCTGTGCAAGTTAGCAATGGCCTTCACTGACAGCTTATGCATATTACCCTCCTGCAGCCCCTGCAGACAGCACCCTCCCCAGACTGACCGATGTATCTGCAGTAGAAGCCTTCATCAACTCGGCCGAGGTGGTGGTCGTTGGGTTCTTCGAGGTCAGAGGCTGTGTGTGTGTGTGTGTTTGGGTGTGTGTCGTATTGATTTGTGGGACGCGGGAGGAGAGACATGTCCGAAAGTCGCTGAGCGTCTGGCAGGAATGCAGACTGACAAAGAGAAAATAGCGGTGTATGTGTGGGTGAGCTTCCGTTTGCTGCCGCTGCCATAACCTCCACGTTTGATCCCGTGCAAAACCCGTCAAGGCCACAAACTCGGGCCCAGGAAATGCCTGCTGTTGTGGTGGCAGAGGGCCGCCGTCCCAGAATGCCAAGCCCTCTGGCCCAACTCGCCGTGCGGAGGAGGAAGCAGAGCAGGAAATGAGGGTGCATCTGAGGCATTGTGGGATTGGCACTCCCCTGGTCTCCATAAACAAACGCGGGAGGAACCTAACATGAACCTAAACACAGTCTGGGAGCAAGGACACAGAGCTGGAAACACAGAGGGCTGAACACAGTTCAGATTTAACTACTGTTTAAACCTTCAATTCAGAACATAACACAAAACTATATAAAGGGCTTGGCTTTAACTGTCTTCTCACAAACTCGTTTTTCCCTCATTTTCACATTTTAGTCTTAAGCAAAAGGCCTTCTCCACAAATGAGAACAGACATTTGGTTTCTGAAATTAGCTTCCTTAGCTTTTTACTGGACATCTCACACTCACCTCAACCCATGTTGGAGTTATAGTCTTTTAGACTGCTAGAGCTAGGTCTCCAATTCGGGTCATAAATGTCAAGAAAGAGAAAAAATCCACCCTTTAATTTCCGCTGGCACACCTATTAGAGTTCTAATAGTGTATTAGCACTAAGCTAAAACTTGTGCACATGAAAATTTCTGTCTACATTAAGACAGACATTTGAAGTTTGCAAAAGACATTCCATATGTTTTATTTGAAGCTTAACGTTTCATTAATATTTTACCTTGTAGAAGTTTTATGCTGGTCAGCCATTTTACAAAGTGGTTTGATTTTGTTGAAAGGAAAAAAATACTCTTCTTAAAATTTGGGTTGCCAACCCCTGATCTAGGACCTCATGAAGGCCTAGAGTGACAGTTTTTCCTCACAAAATTGGTCCCACCCATTGTAAGCCAAAGCATGATTGGTTGACCCCTGTCAGTTCCTAATTATGTAGGTAGTTAATCTATAGTGTAAGGCCTCCTGAAGGGCTAACCAAGACCTAGGGTTCCCCTCTGTATGGTGTTATCTTAAAAAATGAATGAAGGTACGTTGCATAGCTAAAAATGATAGCAGCAAACAATTTAAAGTCTGAGTTCTGTCTGTACTGTTGCTTCCATTACTTGCTAGCTACATTAGCCTTGTAGTTCCAGTGCAAAAGTAAAGATGTAAACTACTTTTAATGTACTATAAATTGGACCAATTTCTTTAGTAAAATATCACTCTAGAACTTCTGGATGTCTAGATACATCACTGATGGTGAACATGAGCCGCAGTCTGACCAGTTTTCAGTCAAAAATGGACAAGAGCGGCAGTAGCTCTATGCCAGAACTCTTGTAAAACTGATACAAAGCCAATATATCTGTCACAAGCTGTAAATAAACCATGAAATGTCTTTTACAAGCTTCAGATGTCAATGTTTAATGGCAAAAAATGTACAATTTTTTGAATTGCTGTAAGCTGGCGCTAATGTAGAGTAGCGTGGGGAACAACCTAACACGGGGCACAAATTACCACAGACTTTTAACATTGTTAAAGAAGGTCAAGCAGCGTGTGCTTCTGGCCACATTATCATATTTCCTAGCCACGGTCTCCCACCACAATTTAGAGTGATTGGTCAGCATTTTGAAGAGATCTGTGCCAAAGAGTGTTTTCAGGGCATGCACGTTATTTTTTTAAACAATTTTTTCCAGTTATTCATGTAAATCACACAATCCAACTTTATATTACTTTATTTGTGACAAGCTCACAGCTAATGTTAGCTGGGCTTAAGTACAGCCTCCAAACTGCGGGGTTGGTTGTTACACAGCGTTACAACTAAGCCACCTTTAATAAACAAAGACAAATAAAGTAAATTTGGTGTTTATGTTCCATCTTTACACAGATTTTAAGATATGAAAGAAGAAACATCTAAAAACAGGGATTTTGTTCTGCTTTATTAGTATATTAATGAAACTTACAGTAACATCTGGTAAAGCTAGTTAGTCAGAAGCAATATTCCATATTTTACTGATGTGTGATGTTTTTATTTGCTGTCCTTCACTGGACAAAAAATAAATTGTCACTGTTTGGCACAGTTTCATGACAGTTTTTATCTATAATTTGATGTGTGTGTATCTATCGATTGAGCTGTCTGTCTTAGATAACATAAAATGCAGTATGGTTGGAAAATATATTCTTACAACATAGAATTATATTGAATTAATTTGTTTGCACAAATTCATCAGACTTTCCCAGCCAGTGTTAAACTGATCCTCTTTCACAATTAACCCACTCATGGGGTCAATTATACATTGCACTTCCCCTCATTTGCGGTGGAATTGTACATGAGTTGGAGGTTCTAGAAACAAAGTTTAAGTGTTCATTTTATAAGTTATTCAACAAAAAACAGAATGTGTTAGGTTGTGCCCTTCTGTCCCCTATAACGTGAATCCTATAGCAAAAATTAATATATTGTAGAGGTGTTTTCCTTATTTTTGACTGAGTGTTTGACATTCATGGCCCGAACTGAAGGCCGAGCTCTAAAAGTCATGGTTTACCACTGTGTATTATATGTATGCTGAGCACATAGACTGGTGGAGTTTATCGTTCCAGCTCTCTGTCTCTGTTCTAGGCTGATGAAGGCTATGGTTATAAGGAATTCTTGGCTGCTGTTGAAGAGGTGAAGACCCTTCCTGCCGCCCTGTGCAGTGTGAAGGAGGTGTGGACTAATTACAGCATTGACTCGGACACCATCACCATCTTCAGGAAGGTACACACAGCTGCTCTTCACACTTACCTCACATTAGTGTTATATAATGTGGTCTTGGCTGAATAACTGAGAAATCTCACTCAGAGACCCCCTTCAGTCCATTAATAGAGTCTGGTCATTAATCAACTCTCAGAACCTTTAATGTGTGTGTGAGTGCCCCCTCAGGCCGACCTGCATCAGGAGAACTTCCAACTCTCCAAGACCAAAAACCTGGACACTGACGGACTCGTACGCTTCCTCACCATCAACGACGTCCGCTACATCACAGAGTACAACCAAGCGGTACTGCGACACACAGCGCACACACTCTTCTCTCTACCCTTCTCTTCTCCTCTCTTCTATACTCTTCTCTGTCCTTCTGTTTCATTGCTCTTCTCCACTGCCCCTCTCTTCTCTTCTCTTCTCTTCCTTAGTCTTCTTCTCTTTTTTCCTCTCTTCCTAAGCCATATTTTCTCCTTTTCTTTACTTCTCTTCTTTCCCCTTCCTTTCTTTATTCTTCTCCCATCCCTATCCTTTTCTTTTCTTTTCTTTTCTTTTCTTTTCTTTTCTTTTCTTTTCTCTAAACTCCTACCATTTTCTATTCCTTTTAATTTTTTTTCACTTCTCATTTCTCTTCTTCTCTTTTCTTCTTTTTACCCCTTTCTTTCTTTCTTTCTTTCTTTCTTTCTTTCTTTCTTTCTTTCTTTCTTTATTTTCTCTTCCCACCTACTCTTTTCTCTTCTTTTCTCTTTTCACTCCCTTTCCCATTTTGCCTTTTCTTTTCTTTTTTTCTTTTCTTTTCTTTCTTTTCTTTTGTGTTCCCTCTACTCTTCTTTTCTCTTCTTCCTTTCCTCTCCTCTCATCTCCCTCTCATACCTTTCTTCTCTATTCTCTTCTTTTCTTTATTATTTTCCTTTCTCTTCTCTTCTCCCTCACCTATCCTTTTCTCTATTTTTTCTCCTGTCTTCGTCTCCTTCTTTTCTCCTCTCCTCTATACTCTTCTCTGTCCTTCTGTTTCCTATTCTTCATCTTTCTTTCTTTCTTTCTTTCTTTCTTTCTTTCTGTCTGTCTTTCTTTCTTTCTTTTTTTTTCTTTCTTTCTTTCTTTCTTTCTTTGTCGTCCCACCTACCCTTTTCTCTTCTTCTCTGTTCTCCCTCCCTTTTCCGTTTGTCTTTTTTATTTCTTTTCTTTTGGTTTCTTCGTTTCATTTCTCTTCTCTGACTCCTACCCTTTTCTGTTCTTTTCTGTTTTCTTCTCTTCTCATTTCTCTTCTTCAATTCTCTTCTTCACTTCTCTTCTTCTTACCCTCTTTCTCTCTCACCTATCCTTTTCTCTTTTTTCTCCTCTCCCTGTCCCCTTCTTTCTTTTCTTTTCTCATCTATGCTCTAGTCTTTTCTCTGCTTCTTTTCTTCTCCTCTCTTCTTCCCCATACCCTTCTTTTCTGCTCTCTTCTTTTCTTTGTTCTTTTCCTTTCTCTTCTCCCCCACCCTCTTCTTTTCTCCTCTCTTCTATACTCTTCTCCACTGTTCAGAGGGTGGATTAATAAATGCTAATCTCATTATGTCATTCAGAACTAATTCCAGTCTTCATCATGATGACTCATCATCTTTATTCGCTCACTGTGTTCTAGAGCGGAGGTGTAAACTGAGTCCCTGAAGGCAGCAGCACAGACCAGTGTTGTGTTTTTTACTGGACAGTGCAGTAGTGTAGACGGCAATGGTGCAGTCTTTTCAATAGGATATTTTGGTTTACAATATGCATTGCTTTGTGTATATATTTAGGTTTCTAACAGTTTTAAGTTAAAACAATCTAATTCAAAATGAAAAAAATAAAAAAAAATCAAATTAACACAATTTCCCCTAAACTCCAAATACAGTCAATGAGTCAAAATCTGATTGGCCCCATCTACAACTAGCATTAACATTTGTCCTGAGTGATCTGATTATAAGTGGACAGCACTAAATTCAGGTGAAAACAGGGTCCAGTGTGTTTTGGAGATGCACTGTCATCTGATCACCCTTTTTTCCAGTCATGAAGTCTGACTGAAGACACCTTCAAAAGAGCTTTACACTGTCTGCCTGTGATTAGATTAACAAGGTGAATGTTAAAACCAGGTAGGAACATGGCTTTGTTATCTAAGGTTTGCTTCCGTACATTTGCACTGGAGCTACAAGGGTGAAAACAGGCAAAATCCAGGCTTCAGAACAGCTGCTGCTGCTACTTAATGACTTAACAACACAGTTTGGTGCTCTTTGATGACCGTTCTTTCTCTCTCTCTCTCTCTCTCTCTCTCTCTCTCTCTCTCTCTCTCTCTCTCTCTCTCTCTCTCAGTCCGCAGTGGGTCTCTTCCAGTCAAAAGTGAAGGTGCACCTTGTGCTCTTAGCCAACAGGGGGAGCACTGACTATAAACCACTGAAGGAGAAGCTGGGGGCTTTGGCCCCTCGTTATGCCGGCAAGGTAACACTGTGAACACTGGGCCACACTGATGAGATCTTACATTTATTAATTTCACTCAGATGAAGGAAGTGGCTCCTGTAATAATGTAATGGATTTAGTGGGTCTAATTCAAACAGTATTAGAGCAAAGAACTGACCCTAATATCAATCAGCTTATGGCTCTGCACTCGTACGTTCCTGAACACTGAACCATCTAGAATGTCTGGAGTGCCTGTGAGTGATGAAACTCCTTGAAATAAGACCCAAAATAGTAAAAATACATAGAAAGTAGGTCTGCTCAATTATGGCAAAAATTGTAATCATGAGTATTTTGGTCAGTATTCAGATCATGATTATTTAACATGATTACTCATTGACTTTGGAAACATCATGTGTTTATTGAACTAAGAAGTTGTCCTTTTAACAGTGGAGTTTCTTAAGTTTTAAATAAAATGTAACTGAAGTACATGTATATATAAATATACAAATTAGATCGCAAAATAAATTGGATGAGTGTGGGCCTTTAGGGAGGGGTGAAAGCGCATCGCTATAATTTATAACGCAAAACAAGAGCATTATTGCAAAACTGAATGCAATCTTGATTATTTTGTTTTCATAATAATAATTACAAGCTGATTAATCGCCCAGCCCTAATAAAAACATGATCATATAATTTTTAAATGACTTTGGATTTGCATTTATTGAACTTTTTTAAAAAAAAGCTGTCTTTTTAACAGTGGAGTCCTTCAACTTTAAATATAATTTAAGTGAAAAACAAAAACAACAAAAAAATATAAAATAGAAAAAAATAGATACACATAAACATTTAATAATATAAAATAATAAATAAATAAGATAAGTATGTTGTAGTGCACTTCCACAACCTGAAAACTACTAAACATATATATATATATATATATATATATATATATATATATATATATATATATATATATATATATATAAATTATAAATAAATCAAATTAGAGTTTGGGCTTTTGGGAAGAGAGAAAACACACCGCTATAAAGGAACGGGTTGCGCTTAATTTATAACACAAGACAAAACAAGACCATCATTGCAAAACAGAATGCAATCTTGTTTATCTTGTTTTCATAATTGTTGGAAGCCAAAATCTTAATTGAAAATAAAATTTGATTTACTGCCCAGCTCTAATAGAAAGATGATCAACTTACATGGAAACATTAACCTCTCAAACTGAGGGTCCCCACTCTCATTACTATAAATAACATCAGTTTTATATGAGGTACTGAATGATTTATAGTAGTTACTGAATATGTGTTATGATTATCTTATAACAGATAATTAGACACTAGGCCATTGCCTAAACTCAATATATATGCTTACCTATATATATATTTTATTGTTATTATTAAATTATCAGCTATATTTGCTTTGTACATTTTACCAAAAGCTGTGTGCTGTAGTTTGTTAAAGGGCACATATTACAGAAAAATATTTTTTTCTCATTTTTTTTTAAACAAAATAGTTCAATGCGGTATATAAACACTGTGAAAATGCTGTGCTGATTCTTCTTTCGTCCATATATGGAATCTAAGCTGCAAAAGCATCTAGTTTTGAATTCATTATGTTTGTGACTTCACAAATAGCAATGTGTTAAATATATCCACCTATTCAGTGTTGAAGTTGTTGAAGTGTTTCAGCCTCTACTGCTTTTTGAATGATGCACAACACAGGGCAGCCAATCAGAACAGAGATAAAGTGTATAGATCAGTCAATTCAAAGTAAAATAAACAGCCTGTTTAATTGTATGTTTTTGGTTCATAAATGCACACAAATGCCAAACGTGTATTTCAGGATAAAAAGTAAATGCAAGTAAAGTGACGGACATGTGGGCCCTTAAAACCACACTTCATTTGAACAGCTAATTACTAAACAGCTGAGTTTCCATCTGCTCTAATATATTGATTTAACTCACAAGCTAATAATTGATTTCCTGATTAGATATGTTGGATTGTATTGTAAATTAAAGCACCAGTGGACCGTGGCCGTCTCTCTGTAGATGCTGTTTGTGCTGATAAACGGGAAAGAGAAGGCGAACGATCGAGCGCTGGGCTACTTCAACCTGAAGTCAAGTGACCTGCCGCGTGTTGGCATCTACGACGGAGAATCAGACAAGTCCTGGCTCCTGCCACCGGGTGAAATCTCTACTGAGCGTGTGCAGGACTTCTGCGATTCCTTCCTCAATGGAGAGCTGCAGGTAGGGTTGCTATGGTGATTGGTGTTGGTTCATATCTGACCATTTTTCTACCACAGTGCCACACAGAAAATGCAGCATTTCTTTGTAACTGTATTCTGATGCCTGAGAATTAAAGACATTAAGATTATAGTAAAACATGAAGTAATAATTTGGCCATAATAATTTATCAAATGTTTGGTGTCCTAAGTTTGCTTCTGTAGATTTGTAGTAGCTAATAATGTAGCTAACAAGTAATGGAAGTGTATGCTCTATAAGTTATCGTGCAAACTACATGCATTACCTATATTCCTATTTTCCTATATATGTTTTCTGGACATAGAAGTGTGCAATATGGTGTCCCACAAGGCTATGTCTTAGGGCCCTTATTGTTCTCCCTTTATTTATTCATAGCCCATTTTTCTTTTTACTTTTGTGCAGATGATACTTTGTTATACACGTCAGCTCTTTCAGATTCAGTGATACAGTTACATAAAATGGAGTACAGTGTGGATACAGTGTGTTAAATACATACATGGTATATCAAATAAGGAGACTGATGAGTCTGACTGGATTTTTACTTACCTAGATAGCAGTGATGATACAGAAATTCAGGACGTAAATCCTTTAAAATCTTTCTTTAGCAATGTGCTTTCATAGTCACTTTAGCTGGTTTGCTTAATGGAAAATCACATTCATATTCCACAGCAAACTTAGTGCTCCAAGTTCAAGTTGCATCGTGAGTTAATCAGTTTTGAATAGCGAACATAAAGTCTCATTCAGGATTGATAGCTTGGCAGCTTATTTTAATGTATTATTTGCTAAATTTGAATAGATTTACAACTGTTCATGTGTTATAGCAATCAACTAAACCAATTAGCTAGCCTGCTATCTCTGTCTCTTAGCTCCACGCTCAACTTCTTTACCTGAATGTCGTCCAACTACGACAGTGATAGTAAAATGAATGTTTCTCTTTGTTTAAACATTGTTGTTTTAATATCTTAACTTATCTTGCTTCAGTCCATTAAAGATAAGGGGGGTCTTGCAAAGTTGTAGGGGGAAGTTAGCTTTAGCTAACATGATTTTTATAGCCTAATAACACATCCATTGTTAAGTAAAATTTTATGATAGAATATTCTGTTTACAACAATGATAATTATGACTCTAACTCTGAAAAGTGTCTGGAATCCATGAGAGTGTTCTAGAATTCTGTTGGTGTCTGGCTTTACACTCTGAAACTTTCATGCAGTTAGTTGCATGTTTTGAGTTGAGTGCAACCTAATTTCTGTGCAATCTGACCATTTTTTTTTATATTTGAAATACATGTCGAATACATTGCAAAACACATAACAAATACTAATATTTATTTCAGAATATTTTGCCATATTAACGAAATATATTTTAAAATGCATTTATTTTAAAATAAATGGGAAGATATTACACATAAAAATGTACCATACAAAAATGAATGTATGTAAATGTATTTATCAAATACATTTGAAAATGAAAACGAATCTGTATTTCAATATCTTAATTTTAAGCATTAGCATATGAACCTTTAATATGGCAGAAGTAAGTGTTGTTATTGATACACTGCCAAAATGCAGTTATGATACGATATCTTGTTTATTACTGTTCATTTAGTTCATGTAAAAGCGTTTTCCAGTTTTTGACATAATTTGAAAATGCCTGTTGCCGTTTACATTTGTGTGTAAATTTCATGACGAATGGACCAAAAGAAATGGCCTAAAATGTCTTGGGAAAAAAGTCTGGTTCCATTGACATTAAAAATGAAGTAGGTTTTTTTTTTCTTCTGTAAAGAAGCAGCGATACGTAACCTTTGCTAAAACTACATGCAACTAAAAAAATATAATAACAAATACAAATAAATGCATTTAAAAAATACATCTAGCAAATATATTTTTTGGCCATTTTCAAACATTGCAAAAATATATTTCATGCATATATTTGGAAAATACATTTTAAAGGCATTTTTAAATTATATTTAACAAATACATTTTTTGGACATTTTCATGCATTTCAAAAATATGTTTGATAAATACATTTGGATGATATTTTTTCTGTATGGGTAGCCAAATAAAATATCTTGCATTTTTTGATCAGGTGATATAAACTCATCTATCTTAATCTATCTACACATGTATATTAAGTAGTCTTTTTATCATCTTTGTGTAATTTTTCCAGCTGTCATTATCATTGTTTAAAACAGCTTCATCAGAAAACAAAAAGAGAGCTATCAGTGCACTAGAACTTGTAAATATGCTTGACAAAGAAAAAGAAACTAAAAGCGAGTGTGGGTGAAAAACTGGCTCCTGAAAAGAGAGTTTGAACAGCTGTTAGTGATAGCTGGTTACAGAAACACTAGCTTTGAGAAACCTATTTGTTTTTGACATCCTTCCCTTTGGTAAACTGACAAAATGAAAAACTACCAACCTTGCAGAAAGACAGTTAGGAGCATCTCCTTTTACACTGTGCAAAAGACATCTTCTCTTTTATTTTCTTGTCCACCAAGCCGACGCCCTTTGTAATCAATCCTTTGAAATGGTGTTGTTGGATGCAATCATGTGATGCGTTATCGGTGTTTTGACTGGGTGTTTCAAGAAACTTGTTCCACCTGTTGCTTGCAGCTGAGTTTTAAATGAGTTGCAGGACAAGCTTTACATTATGCAACTCAAGCGCAATGTAGTTTCATGCAGCTCTCAAGCAGCTAAAATTGCCTGAATGTTTCACTGAATAAAGCCAGCTTGACAAAAGACAAAGCTTCCAAATACTGAAAAAAGACTAATAAGCATTAAAATGGATTTTACATGATTTTATCTTTTTCTCTCTAGAAAGAAAAGGAGGCTGGAGAATCTGAAGTGAAGAGTGAACTCTGAATGTGACCAAACACACCTTCAATAAAGCTTTTTTCAAAATCCCAGACGTCTGTGTGATATAATATTGCAATGGTGTGTGTGTGTGTGTGTGTGTGTGTGTGTGTGTTAAAGGCCACCAGAAGGAAGCAGTGTATGTGCTCTTGTGTGTGAGAAGCAGTGCAGTGAACTCTATTTGAAGGCTGAATCTGTAGACTGTGTGATTTACTCTGGTGTCTCTCTCTCAGCCCACGGCTCTGGCGCTGTCACTGACAAACTCTGTTATCCTTCCCACACATCTGATTACACCTACCACAACTGACACTCACCCGGCACATTCAATCCTTCAGAGACAGAGAGAGAGAGAGAGAGAGAGAGAGAGAGAGAAGAGGGAACAATAAATAAAATAAAGTCAGGAAAGGAAAAGGACAGAATGTGAAATTCTGAATTATATATAAAAGATAGAGTGGAAAAATATTGCCTGCACACTGCTGAAAAGTCAGACATGTCTAGCAAAAATATGTATTTTTATTCCTTTAAATAGAGACCCAAAAAAAGCCAGACAAACTTTGCTCAGTTTGTATCTGTTTTTTTGTACTCTATTTAATGGAATAAAAATATATACAATGCAGTCTTCAGTCTTCAGTCTTTATGTTTTTTCACATTTTGTTATGTTGTGGCCTTGTGCTAAAATAAAAGGTTTTCCCCATCATTCTGCACTCAATACTTCATAATAACAAAGTAAAAACAGAATTTTAGAAATTTTTGCAAATTTATAGAAAAGGAAAAACTAACCTACCTATATTGCACTGACATAAGTATTCAGACCCTTTACTCAGTACTTAGTAGAAGCACCTTTGGCACTGATTCCAACCTCCAGTCTTCTTGGGTATGATGCCAAAAGGATTTTATGCCTTTCTTCTCTGTAGATCCTCTCAAGCTCTGTCAGGTTGGAAGGGGCCATCAGTGGACAGCCATTTTCAGGTCTCTCCAAAGATGTTCGAATTTTGTTTAAGTCAGGGCTCTGGCTGGGCCACTCAAGGACATTCACGGAGTTATTCCTAAGCCACTACTGTGTAGTCTTAGCTGTGTGCTTAGTGTCATTGTCTTGTCGAAGGTGAACCTTCGGCCCAGTCTGAGGTCCTGAGCACTCTGAATCTGGTTCATTAAGAAAATCTCTGTACTTTGCTCCATTAAGCTTTCCCTCAACCCTGACCCGTCTCTCTGTCCCACCTGCTGAAAAACAACCCCACAGCATGAAGCTGCAACCATGCTTCACTGTAGGGATGGTATTGGGCAGTGCCTGGTTTCCTCCAGACATGACACTTAGCTAAAAAGTTCAATCTTGTTTCTCACAGTCTGAGAGTCCTTTAGGTGCTTTTTTGGCAGACTTTCATGTGTCTTTTAATGAGTAAGTAAGTAAGTAAGTAAGTAAAGTTTATTTATATAGCACTTTTTACAACAGGTGTTGTCACAAAGCAGCTTTACAAGGAAATGAGCATTACAAAAAGAAATCCGGGTCCAAGCCCCCATGAGAATCTCCAGTGGCGACAGTGGCAAGGAAAAACTCCCTAAGAGAAACAGGAAGAAACCTTGAGAGGAACCAAGACTCAGAAGGGGAACCCATCCTCCTCTGGTCGACATCGGATAGTAAACATTGTTAGTACAAAGTATTATAGTACAAAAACAGGGAAAAGAGGTGGAGCAAACAGTTAATTTGATTAGTTTAGTTCATGCAGCAGCAGCATCAGTGGGGTCAGGTTGTGGGGGTGAGGTTTGCATGGCGAGCAGTGGCACCCGATCAAGGCAGCATCAGACGCACAGGATGGGCAGCTGTTCAACTCGGCAAAGGAAAGAAAGGAAAAACACACAGAGTCAGTTCTGTAATGGGTGATTGCTTAATTTGATTAGTTTAAATGATTGATTAGTTCAAGTGAATAATTTTGATTAGTTCATGTAGCAACAGCAGTAGTATCAGTGGGGTCAGGTTGTGAGGGTGAGGTTTGCACGGCGTCGTACAGCAGGAGGCTCAATGTTGGTAAGCCGGTCCAGAGGGCTGGCGAGCAGTGGCACCCGATCAAGGCAGAAGAGGCAGCAGCATCAGACGCAAAGGATGGGCAGCTGTTCAACTCGGCGAAGAAAAGAAAGGAAAACACACAAGAGAGGAAAACACATAGAGAGTCAGTTCTGTAATGGGTGACCGATCACAAATTACAGTGTTAGCAGAGACTCTGGCAGGTATAGAACTGACAGGGAAAACTAATTACCAAAGAGTAGAGGCTTCTGTCTGGTCACTCTGCCATTATATATATGCACACAGGATCTTTGGAGCTCAGCCAGAGTGACTACTGGGTTTTTGGTCACCTCTCTTACCAAGGCCCTTCTCCCCCGATTACTTAGTCTGCTGGGGTGGCCAGTTCTAGGAAGAGTCCTGGTTGTTCCAAACTTCTTCCACTTAAGAATTACGGAGGCCACTGTGCTCTTGGGAACTTTCAGTGCAGCAAAAGTTTTTGTAGCCTTCTCACAGGCAGTTCTTTTCTCATCATGGCTTGGTTTTTGCTGTGATTTGCATTGTCAGCTGTGAGACCTTACATAGACAGGTGTGTGTCTTTCCAAATCATGTCCAATCAACTGAATTTACCACATATGGACTCTAGTCAAGGTGTAGAAACATCTCAAAGACCATCAAGAGAAATGGGATTTCAAGTGTCATAGCAAAGGGTGAAAGCATGAAACAAATTTACACCTTTCCCCTTAAAGGTATAGCTGGTCAAAAAATAAAATTCACCCAATTTTCTGCTTACCCCAGATTTCGTCGACTAAAGGCAAGCAAACTGGATTTTGTTGTTATTGTGTTTAAATGCTATTTTTTATTGTGTCAGTTGTACAGAATTGTTTGAAAAAAGAAAGCTGCAGTTGCATTTCGGCAAGGTCATCTTTGTAGAGAGGTGTTTTGGTCATCATTGCTCGCTAGCAACTCAACACAGAGTCACAACATTTCACACACAGAGAGAGAACAGTGTCCTATTTAATCTGATAACAGAGTTACAGAGAGAAATATTTTATTTCATTATATATTAAAACTAATTTCCATTCTGCCAGCAAAATGGCCACTAGGTGGCCTGCAGAAAGACCACAAGCTTTATGATGCAGTGCTCTCAGAACATAATTCATTTTAGACCATACACAGCCTGTTTTCTCTCAACATTTCAAAAATATTTTTTAAAAAGCATGGATTTTTCTGGATTGTTGAGGCACAGACTGAAGTGAGATAATGAGCAGGCTTCGTTAGCCAAAAGAAAACAGGAGCTACTACAGGGGGAAACCCGCTCTGGGTAAATCTGACCCTTCACCATTCAGAGCCAAACCACAGAACAGATCTCAGATCAGCATAACGTGCCACCACAGAGAAAGAGTAGAGAGAGACTGCGAGATAGCAATTACATTTAGCCATCTAAACCACAGCATGTGAAGGGACGTGTTTGCGGCTGTGTACTGTAATCAGTGTTTGAACAACACTGACGCCAGAACACGCTGTGAATGGTGAGATGATGATGAGCTGAAGATGCTGATAATGAAAGATAAGGGCCTTGCTATAGTGCATGAGTGGCGTTTTCCAGTGTGGACATACATTATAATTCAAACGTTTTTTCAATAACATAAAACCAATTTGGTTGCAAATGCACATATATGATTATTTTTATACACTTTTCCTATGTTTCATACAATTAGTAAGTTTCATACAAACAGCTAAGTAGCTATAAAAAAAAAATTGAAAATGACTGAGAAAGCTGTGAAGTGTCTCACTGTCAAAATGAAAATATCACGGAGAGCTGACTTGATGTAGCCCATTATTCCATTATATTATAATTGGTTTCCCTTTTATGTCCCCTCTACTGGATTACTTTGAATAAAATTAAAATGCTGTTCTTATGACGTCCATTCCACTGTGTTCACAAACATCAATAAAACTAAATATTGTGGTTAGAATTATGTATCACGAAGATGCCATCAAGTACCGCAATGGAACCTTTACACTTCTGTATTCAATGCAGCAGAGGTTGTCATAGTAGGGAAAATATTATAGTAGGGGTAGCATTTACAAAGGTCAATGCTCCTACAGCGGTGGTTGAAAGTTTGTGAACCCTTTAGAATTTTCCATGTTTCTGCATGAATTTGACCTAAAACGTCATCAAATTTTATCACAAGTCCTAATAGTAGATACAAAGAACCATATTAAACAAATCAGACAAAAATATTCTGCTCTCCAAAAAGAACATTGCTGTCCGTCTGCAGTTTACTAAATATCACATGGGCAAGCCAGAGGGGTATTGGAACAGTGTTTTGTGGACAGAGGAGACCAAAGTAGATCTTATGGGTTTAAATGAGAAGCGTTATGTTTGGACAAAGGAAAACACTACATTTCAGCATCCCATCTGTGAAACATGGTGGTTGTGGTATCATGGGGTCACACGAGATACTGAAAGCAAAGGTTCACACAATTGTGCCACTCACAGATATGCAATACTGGATAATTTTCCTCAATAATAAATGATCAAGTCTAATTTCTGTAATTTGGTTCTCTTTATTGACTGTTAGGACTATTGTGAAAATCTGATGAAGTTTTAGGTCAAATTTATTCAGAAATATGGAAAATTCTAAAGGGTTCACAGACTTTCAAGCACCACTGTATGTAAGCTAACCAACATGGCAATGTTTAATTACTTCAGTGTTTGAGCAAAACATTAATTAATTTAATGTTATTGTGGAAAAGAATCAAAACATCTGATCTACACATCCACCACACTGAAATGATGCAGCCAGTCCACAGTTAACTGGCTCTACCTAACATTAGCTAACTAAGGTCACATGTTATGTCACATGACAGCATTTACCTTCTTTAAATCTGTACGGCTCGCTGATCCAGTGTTAAAGCAAGCTTCTCTCTAAAAATGAAAATGGTTCCACCAACGTCTTTGTGGAAAAATCCAGAAAATACCTCAATAAACATGTAAAAATGTGCTAGTCCTTTGCATTCTTTTTCTTAAACGCCACTGCTGCTGTAAAGTTATCCCTACTAAGATGACTTCCCCTGCTTTGAATACGGAAGCGTGAAAAAGTGTCTATATTGCATTTTTGCCATATTGCCTACCCTTAATGGCCAGCGAGTAAAAGTAAAGCTAAGTGTTTCTGATACACTATATGACCAAAAGTATGTGGACACCTGATTATCATACCTATATGAGCTTCTTGGACATCTAATTCCAAAACCATGATCATTAGTATAGAGTTGCCCCTCTGTCCTTGTAGCTATAACAGTCTCCACTCTTCTGTGAAGGCTTTCCGCAAGATTGTGTATTTGCGGGAATTTGTGCCAATTTAGTTAAAAGAGCATTTGTGAGGTCAGGCACTGATGTTGGATAAGAAGACGGGGCTCACAATCTTCGTTCTAGTTCATCCCAAAGGTGTTTAGTGGGGTTGAGGTCAGAGCTCTGTGCATCTTTATGGAGCTCACTTTGGGCACAGGGGCAGCCCTATCCACGGCACCCGGGGAGCAGTTGGGGGTTAGGTGCCTTGCTCAAGGGCACCTCAATCAGGTACTATCGGCTCAGGGGATGGAACTGGCGACCTTCCAGTCACAGGGCTGGTTCCCTAACCTCCAGCCGACGACTGCCCCCTGTAAAAATGTCTCTGTATGTTGTAGCATCAACATCACCCTTCAGTGGACTTAAGAGGCCCAAATCCTGAATAACAGCATCAGCCCATTGTCCCTCCTCAACCAAACTTTACTGTTGGCACTATGCATTCCAGAAGGTAATGTTCTCCTGGCATCTGTCAAACTCAGATTCATCCATTAGTCTGCCAGATAATGAAGTGTGATTTGTCACTCCAGAGAACAGGGTTTCCACTGCTCCAGAGTCCAGTGGCAGCATGCTTTACACCACTCCAGCCAATGCTTGGCATTGTACATCATGATCTCATGTTTGTGTGTGGCTGCTGAGCCATGGAAGCCCATTGGATAGATGTTTTTTATACACAATGTTCTTCAGCACTTCAGCCTCCCTCTGTGAGTTTGCATGGGCTATTGCTTTGTGGCTGAGCTGTTGCTTCTATGTGCTTCCTTTTCACAATAACAGCACTTACAGTTGACCGGGGCAGATTTAGCCAGGCATACATTTCATTAACTGACTTGTGGCAAAGGTGGCATCCTATGACAGTGCCACACTTAAAGTGACCGAACTCTACAGTATGACCCATTCTACTGCCAATGCTTGTCTATGGAGATTTCATAGCTACATGATTAGTAATGGGTGTGAGGGGTGTCCACTTACTGTTGGACATATAGTGTATCTCCACTCAACAGCATAGAAAATTTGGCAATTCTTTGAATGTGAACGTTTTTAAGTGCAATCGTGGACGAGACAATGTCGAGATTTGCTTGGTACATGGACACCATCAATAAAACACTGGATTTGGACAGAAAGTATGGGAAGTTCTGCAGAAAAAGAGTGACAGACAGACAGACAGACAAACAGACAGAGAGAGAGAGGCTTAGCTCTGCTAAAAACATCATGTTCTAAAAACAGTCTCACTGTAATTATGCAGTCTGATCCCATAAAGGCATCCAGTGCGCTGCCTGTAGCGTCTGCAGCTCTATAGCGCTGTGTACTGTACACACACCGCGGTTGACTGGGTTTGTTTGTGGTGTCTGCCCGTGATGGTAGCTGCCAGAGGTGAACCCACGTCTGCCTGCTGGTCTCCGTGAACCCTCTTCCGCCTCCCTCTCTCTTGCTCCTTTTGCCCCCGTACTGTGTCTATAGCGCTATGGGAGCTGCAGTAGTTTTATCTGGGCAACTAATTTTATTTAAGTGATTACAAATCTACAGTGATAATTGCAGAGAGAGTGGTCTAATGTAAACTACAACATGTGTGCCATGCATGTTATTAGCCATGTTGTTATTGTTATTCTTTATATAATACTGTGGCAACAGCGAAGAAGACAACACGGGAAACATTGTGCTTTAAAGAAGAATGCTCTTTTATTGAACAGGCAGCATGGGCGAATCGCCACGCAATGCTAAATGCTAAGCTGGTGTCAGAAGTGGGATAGCACCCTTCAGTGGCCTGGAGAAGAATAGCAGCCCCTTGGTTAGTGCTGAATGGCAGTTCTCCCTTGCTGCCTGTTCAAACTGCATCCGCATTCGAAATCCGTGTCACCAACATAGCTATGTAGTTACTGATGACTACGTCGTTACCGCAGTAACCCATGCAGATAGACTGCACAATCCGATCTGATCACATGCAAGTAATAGTATGGACAATCGTCTCAAAAAATCTGAATTGATAAACGAATCCGATTTCCCTACAGTCTGAACACAGCCTGTCATATGTGGTACTGAAATCTGGCATGGGACACCTGAAATGTGGCAAGAGGCAGCTTGAAATTCATGCAAATTTTACATCAGTCCAGCTCAACATTCATCATGATTTGGCACTGCCAAGAAGGAAAAATGGACAAAAACAGTGAGGGAGGAGTTCAGTGGTGGGATAGTGAGGTAACAGACCCCAAACATATGGGTGATGTTTCTTTACAAACAAAATTAGAAGTCTCTTATCGAAATGGCTCCATGTTCAAAGAGATTTCAAAATAAATGGCTGAGAATGTGAAAGAAAACTTAAAAGTCCAAAAAAGTTTATAGAAACCAAGTAGTGGCCATGGGCGAATAATGTGCCCTTCTTACAGTGAGCTCGAACTTATTCCAGGTGATGACCCCAGCTGTCAGCCACTGCAACTTGACAGCTCCTGTTATGCTGGCGAAGATGGAACTGAAACCTCCACTGCACATCAACCTGAGAATTAACGTCAGGCTAGTAGCTGTTACTGTTGACTGCATTAGGCATTGTTCTTTTGCGCATGCGGCTCAGTTTAGGAGCGTCATCTGTGCAGACTAACGTCAGATATTGGCCACATTTAAAAGATTAACAGCCTAATAAAAATTTGGATTCGGTGAGAAAATTGGATTTGGGTCACTTTTGCCTGAGTGTGAACGTAGACTCACAGACTTTATAGAAGTGCTAATTCAAACAGTCTTTTGCAACAGCGTGAAGCTAGCATGGGCAAGACAGCACAGTTGTACCAATAACACGACGGACAGTGTTAAGGAGGTCCCGGTTTACTTTTTCCCCATTCAAAAGGCTCAGCCTTTATTAGAGCTTAAACTCTAAAATATGGCAGGACTCGCTGTGAGGAAGACTGGGTTAAGAAACTGATGCAGAAACCTCAAAAGAAAATGTGAAAGTGAATAGCATGTCAGAAAAATGAATCCACACATTTTCCCCACTTACCCCAAAGGTAGTCGAACGGTTTGCTGTCTGAAGTTTCCTTCTTATTTTAGCACTGGAAATTTGGGGCTAATAGCTAACAAGTAATAAAGCCTACCAATAGACATCATGGTAACTAGATGCCTAAATCATGCTCATCTGCTTTCTGACATCAAATGACATACTGTTTTCTATATGCTCAGTTAAAAACAGTAGTAGCAGCGATCTTGAAGCCTAAATTTTGTCTGCTTGTTTCTGAGTCTTTCTATCATAGTGGTGGTGGTGGCGGCAAATGATTTCCTACCACTTTTAAGCAACAAAAATGAGCTCAAAATAAGGAGAAAATGTTAATGTCAGGGTATTCATTGTTTTATTCCCAATTTTCCAACAAAAACTGTGATAATAATTCTTTTTGAAGTTTTATTTTAGTGATTTTCAGTCATGTTGTGCATGCAAAACAGCAGGTCATTGCAGGGACTATACAGATGCTGAAGTATTATTTTTATGTTAAACAAAAGTTTTGATGCTTGTTTTTCACTTTTAATTGCAGAAATGCAATAAAATGATCTGTCCTATGTTAACATGATTTTAAACACACACACACTATCTCATTCGCTTATTCTCCTTGGTTATGAGGGGTGCTGGAGCATATGCCAGCGTCACAGGGCAGACAGACAGATACACAGACATATACATTCACACACACTCACACCTAGAGGCAATTTAACATCTCCAATTGGCCTGACTGCACATGTCTTTGGACTGTGGAAGGAAAACTGGGCACCCGGAGGGAACCTACACAGACACGATGAGAACATGCACACAGAAAGGACCCTGGACCCTGGACCTTCTTGCAATGAGGCCTGACAGTGATTCACAGTGGTGTTAAAATGGTGTTAAAAAAACAGGAAGGCCTTTTTTAGATGACTTTTTCTCTGAGAAGTTCAGTTAGTGAAATCTCTTCCATCATCTAAACCGCTTATCCTTCTGGGTCGCGGTGGGGTGCTAGAGCCTATCCCAGCTGTCATTGCGCGGAAGGCAGGATACACCCTGGACAGGTCGCCAGTCCATCGCAGGGGAAATCTCTTTTTATGTTTCTGAAAAAATTGGCTAAAACACAGACAGCTTCATGTGTTGAAGCTATTTGATATTATACATTTTTTTTAAATACAATGTGAATTTAAAATGAACCATATTTTAAACAGGTTTTTGGTAATTTTATCAGCTTTACTGATGTTATTCAATATAAAAGACTAAGTTTTCCACTTGAATTATAGATCAGCGTTCTATATGTATCTCTCTGCTATGAATATGTTTGTAGCAACAGTCTTATGTCTGAACTATTGCGAAACAAAGCCTCAAGCATCTGGCAGTGCATTTGTAAACATTTTGTGTAATAATTTTCTGTGATGAAGCTTTTTACCTCTACTGTGAACAATTCTGAGTCTGTAAGTTTCTCTAGAGCAGAGCATTTCGTACCAAACCACTCTGAATGACGCTGTTTAAATCTTAATGATTTAATTATGCAGCAAATTCTGACAATTTTGGTGGAATTCCCCTTTAAGGTTATTCAGTAGCCTTGAAGACCGCACACACTTTTGCAGGATGCGGGCAGTCTGTGAGTGTGATCTGGGTCATGTTCTCGATTTGTTGTGTATAAGCTCCATGAAACAAATAAAACCTCAGTTAAAAAGAGGAATATAGGGCTTTGTACGGCTTTGGTGTTTGGAATTTTCCTTTTTTATGTGGTGAAAGATGCTCCAAACCACAACATATGCACAAATGTAGGCATACAGTTCTACAAGGATGTGTCACTATGCAGGCCACATGAGGAGCTGCTGTTTGACACAGTGCAAGATCACTTCCATGTATGCATCGTTAATGACGCATCAGGTTCTGGTGGGGAACTCTTGATTCTGGGGAAATCTGGCTTTAATTCTCAGTTCTATGCTCATATTTCACTTTCGTTAGTCACCAGTCTTCTGCGCTATGGTAACTGTGTGACTAACTGAAGAAACAGCCGTTCACATGAAAAACCAAGAATAGCACATCACTCAAAATCGAAAATTATAGCATTGACCATGCAGCACTGGACACAATACAGAGCTGTCATATTTCTGCCAAGGCACAACGATGTTTTCTCCGAACTGTCCGGCTCATCGGAACAAACTCCACAAAAGGGACGCAACAACAGACACTGAAATTATACGCAGAGCGGCCAAGACAAATCCAACCCACCAAGAATAACACACACAGTTCCATAGGGACCGGACAACAGATGCTATAACATTGATATACAGATCCACATTTAACATTGCTATAAATTAGATAGACTTTAGTATAGCATTTGTATAATGGCTGTACATTTAACCACCAGTCCAAAGTTTGGATGCACCTGCTCACAGGTGACTTTTCCTTGTTTTTTTAGTCTTTTATATGTTTTAGAATAACAGTGAACATATCAAGATGATGATAAAAGCATGTATGGATCTGTGCATTGAATAAAAAGGTGTTAAAATATCTCAACATCTCGTTGGCCCTAACCTCAGGAGATCACAAGTTCAATCTGCGGTGATGCCACAGTGGCCAGGAGTCTAAGAGATCATAACTGGCTTCGCTCTCTCTGTGTAGGTAAGATAGGCCTCCCTGTCCCATATCACTCAGCGCGATGCTAGCCAACAAGGCCATTTGTTAGTTGACGTAACAGAATTTGAATGACGTTGTGGTAGTGGTAGTTCAAAAAGATGTTGCTTCATGTGACTCAGAGGTAGCTTGTGCTAGCGTCATCCTCCTAGCACAGGTGGTATCATGATAGAGAGAGCTGAACTGAACATGACTAAAGTAAAAAAATCTTAAATATCTCATGGTCATGATCAGAAGAAAACTTAAAATGAAGAGAAGAAAGTCGAAGAATTTTGAATTTTTCCACCCATTAACTCGGCCTCCCTCTATCACACAATGGCTGTTTACATGCAAAGATTTTTGCCAGTCTGACTGAATACATTCCAATTACTACAAGTAATCCGATCCCAAATTAAACACATTAGTGTAGACATTATCATCACAATGAGCATCCAGTCAGAGTGAGACAAGCAGCAGTGAACAGTGCTTGTGTTTTTAATTGCTTTAAAATTATGTCAGACTCAGGAAAACATTCTTCTTATGTCCTTATTAAAGAAGGCCGAGAGGAAGACGTCGTGTTCTGAAACACATAAGCTGGACGTCCGTCCCACCGCCGTCTTTGAAAGATCAGAGCATAACCTTCGTCTTTCCTGCAGACCACTTTCTGCTCCGCCATGTTGAACGTTATAAATGTTTGCGATGATGTGACGCGCATGCGCAGAATGTACTTAAACTCTCCGAATGGAAATGTAATCAGATACACGTGTTTACATGGTTATTATTTTTCTATTTAATGGATTATTTACAGGATTATCCACCTCATTCAATCAGATAGAAATAGTATTCTGAACCACCTCTATCGGACTAGTCTATTCCGATTGAGGTGTAAACATGGATGTATTGTATTCTGATTGAGCTATTAGTTGGATTATTAACGGTTTATTAGGCTGCATGTAAACGTAGCTAATGATACCAAGCAGGGAGGGTGAAGGCCAGCATGCGCTTCCTCAAGACACATGATGCAACACCACATCTGTTAAAACCATCGCTAACACAACACCACTGGACAGTTCAACACTGTAGGAGGAGAAAGCTAAATGCTAACTCTGTTATGTCAGCTAACAGATGCCAGCACTAAACAGCATCACGCTGAGTGAGAGAAATGATAGCATGAGAAGTGAAGTGCAGGAATATGAAGAAAGATACTGCACTATTTCTGGGTCACTATTCAGATTGAAGCAAATTTGTGACACTGACCATTAAGGCCTTTATTCAAAAAAGGTCATAATGCTTTTGAGTCTTATCTCTTCCACTGAAGCTTGTATTCAGGTGACTCTCAGGTGGATCTGATCTACTTAGAGTCTTTGTGGAGTCAAAGCAAAAGGGGGACAGAAAATACTAAGAAATTCTGAAATTCGTGTTTACTTTTCACTGAAAACGATATAATTACTAATGAAAAACTGCATGAATTTAAAATAGAATGCAAAATAGACACAGTTAGACTTTCGTATCCCACTGTATATAAAAGTCAAATAAAGTTAATTTAGTAAGTTTTTTTTTTCAATATATTAAACTTGAAGCAAATAAATAGAAGCTAGTGACATTTGCAATGCAGAAAAAACATGCATCGTATAGAACTGATTAAAGTAAAAGTCCTTCTACAAAACAGTACATCCTCCACAACCATGTATATATATATATATATATATATATATATATATATGAATGTATGCCACTGATCTGGTGCCTCACAGTCACTTGTAATTAACTAACTCTCACTATAAATAATCATATCAGTCAAAACAATCCCACTCCCGCCCTCTAAACACCCAGATATATTTGTCCACTCAACATATGGAACCCCAAAAATACAAACATTCTAACAAGAGTTTGCTATAAAGTCTGTTGGTGGTTTCAGTGGAAACAGAACAACCCTCTAATAAACTTTCTCACATAATGAGTTCCGGCGAGTCTCTCGCTCGTCAATCACAGGCGAGCGGCAGTTTTTATGGCAGTTGTAGGAGGTAAACTGGTTCATACGAGAGTCAGACCGATGGGGAAAGCCAGCGGAATGAAATCACAGGTTCCATATGATGTGTCATTTAAAGGAATTATAATGTGTGTGACCTATATTCTGTTTACATGATATTTATATTCAAAGTTGGGCAAAAAACAGTAGTGATGGCTGGATACTGAACACACTGTCCTAAATGTTTTCAGTAATGTATTCCGTTACAATACATAAAACATAACATATTTAGAATTCATTGAAATACATTTACAATACATATTAATAAGGCACATGGGAAAACTTTCTATGTTCTTCACTAGTTGGCAGCTTGGTTTGTTAATACGTTTCACAAAAATTTGCTTTTCACTTAAATGAAGTTACAAAAATTCTAAACTTTATTTTTCTTTCACCACCTGCTTTAGTTCACTGCTGCTCCCACAATCTCATATTTAATAAGCCCTCAAAAGAGCTCAGTAATGCTGAGATGAATAACTGGCTCATCACTTTGATTTATCAGTCTACTCAGGCTTTAGTACGAACTTCAGTGTTTGTAAAGAAGTGATTCACATCGTCGTCATTGGGACAAAACCTCATATCTCCAAAATGGTAGCTTTACAGGAAAAGCAAAAACATTCTTGACACATTGTAAAGGCCAACAAGCATTTTTAAATAATGCAAAAAAAAAAAATGGAGATACATGTTTTTGTTTAGACAGCGATGACATGCTATAAAGCCTTTAGGCTCTGCCATGCATATGAACACCATCACAAGTTTGGGAAATACAGTGCAACATTTCCCATGACTTTTATTAATACATAAACATAACTGACTAATAAATAAATGACCATCTACTGTATATACACTGTAGAGATGTAATGGTTAAAAAAAAAAAAACATAAGGAGTGGCTGGAGATGTGCTAATTCTAATTCCGTTATAATGAAACATATTCTAATCTTTTTATTTTCAGTTTATTAGAGAATATTTGAAACAAAAGCTCTAGTCATATGCACATATGTTTGCACCAAGCTTACACACTAGCCACAAGCTAACATGCTAACTGCAATACAAGGATACAATACGCAGCAATACAATTCTTTACATCCTATCAAAAGTTTGGGAACACTGCGCTTTTTAAAATGATATTGTAAATATTGTCTTCTGTGACAGTTTGCAACAACTTGACATCCACAATCATTTAAAATGGAATCACTGTTTACAATAATATAAAACCATTTGTTTGTGGATAATGTATAAAATCATCATATAGATTATGTGACATCACAGAAGCAGTGAATTCAAAACAGGCTGTTTTTCAGCACAGTTTCCACAGACTGGATGGACTGAGTAGTTTACTTTGATAACTTTGATAAAGTTTACTTTTTACTTCAAACTTTATTAAAAAAATAAACAAAGTAAATGTTTTGTTTTCCATGATATGGGCCCTTTAAACAATGCAGGCTTATTATAAACTTGAGACCAAACAGTGCACAGTAACAAAAACAGCCTGTTTAATTTTAAGGGATAAAGAGAGGCTGGAAAATGGTACAATGATGATATTTTTATAAACAAATGTTACAGGTGTTGCAAGGGAAAAATGAGAAAAATGTTTAATATGTAATTCTTCATAAATAGCAAACAGTGCATGTGACAGAAAGCTGTTTCAAGCTTACTATTTTTCTTTTAAAACTTTGAAAATCTTAGAAATAAAGCCAAAGGCCATATTTTATCTCCTTGTGGTGATGTCACCTTTGATCCAAAAGAGTTTAAAGTTTTGGAGGCGTTAAACTCTTCAGACGTCTGGTTCCTATCACCACCACTGTGAACAATTCTGACTTGGTAAGTTTATTTAGAACACAGCATTTCACACCAAACCACTGTGAATGGCTTTGTTTACATCTGCAGAGCATCAAAGTATAAAACTATATAAAAATGGAAGATATTTCAGGACAGAGAAGTGCACAGGTGCACAGAGGTATTTAAGGTTTAATATACACATACCTCTACATCATGCCTTACATAAAAACACACAGGAATGTGCTTTTTATGGGCTAAAACTGTTGTTTTGAGAACAAGCAGATTTGAGATATTTCTTCCCCCACAGACATATCGACCAGGGAATTACTTTCAATATGGACAGAGTTTTGGTAAACAAGTATTCTAGGATGACCACCTCATGATGGCTTGTGGTTTAGTCTGGATTATATAAAGTTTAGGTGCATGTATGACTGTTTTAGACTGTGGTATTTGGATCGCGAATGCGTGCAGATGTATGTATGAGTGGGTGTGGGTGTTGGAATGCACTGAGGCGGTTTGGTTTCACTTGATTCTCGAACCAATCCGAACTTCGACAGCAGTTCATGTGGATGAGGCAGAAACAGTATAAAGGTGCTCGGGGGAAAGGAGGGATAACTGAGCAAGAAGAGGCAAAGAAGAGAAGAAGAGAGCCAACCTCAAACCACTGCACCGTTTAAGAAAGGAAGAACGAGAAACGAAAAGATGAAGACTTTCACCCTCCTCGTCCTCTTTGGTCTGCTTGCTGCCTGCACATCTTTGGGAGGTAAGAAGAGGCCTGTGAGTTTCTTTATAGCCAAAGGACTGTAGATTATAGTTTAGCACTTTTCAACCTAATCTCTATCTGCTGCATCTGTGTCGTAGGGTTGATAACCACGCACAATAATCTTATTTTCAGGACTTTGTAAAAAAACAGAAAACCCAGTGACTCGAAACTCATTTGTATTAGAAATCAATGGGCAGATGGTGAATCACCTTCCCATTATCTTCTATAATAAGTGCATTTTTGAGTCAAGAGGTCTTGTTCTTTTTTTCAATAGAGAGAAATTATTGTCCTTAGTAATCGATCACATGCCACAGATGCAGGAGATAGAGATTAGATTGAAAACTGCCTGAGTATAAATATATAAATATATGATTAAAAGAACTGAAATAGCACAAATGGAGTACTCCAGCACTTTTCAACCAAATCTCTATCTGCTGCATTTGTATCTTAGGATTGATAAAAACAGACAAAAAATTTGACACATTTCCTGCAAAAAAAATGGAAAACCCAGTGATTCGAAATTCACTTATAATAGAAACCAATGGGCACATACTGAACCTCCTTCTCATTGGCTTCCATTATAAATGTGATTTGAGACATCAGGTTTTCTGTTCTCTTTTCAATACAGAGAAATTACTCTTTATGGTAATCATTCAGGATGGCACAGTGGCGCTGTGGCTAGCACTGTCGCCTCACAACTGGGTTTGATTCCTGGGCCAGGCAACCAGTGTCCTTTCTGTGTGAAGTTTGTATGTTTTCCCTGTGTCTGTGTGGTTCTATCCATGTGCTCTGGTTTCCTCCCACTGTCCAAAGACATGCAGTCCAGCGAATTGGAGATGCTAAATTGCCCCTGGGTGTGAATGTGTATGTCTGTGTGTCTGTCCAGGGTGTTTGCTGTCTTTCCGCCCAATAAGCGCTGGAATTAGCTCCAGCAACCCAGGAGGATAAGCGACTTAGGAGATGCGTGTGTGTGTTAATCAATCATACGCTACAGATATGCCAAAAAGACTGAACAATGCTGGAGGAGTCCTTTAAAAGAACCCTATAACTGATCAAAGGAGCCAAAATAACCCAAAAGATTGTGTATGTCTTTACATTCTATAAGCTTAAAGTTATACTGATTGAACAACCATGGTGAAAAGTTGAATGCTGAACCCTAAGAATGTGTTTTGAAATGTTCTTTGTGTTAATCTACCCAGACGTAGATGTCTCCGTTGAGGTTGATGTAGAGGCTCCTGCAGACATTGATGATGCTGCTCCTACTGATGCTCCTGCTGATCCTGATGTCGACTCCTCAGCTTCTGACTCCTCCTCTGCCTCTGACTCCTCCTCTGCCTCAGACTCAGCATCCGACTCTGCTTCAGATTCCGATTCCGCATCCGATTCTGCATCCGATTCCGCTTCTGATTCCTCCTCATCCGAGTCCAACTCCGTCAGTGCCGAAGGTGAGACGCCTGCACTCATCTCACTGTGACCTCATCCTTCAATTTCTTTCAGTATGATCCAGAATTCCTAGAAAGCCCAAGCAATGCACAGTACAGTGTTAGATTCCCTGCTCTGACAGGTCAGGTTTAACTCGCAGTTCTTTATCAAGGCCATCAGGAGTTGAATACAGGGTGGAGGTGGATCAGGCTGTGAGGAACACTGATGTAGATAAAGGATGTGTGTTACTGCTTTAGGTTTTGGAGTGTGGACAGTATGTGACTCTGGTTTGTGCTGAATTGCAGCCACACCTGGACCAGAGCATGTGGTGGTGAAGAGATCTGTAGCTGCATCCATGCTGAGGAGACACAGGAGAGCAGGAGCCGCACCTGCTGCTGACCTCACTCCCCTCCAGCTGGAGAGGTACAACTGTTCTATTTTATTTTATGACTCTGAGCCTGACTCTCTATTCTATTCTTATTTCAGACACCTGACTGTTCTTCTCTTTTTAATGGATCTGCATCTGACCATCTATTCTATTCTATTCTATTCTATTCTATTCTAGTTTCAGACTGTATTTGACTCTCTGTTCTATTCTGTGTATAGATTCTGCCCTGACTTTCTATTCCATTCTATTCTATTCTATTCTATTCTATATTTCAGAATTTAACAAGCCCCAGTACAGGTATAAATGCAATGCGACAATTAGTCTACAATTAGTTTAAACAATATATTCTATTGAAAGAAATTCCACTCTCACTAACACCTTAAAATGCCAGGCTTATTACATACTAAGGTTTATTACTACAGCATAACTACAGCAATTTCAAGGCAAACTGTCTGAGCTATTCTTAGGTTATAGAAGTGTATAATAAAGCTTAGGACCTGCATGTGGGACCTGACCATTGAAGGTGTTAAATTTCTCTAGGGAACTCACCAGACCTGGCATTCAGCTATGACATGTGATTTGCTGTTGTTTATGGCTTAGTGGCCACTGATTCATATCATAACGTTACGCAATATGTCACTGCGTTGTGACTGTGGAATTCTTAAGATCTCTGACAACAAGCTTGAAAAAGTCATGCATATTCTTATCCAGTACTAGATATATTGATATGCATTTACAAGGATTGATTACAGTGTATAAAACAGACCAGATTTTATTTCATTTGCAATTGAAGTAATATTTGTTTTTCTCCCTCTTTCAGCCTGAGAGAGGTGTGCGAGGTGAATGTGGCCTGTGATGAAATGGCCGACACAAACGGCATCGTGGCGGCTTACACCGCATACTACGGCCCCATTCCATTCTAAACCTCAGAAGGAAGCTGATTCCACATGGACTCAAACGTAATCCCCATGTACACGCAACAAATGAGCTTTGTAAGATATGAGCGGGTTCCACTACCTCCCTGCTTTGCATAGAGGACAAACGAGGGAACGAGAAAGCTGTTGTGGGTTTTACCCTCAATAATGCCAGGTTTTGCTACAGTCGTGTGCTTTCATTGAAACCACTACTGAGCGCTGCTTTCTTGTTTTGCGTCAGTGGCGGCCGCAACCACAACGACAAGTCATTTGTGTAGTAGTCTAAGAATAGCACAAGTCTCTCGCTATGTTCATAATCTGTGGTTTGATCAAGCTAACTGACAACTGTAGTACGTCATAAGAACTGTAAGACACCTTTTCCACTAATGTAACGTAATCTTAGGGGTACTGTGGTTTAACAGTGCATTAGTAGGCAAACCATACATATACAGTGCTTTTTTACTTAGTATTAAGTTATTATTTTTTTGTAGTGTTCATGTTTTTATGAAAGAAGAATGTTATCTTTCATCACAAAGGTGCTACACCCCCCTGTTTACCACTCTAAAGTTGGGGAGTTATTATCATTAACTGTATTTTATTGCAGGTAGACTGCCTTAAATGTGCTAGATGGCGAGTAGCCTAGAACTGTGCCATTGTCTCTTTGTCAATAGCACATTTTTCATGTGCACATAGTACTTGTACAGTTATACAATGATATGGAAAATGCCTGTTCATTGTTTGTGTTTTAATAAATGTTTTAAAATTATTGTGATGTCCAGTGTTAATGGATTATATCAGAAGAACCAAAAAAAAACAATACATGATCCTAGTGCTGGGCAATATTGCTAAAAATAAATATCACAATATCTTAAAGACCATGTCATACGTCTTTACGTATTAATGTCACACACGCAGGCTCAGAAAGAAGGTCCGGCTTAATGTTTAGGTCTCAAATGCAAAACTAACATTGTACTGACAAAGATACTATGATAATGGTGGATAATTTACTCACATCCTCGGAAGACACATCCTTCACCAAGTTTTGACTGAGTTCTCTTTGAATTGTCTTTCAATGTGCTCGAAAACATCAAACTCACAAACTCACAAAATACAAAGGAGGCAATTACACATTTCCACCACAGAGGTCTCCAAATCCCCAAATCTTACACAGTGTAGCTTTAACTCAGCATTAACAATGTTAATGTGCCCATTCCTCCTGAGTGATGCTACTGAATGTGAAAAGAACATCATACAAACCTGACATTGTTATTGTAAATGTTAACCAAACAGAAACCATATTCTTTCAAAAAAAACATTCTAAAGCACTGTGGTTTACTGCAGGCCTGGATACTGTAGCACAGCTGTAAAGCACACAAAACAGAATTTAAACATAAAAACAAAAAAAAAACGAAATCAATACTGCTTTTTATAATTATTATATTATGGATATGGAACCTCTTAGTACATCCAGCATCTATCAGCAGGGGAACTGAGGTTTGTTAGACATATCTCTTTCTGAGATTCTTTCAGTCTCAAACCAAATGCTAAAGGTCCAAACTGAGAGGAACAGCAGAGCAGAACAGAAGCTGAACCCACACAATGGAAAAAAATAAGTACGGATGCACCTATGTGGTCATTCTGGGGCCAATGCACCCCAGTGTTCCTTGCATCATGAAAGGGTTGTTAAGAATATGCTGTAGATGGTTCTATATAGAACCTTTTTGAAAAGGGTCCTATATAGCACCAAAAAGGGTTCTTCTATTGTTATGATGTCAAGCTTGTAACAATAGAAGAACCCTTTAGGGTGCTATATAGAACAATTTTCAGAACAATCTACAGCCCATTCTCTGGAGAACCATTTTATGATGCAAAGAACGTTTTACCCATACAAAGACTTCTTTGAGCGTTCATGGTTCTATATAGAACCATTTTCTTTGCCAAAGAACCCTTGAACTTAGATTAAGTTAATTTAACTAGAACATTCCCAGAGCGTTATAGCGAGGTTCGTCCAAAAATAGTCATAGGGGAACGTTTTCTGTTTGCTAGGTTCTTCCAAAATGTAAAAGTATTGCTATTTGAAAATACCATCTGGATTAGCACTGTAGTGCTGCAGTGCTGAATCAAACGTGGAGTGATTTCTCATGTTAGTAGTTATTATATTATATTAGTGTAATTAGGATTTTAAAAGGAGAATAAAAGTAATCCATCTTTATTTCACATCTAACTGAATGAACGTAGATCCCTCTCTGCCCTGTTGGCTCAAACCGCCCTACTTCCTAAACTTGCCCTTTCACGTGACCGCGCGTTCAGAGTTCAGTTCGCGTGAACGCGCGTTTCCACCGGCGGACCGAGTCCGAGTTTCAGAGACACATGAATAAACAGCATTACTGGACTTTTTGAAGCAAAATGGATTTCCTCATCGGGAGCCCTTTCTCCTCTCCCGTCGGACAGCGTATCCGTGAGTGTCTGAATCTAACACTTCTCCGTAAGGACACAAATACGACCTCAGTAGGAAGTATTTGGCTGAAAACTGAAGGAAACCAGCTTCCTCTGTTAAAAACTTGAGACGGTTAGCAGCCAGAAGAACGTTACAGCTCAAACCTTCCAGTTTGGTTTATTTTGATTTTTAATTTTATATTTTATTCGAAACTAATACCTTAACTCATTCATTCAGGGTGGTCTAACAATGTTTCTGACCACAGGTTAAATACTACTGTACAATTATGGCTTTTTATTACTGTTTTTTGTCTGTTTTTGTACTGTTTTTTTTTTTGCCTTCGGTGTGTTCAGGCGATGGGCGGGTCCATCAGCTTGTGTATTTAAGGAACTGAACAACTCCTGCCATCTGTACATTAAACTCTTTGCACCTACAGCCTGATGACCCTGTTAAGTTCAAAGCCAGGCTGTCAAAGCCCTAATCTTTATAGTGATGTATTTCAGATTACACCACACACTCTGACCCGGGATTTTTCCATATAACCCTGGTTCTAAAGGCTGCTCTTGCATAAACACTTCTCCCAGGCGAGGACTTTATCTTTCCCCATAAACATAACAGTGTCCAGAAGAGCTGGTAGACTGGCAGGTCCAGATCAAGGTCTGAGATGATTATAGTGGGTTTAAAAAGGGAAAAACATAAATGCAGAAGTAAAAGTGGATTAAGGGAAGGAGTCATAAAAGCTGTCTAAACCAGGGGTTCTCCATCTTTTCCACCTCAAGATCCACCTGTTCATCACTACAAAGCATGAATACATGAAAGCAAAACTCAAGTTTTAAAATGTAATTTTTAGGAAATTTGCAACAAATATTTGAATGTCCGAGATGTATCAGTGAACGTAAAATATCAACAGGATGGCGGCAAGTGAACAGCTGAGATGTCGGGCGGGGAAGGGGTGGGGGGTGAACTTCGTATTTGTGAGGCAATGGGCAAAAAAATGACAAAGATGTTTATGTGCGCTGTTGTTGCATGGCTTGTATTAATATTGTCATTGTTAGTGAATCAGTTATTTTTTCACTGATTTTTATGACAAAGTGCCATCACTGGCTCACTGTAGACCACTGGTCCTCTTCAGTATTGGCCCGAAGACCACCAAAGGGTGCCCAGTGGTTGAGGAACCCTAATCTAAACCATTCCTAGTGTTGTTTGACTGCACACTATCGCTGGTTCACCAGTTCACTGCATAGTGTTTGCTATGTTACCAAAAAAGTTCTACACTGACACTGACACTTTGCATAGTTCACAGTTTTTTGTGATAGTTTGCAAATCATGAGCCTGTAATAACGATAAAAAAACATTTGTGTATTTATTTATTTATTTATTTACAGCACTGTACAAAATCAGAGACCAGATTTCCAGCCAAAACAGTCATTAAGTACAAGTTATTCATTTTTTATCAGCATCAGGAAACAAGCAGAAAGTGTGTTTTTAATAGAAAGCCTCAACAACTAAATATCATTTTTTTATATTTAGTGTGTCCATTCTCGGCCTTTACTACAGCTCTGAATCTTTTTGCGAGCCTTGCTTTCAGTTTTATAAAAAAAAACTGCATTTTTCCAAACCTCCAAAGTTTAGTCTTACAATCCTAATTCCAAAAAAGTTGGGACAGTCTGAAACGCAGATAAAACAGAAAGCAGTTATTAGAAAAATTCCAAAAAAGTTGTGACAGGAGCATGTTTACCACTGCATTACATCACCTTTCCTTTTAACAGCACTTAATAATCATTTAGGGAGTAAAGACAAAAATCGATCCGGTTTTGAAATTATATTGTTTTTGCCATTCTTCTGTTATATATGTCGTATTTTAAGCTTTTCAAGACACACATTTTCAATGGTAAACAGTTCTGGACTGCAGACTGGTCAGTCTAGCACCCACACACTTTAATTACACAGCCATGAGTGTAAAAGACAGCATTTGTTGCTCCAAAATTTGTTTTACAGAATCTTTTACAGATGCCCAAGTATAGATGGCCAGACGCAGGATTTTGAGTTTTAAACTGGTAACAATCAGGATGGCCCTTTTTCCAAACACTATCTGAACAGACCACAGTACGTTTCCACTGTCCATCAGTCCACTTCAGATGACCGCAAGTCCAGAGAAGTGGACAGCATGTCTGACATATGACTTCCACTGTGTGTAGTACAGTCTTAGCTTGCATTTGTGGACAACAAACAGAGGGTTTTTCAAAGTATTCCAGAGCCCATGCGGTGATATGCTTCAGTGAAGCATGTCAGTTTTTAGCATTGTTGTCTTGGTCGAAGGTCACCCATTCTCGCTCATTAAGAGCTCTGCTTTTCCTGGTTGCTTCTTTTATGTCCAAGTATAATTGCATCACTGTTTAAGATGTTTTTTGAAAATTTCACCATGTTCCTAGTCTTAAGTTGCCCCTGACCCAACTTTTTTGAACGTTTTTTTACACGTTAGTTTCAGAATGAGCCTATATAGAAAACAATGAAGTTGAAAAGGTAAAACATTACTTATATTGCCTTTGTACAGTTTTTGTTCGAATACAGGTCAAAGATTTATAAATTACCGCTTTCTGTTTTTATTTGCATTTTCCCTGCTGTACCATCTTTTTTGAAATTGGATTTGTAGAAGTTGCATTTTCCACTTTTTCGCGATACAAGTAACCCCAAACACAGGACCTGATTCTGTGAGGGGGCTACACATCCTTTCAGACCCATAGCACTGAGTTGTCCTCTTACAGTGGAAGGATGGACAGAAACACTTGTGGATGTTTTCAGATCTGAAGCAGATTGATTTTCTCCTCTCTCTCAAAGATGAGAGCTTTAAGTGCTGTTTATCTGAAGGTGACAGTTTTGGGCGTCTACCAGGTCTTGTACGATTGTTAGGGGTCTTGTTTTCGCTGTATCTTTTAATCATTTTTTGAACTCCAGTTTTGGGAACTCCTGTTTATTTGACTTTGAATTTCACTTTCCTTTTCAAGTGGATTATCGTATATCTAATCTACTCTGAAATGTCTCATGAAAAATTAATATCTTGTTCTTGACTGAAAGTCAAATGCTTTTTCATAGTACTGTATATAGTGTTATTTATAGATTCATGGCAGCTTTACAAAGTAGTCATAAGGATGTTATAAGATAGAAAGAAAATAACATACAAAAGAAATTGCCACTGTCCCATGTGATCCAAACCAAGCAGAGCTCACATGAGTTTCACCCTGCTGAGACCTCATTTCTGTAGGGCCTTTTAATTCCCTAATTCCCTCGTTCGTGTGCTCTCTCTCTCTCTCTCTCTCTCTCTCTCTCTCTCTCTCTCTCTCCCTCTCTCCCACTCTCTCCCTCCTTCATGTGACAGTCAGCTGCCTCTGCACACACTCTCCCTGAGAAACTCCAGGCATTTATGATATTAATGTGAAAGTTAGGATGAATGAGAGAATTATGGGGGGGTTCAAAGTGATAAATATTGACAATATTAACAAATAACAAACAATACTATGTCAAATTCTCTCATTGTAAAGATAATTTAATGCTCTGAGGGCTATTAACTGTAATCCAGCTACCATAAGTTTGCTAAACAGGAAGTTAAAAGTCCATGTTCTCCACCTGTGCGCAGAAACACAAATAAGCAGAGGCCACACAATATTATTTATAAATCCTTATCACAACACTGACCTTTGCAATATGGACATTGCAGAAAGCTGCAATATGCAAAACAATAAAAAACAACCACTAGATGTTTTCAGTGCTGTCACAGTTCCTCGATTGAAGGGGAATGCCGCCAATTTTCCAACGTGTTCCGTTCTAGAGAAACATACCAAGTCAGACACAGTGATGGTGATAGGAACCAAACATCCACAGTGTGTAACGCTTCTAAAGGCTACATCACAGAAAGCTATTATATGTAGTGGCTGAGGCTTTGTTTTGAGATAAGCTTTTTTTAATTACATTCACAGCAAGGAGTTGGAAAAAATATTTTTTTTCCCAGATTTACCACTGTTTTACCATCATTAACTTTACATGTAAAAACTTGTGTAGGTTCACTGGGGTTTTTGGATAGTAACTAAAATGGCTGCATGTGTATTGTCAACATTGTAATCCCCGGTTCCAATCACCATCACTGTAAAGAAGACATATGCAGCAGTTTTGAAAATTTGGTGGAATTCCACTTTAAACTCAGTTTCTTCATGAAATTGAATTTTACTGGCATAGTGAATCAGCATTGCTTATGTTATTATGATTATATCATGATGATAATGCATATTTCAACACAGTTCTGCGCATTTTAATGCACAATTACTTTTTATTTACTATATTTAACTCACTGGAAAATTAAAAAGAAATGGAAGATGTGACCTGTGCAGAAGTTATGATGAATTTTATATTTAATGTTTTTTTTTTTCCAATATGTTAAAATCAAATAAATAGAAATTGCACATTAGAATTTGCAGAAAAATGAGAATGACTTATTTTCACTTAGAAAACAAAACATGCAATTTGACCAAGAGTGTCTAAACTTTTACATTTGACTGTATATATGTATACACACACACACACACACATATATATATATATATATATATATATATATATATATCTTTACACGAATGTGTGTGTGTATTTGTGTGTGCGCTTAGGTATACATATGACATATTGATATTAGTCAAATCAAAATATCTGTGCAGTGCTGTTAATTTTTTTCAACCTTATCTGCCAGTACTGATATGATCCCCATGTAATTGCATGTCATCATATTAAAATTTGTAGCTTGGTGACATGGATTTTTTTGTTACTCTATTAAAAATTTTGAATTTTGATACCCAGCCATAAACAAATCATATAATATAAATTTTGGTCAGAAAATTGCTGCCTGTGTTAGAAGTAGATCTGGCCTTCTAGCTTCAGGCAGAGGCTGCCCAGAACTCCAGCCCAAGTTCTCAGAGTTTTCCCCTCACTCAGTCAGTCTTCTCTCATACTACCACCATGGCATGGTCTGAACTCACAAATGCTTTATATTTATGATTCACTCGACTGATTCTGTTAGTGTAGCACAGTAATATAAACACACTATGGACTTTTTATCATGTGTTTTTGTGTCACTGAATGATTCTTTCATTCAGAGTAAATCTGCCCCCAGCCTTTAGGGGGGGTCAGACACCCAGTACTACTTTGTTCTCAGTCCCAACTATAGCTTTAATGCACACCACCAAATGTGTGGTCCCTCACCACATGACAGACAATTCCTCAGTAAAAGTGTGGTGCTTGAAGATTTAGGGCTTTGTTTTCACATGCTGTTTATGTGGGTTTTATGTCATTTCTGCTTTTCAAAATAATTATTTATTATTATTTCAAAATAATTGTAGGATTTTGCCATTATGATACCTGAAGGCATTTTTATGATACATGATAAGTATCGCGACATTACATTGTTACATTACAAAAAAGCCCTAGTAGTGCTCCATTAGAAAAACTTACCAAAACTATGAATACAATATGAATACAAATTTTCCTATTTTTATATATTCCTTGATGGTTGGATGGGTGATAATATTAATCAACAAAGTACTTATTTTGGTGTAGCTTATATGAGAAATGTGAAATTGCCATGTGACAAAAAGGGGACAAATGTATACCTGAGTAATAGAAAGGTAACTAAGACTCAAAAGTCCATGCATTAGCTGCAGTATTCTGCACTGTATTGCCTTCATGCTTTGTAGCTGTAGAAAAGGACTATGTTTTTGAAGAAGTATTTTGAGTGGAGAACATACTTTTGTCCAAACTTTTAAAGTTTTAGGGCTGCTGATTTATATGCAGCTTTGAGCTGTAGTTTCTTTGCTTTGAGTAGATGTCAGTCATAAACTATAAAAAAGACAAATGATAAAAGTCTTGTAATATTGCCAGATTAAATAGGCTAAAAGAAGTGTAATGTCAGTTTGTTGGTTAATTGTCTTGTGCAGAGAGAGCCACTAGTGCCGCCCTACAGGCAGAGGACTGGGGCATCAACATGGAAATCTGTGACATCATCAACGAGACAGAGGAGGGGTAAGTTTATTACATAAACAACTCAGGTTTATTTATATTTTTATAATTTTATAATTTATAAGTCATTTTATATGACCTATTTTATTTGTTTTGGTAAAATTATTGCTTATTGCTATCAGTATTGGCCACAGCAGGACTTCCATATTGGTACATCCCTAGTTTGGATTGTACAATCTTATTTTCTTGCTACTGCTTGACGTTTGGTTTAATATAGTATATTTATGATGGGATTTATGCTGACGCTTGTGTTTACAGACCCAAAGATGCAATAAGAGCCATAAAGAAGAAGATTGTGGGAAATAAGAACTTCAGAGAAGTCATGCTGGCGCTGACTGTAAGATTCAGGTTTCAGGATTTCTCTCTCTTGTTTTCCTCTGTTTCTCCCTGTTCTTAACAGATTTATGAATGTTTTGAAGTGACACATCTGTCAGACAATGTTATTTCACAATAGTGTAGGATAATCTGTTTTTCTTTTTATTATTCATGTTGTCTTCTCACTTCCAGGTTCTGGAAACATGTGTGAAGAACTGTGGCCATCGTTTCCATGTTCATGTCTGCAACAGAGAGTTTGTGGAGGGGGTGCTGGTGCGGACCATTCTCCCCAAAAACAACCCTCCTATGATCCTACACGACAGAGTCTTAAGCCTCATTCAGGTTTGTTTGTGTTTGTGAGTTTCATCAAAAAATGCTTTGAATACAACGCAGCATTGTTCCTAAAGTAGGGCTGCTTATGGGTATTTGCTTTAAAACTGGCTCCAAAGGAATGAGCATTCATTGCTGAAAATCTGTCATTAGGCTCTGAAATTAATTAATTTGTCCACCTGCCTCAGCGATAGATAAATGAAATATTTTGTCCGCCACTCAAAGGTGTATATTTATGGAGCTGTTATATTAAAACCTAATACCTCAGCTACTTTAAGGTGTCAACAGAACAACAGAACAAAACAATCCAAGCAAAACAAGCCACATTGTATGTCCAGAAGTATCCAGACACCTCTTCTAAATCGTGAAATAAGCTTTAAGGTGCAGCCATTGCTGAGGCACCCATTGCTGAAGTGCCCAATTGCACACTCACATCTTGTATAATCTCCATGGAAAATCTGTGACCAGTAAAATGCTCTGGAGCAACCGCATGTGAGGTCACCACTAACAATGCCAAGCGTCAGCTAGAGGGGTATATAGCCCCCCAGCATTGGGCTGTAGAGCAGTGGAACTGCATTTTCTGGGCTGATAGCACACCGTCTAATAGCTTTGGGATGAGTTTGAGTGACATTTATGATCCAGAACTGGTCATCCAACATCAGTACCTGACCTCACAAATGCTGTGGTTGGCTGCATGCAATTAAATTCTCACAACCTTGTAATGCGGAAGAACATTTCATCCACCACCCCTAACGATTTACCTTCATTTGGCAGGTGACGAGTGTTGTGTTAAGTACTCAGTAGGCTTGCTTGTAGGGATCAGTGAAATGGCAAAAAATATTACCTCATGATACTTCAAGACATTTTCATGGTACACAATATGTAAAACAAATATGTTTTTCTAAGATTTGGAAGTTGTAATAGACAAATCTAGTAGTCCCATGTTTAAAAAAATACTATTTTTATGCAATTTTTTACATATAGCACTGCACTTAATCCAGTTAAACATGTCGAATTATGCTTTCTTTTTAAGGAAACATGCAATTTTTCAGTGTTCTGTAAGTAAATATTTATGATATGCCCAGAAAAAGCATATTGTGATGTAATTTGACATGATTTATCGTGTTAGAGATATATATCATCGTATTACCCACCCCTGCTTGTTTGTGTGTTTGGTTCTTGGCAGTGTTGCTAATGCCATAGGAAGTAATTGGCTCTTTCTTTCTAAATAAAATGGTGAAAAGGAATATTTCACGGAAGGAATAATTTACAGATTTGCATTGATTTTAGAGAGTAACACAGTAGTAAAGTAATGAGTAGTGAGGTTACTTTTCCAGCAGGTAATAATTAACGTAGTTTAGTCATTTGTAATGGATAACTACCCCTACACTGGCTTTTACAGGCGTGGGCTGACGCTTTCCGTAATTCTCCTTCTCTGTCTGGAGTGGTGAGCGTGTATGATGATCTGAAGCGGAGGGGCCTGGAGTTTCCCATGACTGATCTGGATGCTCTGTCACCCATACACACCCCCAGCAGGGTAAATCCCTACAGCTGTTTACATTCCCCTGCACTTTACCCTACTACGGATCCATTGCCCTGTAGCACAAACATTTTAAAATAACACACCAACTCAATCAAACCTGCCTGACCTGCTCAGTCTATTTCTGGTACCTTCTGAGTTTTGGCAGAGCTCTTGTAAAAGCTGAGTTGAACATTTTATTGAGGAAAGGGTCAAAAAGGGATGTCAGAGATAAAAGCCTGTGTCATCATAAAAGATGACACATAACAGAGACAAATGCAAATATTACATTTCTGAAATTCAAATATTGTCAGCAGGTGGAAGGTTACACCGGGACAGCGTTGTCATAGCTACAGTAAACAAACCCCCTCAGCTATAGGTTGCATCTACGCTATCTGGTTTATTGCACTATGTATAGTTCTTGAGGCTAATGTAGCTGACCAGTAATGGAAGCTTATGCACACCCATTAGCATTGTGTCAAAAATACCAACAAATTTAGGCCTTAAAACATATGCTATTACAGTTGTAGCTAGGTGGTATACGATTGTTCAGTAGTATGTCAAACAGTGTCAGAAACTACATATACAATCTATTAGAGATTACTCTAATAGACAACAGTTTGAGGCAAATGTGTGCTGTACGCAGTTTACACCTTGCTAATTGTGTGAATTAGATTTTTTGGTCAAACTACTCTTTTAAATGAAGTTAGTTTGAGTCATAGGACCCACAGCTAGGAAATCAACTTAGAAAAAGTCACCCTAGATGATGTAATCCAGTTTAATTCCTGTGTGGAGCACAAAACAGTTCTGAGCACAGCCATTAGGAGCCATTCTGTAGTGTACTTTGCTCTATTTGTATTGATGAGTAATATAGATCTCTCTCTGCTTTATGGCCTCTCCCAGAGCATCCCGGAAAACGGCACATCTGCCCCGTCTGTTCCAGCACCTGCTGTCTCCAGGACACACGCTGCCGACCCTGCACCCACACAGACTCCGCAGCCCCCACAGACGAATGGGGGACCTGTTCCCATCTCACCTGAACAGGTACTTGCACATATTAACTAACTTGTGTGTAACTGCTAAAGCACTTGAGTGCTTGGTGCTGTGTTGGGCCATTGTTCTGGATGTCCACCTGCTCTGCACAGTTCAGTGTTTTTGTACACATCATTAGTCCTTCCTAGGTTATTCTCGCTAACATGACTAAGACTGCCACCCACTAGTGGAATAATTAAAGAAAACTGAATAATTTACTTAATTGACTAAATGACCAAAGTGACCAAATTTTCATTATTGCAATGCAGTCAGATTTGAAGATAAATATTAAATATTAATATGTATGATTTTTTTTCTTCTCTTTTTATAGTTTGTGTACTGTTGGGCTGAGTATTTTAAATCTAATTATTGAGTATTTTAACTCTGTAGCGGGACAGACTTAGTCAGACGTTCGCAGGTAAAAGATGAAAAGAGGCTTTACTTGTTTGTCCACAATCCACAATCGAAGTCAAAAAACAGGCGAAGGTCAGATCCAGAATGAGCAAACAAGATACAAAGTCCAGGCAACCAAAATCCAAAAAGGGGAACAGGCAAAAGGCAAAGTCGATAAATACAGACAAAGGATCAGATACACAAGGGATAAATCAGAAACACAGACAAGAACACTCAGTAACTCTATAGAAGAAGCAATACCTCACAACTAACTAAGCCTAAAGCCTGGGCTTATAAGCTAACTGGATACAATCACATAATCAAATACATAGGAGAAAAACATCAGTAGTCAGGTGAAGCTGATCTCTGATAGGTGGAACCGGGCGGCTAGATGTCACATGATCACCCTGGCAAAATCTAATTATTAAAACATATATATCTTACCAAATATAGTATTTTTCAATTTATCTCATTACCACAATACATTGACAGTAATGGAGGTTTTCCCTTTTACTTGTGCCACATAACATTTTGTTGTTTTGATTCACTTCCTTAAGAGTTTACAAAGTTTTAATTGAATAAAGCTAAGCAGATGCTAAATATTGGTAACAAGAAACCGATAGTTGGGCACATTGCAGTCAAAAATGCCAAAAAACTAAAACTTTTTCTGAACCAAATAAAGCTGAAATTGATCAACTTAATTATATGAACATCGATTTTCTGTGTGATGATTGACACTTTCTTATTGATGGACCTGGTTTGAGGCTTTTATGAGAATGACCCTCTTGAACTGAATTAGGTTTCTTAGAAGAGAGAAAACCTTGAACTCCAGGTGGACTGGAATAGGATTGGAATTAGAAACACTGCAATCTGTGTGTTGAGGGTGATGCTGTAGTGAACACTGTCTGCTTCTGTGTCATAGAAACAGAAGCTGAGGGCAGAGTTAGACCTGGTTAAGGGAAATCTCACAGTGATGACAGAGATGCTGAACCAGCTCAAACCAGGAGAGAGCTCGCCATCAGATACAGAGCTGCTGCAGGTACTACTGCTTCACTAGCTCCCTCATTTACCCCCTCACTCCTTAACTTACACCTGTGTCACATGCTCCCCATTGCTTATTATTTCATTTACACAACCACTTTCTTACTTGCTCCCTATGATTATGAATCTTCCAGGAATGTAATAAAATTAGTAATATAAACTTAACAGTCTTTTTTACCATCGTCTCCTCTGTGTGTGTGTGTGTGTGAGAGCAGCAGTTGTACTCTGTGTGTAAGAGCATGCAGCAGAGAGTGGTGGAGTTGATCCCCTGCCTGTGTGAAGAAGAGCTGATTGGAGAGCTGCTGGTTATGAATGATGATCTAAACAACGCTTTCATACGCTATGAGAGGTATTCCATTAGAATTGACATTACAGTGAAACAGGCAGTAATGCTGGGGTTAGGACTGCACTTATACACCGATTATGTTAGTAAGGAACTAATTATTTTGACGATTCGTTTTAAAAGTAGGCCAAATAAAAATACAGTTGTATCCAAAAGTTTGAAATGTGGCCTATGTAAAAGCTATGGCACATATATATTTTGTGTTTCATTTTTCCAAATTGTTAAACTCAGCAAATAAATAGACATGTGCGGCTCCACTTACCATATAGGTGGCCTTTGTAGTTCAATAATTACAGACCAGATGTAGTCCATCTCTTTCTCTGCATACTTTATTAGCCCCTTTTCACCCTGTTCTTCAATGGTCAGGACCCTCACAGAGCAGGTATCATTTGGGTGGTGGATCATTCTCAGCACTGCAGTGATACTGACATGGTGGTGGTGTGTTAGTGTGTGTTGCTCTGGAGGGAATCGAACACAGCAGTGCTGCTGGAATTTTTAAACACTGTATCCACTCACTGTCCACTCTGTTAGATATTCCTACTTTGTTGGTCCACCTTGTAGATGTGAAGTCAGAGACAGTAGCTCATCTGTTGCTGCACAGTTTGTGTTGGTCATCCTCTAGTCCTTCATCAGTGGTCGCAGGACGCTGCTCACAGGACGCTGTTAGCCTGGTATCTTTGGTTGGCAGTCCAGCAGTGACACTGAAAACCCCAGCAGCACTGCTGTGTCTGATCCACCTGTAGCATAACACACACTCTGTATGCAAGAGACAAGGTCAAAAACCAGTATTTTCTGGCTGTGATCTTTGGCCCTCAGACGGCACTGAATTAAAAACAGACATGATTCTGTAGTGGAAATCTCTGCATGGACTCTCCATGAAAACAGTTTGTCGCTGCATCCACAAATGCAAGTTAAAACTCTAAAATGCAAAGAAGAAACCATATATAAACAGGATCCAGAAATGCTGCCACCTTTAAATGACATCACAGCTAAAGTATAATGGCAAACACATTTTTATGAAATTAAAAGGTGAAATGAATCATAATATAGCACTGATATTTCTTTATGTGAAAAAAAAAATTGTGTGTGTGTGTGTGTGTGTGTGTGTGTGTGTGTGTGTGTTTTGTAATGTAATGTAGTGGTGAAACTGTTACTTGTGTAACACACTGTCAGACACTTGTAGTAATACACAGTGCAACAGGTGCCTCTTCATAGCCGCATCCACAATGCCACCATTCCATCACAGCCTTTGCTGCTGTTTGTACTAGTTTGTCATGGTGTTGATGGAACATGTGTAATTACACTGATCACAGATTACTGTTGGTGTTTCCTTAGTCATGGTTAAGGCTCCCGTGAGAAAACATCTTAAAAAAACAGGAAACGTATGAGAAATCTTTACCACATCACAAAGAAACGCAATCTTGCAGTTATGTAATGACTCAGTCTTGCTTTTATCACTTTGATGGTTCTGCTGTTCTTTTGCTTTGAAAGGTTTGAAAGACTCAGCGTTACACAAAGAACACCAACAGGACAAGTAAGTTCACATTCGCATTCATACTACATGTATTATTAAAAGTCTGAACCTCTGTAATTTAGTACGATTGTGAATTATTCTCATGAAGTATGACGTAAAACCTTTGTTTGAATACTTATTACCTGTATGCTGCCCTAGGACACAGAAAACCTTATAGACCTGAACCCTGTTACACCATCAGCCAATCAGGCTCCACTTCAACCCGTCAGTCAACCAGTGCTCCACCCTCCGTCCAATACCGCAGTCCCTGCAGGTGAGGGATTACTGTACATTCATTCTTTGTTCTTTCACTCTGTCGCAATTTTTTGTTATTTTTATAACCTACATGTAATTATTATACTCTCTGTCTGTTCTGCCTTTCAACTCGAGAAGAAGAGGAAGAATTTGATATGTTTGCTCAGACAAGAGGCAGTTCGCTTGCTGAACAGAGAAAGAGGTACACGTTTGCCCACAGACACAACCATTCAGAAGTTTAGAATCACTGTTTTGACCATATTGACTGTTTTTTTCATATTCAACAAGCAATGACCAAATATTGTTGATCAAGTAGCTATTCATATTAACTGCATTTAAAAAAAAATACAATTGCAATAGATATTGCAGTTTACAATTTAAAAACACTTATTATTATCATGTTATAACTTCTAGTTGTTCTCAAAATGGTTTAAAATGTGAACAACCCATTGTTTTAAGTTTTAGTGTCTAGTTTAAATTATTATTGAATAACAATCATTAAATGACAAGTTTTAAATGGTACTGTAGATTTTATATGTCACCTAAATAGATCTATGAGGCTCATGTAATTTGTCCTACCTACACAGCTGTAACAAAGCTGTTTCCCCCCACAGTCTTTCTGTGTTCAAGTCAGAGAAACTTACAGAGAGAAAGCTAACAACCAAGCGGAAGCTAACCTTGCAAGCAATATTAAGCTAACAAGCTAAATCTTCTGTCTATTTACCCATCAACCATTTGTTTGTTCAGCCAGCCATGCCATCATTCCCTGGATCCATCCAGCAGTAAAGTGAATAAGAACCTCACCTTCTTTAAGACAACATCATACAAAAGCTGGATAATGTTTTTAGTGAGTGGACACTTCACTGGAGTGGACAGAGGGGTTCTACCTGCATATGTGGAGCCAGTTTCAGTCATTCTACTAACTTGTGCATGTTTAATTCTTCTTTTAGTGGCTCAGCAGTCTAGGAGTGTTGGACTGAGGGATGTCAATCTTGGGCTTATTAGAATTTTATGCCACGCCCAGTCGGTTCTCACATAGGTCTGATCAGTGGTTTTAAAGCTGCATTTTACTATATTTCTATTTTGTTTTCTTCATTCAAACTTTGCTGGATGTTTTATATAACACTTTAATTTAATATCATACAAACATTTTTAATATTTCACTCTGTGTTTCCTGGAGCCTCCTACAATATTATTGTCACAAAAGTTACTGTTGTGACGATTAACCAATAATATATTGTGCAGCCCTGTTCTGTACTGCTCACTTCAGGGTTTTTGCTGCTCCAACACACCTGAATCAAATAAAATTATGAATTAGTCATGTTATAAACCCTTTAATAATTTAATAATGCTTATCAGAGCAGATAAAACACTACACTGTTCAGTGCTGTGATATTTCAGCCTCTCTAAAAATCAAAGAACATGGCCATACAGCATCAAACAAATGAACAAATTCAGTGTACACATGCTCACATAAATCTATACATATTTATATCCATATGGTTCTATTCTAACAGCACTAAAACAAGATCATAGTCTGACTAAATAAATCCCAAATGTCCCAAGTGAGCAGAGATTTGTAGCTGTTAGAATTTGCTTGAGCTGTGTGAAGATCTTTCAGACGTGGGTTATGATCTGTATCAAGGTTTGTATGTTTTATATTTCTGTGTGTTTGCAGTGTTAGGTATGAAGACCCTGGTGCAGTAGAGGGTCTGGCTGGAGCACTGGACACTCGGCTTCAGGTCACCGGAGGGGTCAGTACTAATTTAACTCCCACATGTTTGTTAATTTGGACTTAACATATTGACTTAAGCACTGGCAGCATCAGCAACAGTTATAAAAAATGTGTGATTGTGTACAATAGAGGTCAAAAATCGGGTGAAATTTAGGTAGAATAGTGTAGAACTGGAGTGGAAAAATTGTTTAGAATTGAGGTAGAAGGTTTAGAATTTAGGTAGGAAATTGTGTAGAATTGAAGAAGGAAATTGTGTAGAAATTGTGGAATATGGGAAAAAAGTCGGGTAGAAATGTGTAAAATTTGAGGTAGAAAGTTGTATAGAAATGTTGAGTGTGAATCAGATGTGCTAACAGTTTTCTTCATTATAAATTGTTCTAAAAAGATAGAACTAAGTTTTAACTCACAGTTAATATCACAAAATCTAATATATTCTCAAATAACATTAAAAGAAAGATTTTACTTAGGAGCTCTTTAGAGTTTGTGCTTTTGCTTTTTGCTTATCTGTTTTGTGTACTAACCAACAGCATGCTAACATACTAACCCAGTGTGTGTGTGTGTACCTGCTTCATTGTGTAAAGGATGAGACAAGCAACTGGACTCTACAGTCTCAGTGGATTTACAGTGACATGTACAGTGAAGTGCTGGTGGGTTCCAGACTGATGAGATAGACGCTCCATTATCCACAATATATTCTCCATAATCTATACTGCATAATTCACAATGCACAGCCCACAACACATACTCCACATTCCATTATCCTCACTCCATAGTCTTTGCTCATCAATCCGTGCTCCTCAATCCACACTCCACCCTCCACAATCCAAACTCCACAATCTTCACTCCATAATCCAAGATCTGATGTACCTGTTCCTCAGTCCTTGCACTTCATAATGTGTACTCCATGCCGTCACTTCACAATCCATGCTCAGCAATCTAAGCTCCATAATCAACACTGCAGTACCTTTACTTTGCAATCCATACTCCTCAATCTACTCATAATCTAAGGGTTCCTAATCCTAGTCCTGACGACCCAACACATTTTTGTGCTTTTCCTCATTAAAAAATGCCTGATTTAACTCATTAACTAATTAATAAACACCTCGTTGACTGGGTCAGCCATGTAGAGTAGGAAAATGTAAAAATGTGCAGTGCATTGGACTGGGTTTGGGGACCCCTGCCATAATTAATTCTCTGAAATCCATAATCTACAATCCACCATTTATAATTCATCCTCCACATGCCATAATCCCTGCTACATAACGTGTGCTCTGCAGTCCATACTCCAAAATCTGTGTTGTTCACTCTCTGTAATCCACACTTTATAATCCACACTCCCAAATCCATTATCCATAATCCATACTCTAATACATACCCCACAATCCATAGCCTATAATGTATACTCTACAGTCCATGCTTTGCAATCTGTACTTCACAAGTCCATACAATACAAGATCTGAATGGAAAAGTTCCCTACCTCAGTGATGGAGTATAGGTGCTGAGCAATCTCAATCATACTTTGCAAAGAAGCTTCAGTTGTTTTCTTCAGCGTTATTCTCTACCAGTGTTAAGCCCTCTGAGAGGCACACATTCGGTGGGATCGTTCCTTCTCCCATTATGATAGGAGACACCCATTACATTGAGAGAATCACCCACTTACCAAATTAGGAAACAACATGGAAACGATACATAATCTTCTAATTTATATTGTATCGTAATCACTTCGCTTTGCACTGTGTACAGTAATATTAGGTTAATACTGTATGTGCAATAAGGAAAACATTCTTGTACACATCACTAAGCAGCTGGAGTTTGTTTGCATTGTAAGCCTTTGAAACTGTGGACAATTTGCTGAGGTTTAATGACTGAACTGTTAAAGCAGAACAAGACTGAGCAGCTCCCAGACCAATTTAAAGGTGCTCTCTGGCTCTCTGTTTGATCTGGCCTCTAGCCTTGCTGTTTGGCTCATTACAAATTCATGGAAAGAATTCTACCTGTAGTCAAAAAGTAGTCAGTAACCTGTGCACTGTTTCGTACCGCTCTGATTGCTGTGTTTAATCAGTAAATAGTGGAAACAGTAAACATCCTGTCTGGTAAGAAAATGGTCAGAATCCAGGAATGAATACCTACTGTATATGCAGCATATAGCTGAGGTCATGTAAACAAAATAGATGTAAACATTACCAGCTGTCTTTAATAACAGTGGAGAATGTACCGCAGAATTGAAGCATGATCCCCTCCAGGCTTCTGTGATTGTGGGTTGATGAATGCATGCAGCCTGTGTTCTCAATGAATTGTATGAAATGTGAAATGAATGGCGCTTATGGCTGATGATTTTCTCGACAGATAGCAGATTTAATCGTCAAGGTTACACTGTTCTTTGTCTGATTTTTGGACTGAAAGAATTGACAATACAGAGGAGCATATCATCACTGTCATAACAAACCCTCATATGGATGGATGGATAGATAGATGGATAGATGGATGGATAGATGGATAGAAAGATCTTTACTAAGAACTTTATTGATCCCGAAGGGAAATTGCAGTGTTACAGTAGCAAGACATATAATAACGCAGAAATAAGGCAGAAATAAAAATAGAAAGAAATAGTAAATAAGTAAATTAGGCAGAAATAAAAAATAGACATATCTCTAAAACTTCAAAACTCTAAACGTTAAGAGGAATGCCACTGATTTTTCAGAATTTCTGCATAATTCAGTGATTGAGAAGTAAACAAAGTCATTCAGAGTGGTTTGATTTGAAATGGTCAATTATGGACAAATGTACTGACTCTGATGTCTTTACAGTGGTGGTGATAGGAATCAGGGTGAACAAGTGTGGCCATTTTATTTACTGTCCAAAATGACCGGTGAACCTACATCTATCTTCTGAGATTTTATATATAATGTTGATTGTGATAAAAATAGTCGTAAATCTGAAAGAAAAAAGAAAAAAACATTTTCTTTTTGATTTATAAGGCCCTCTCCACCATGAATGTATCTAAAAAATACTTTTTTTTCATGTAACAACTTTCTGTGAAGAAGCTTCTAAATACAAACTCTTCAGGCATCTGGTTCCTATCACCACTGCTGTAAACAGTTCTGACTTTGCAGAGCTTGGAGCATTTCACATCAAACCACTGTAATGATGTTGTTTAAATCTTAATGGTTTAATTATGCAGAAATTTTGAAAACCAGTGGAATTGTCCTTTAATGTACATTAATGTAACAAGATTATTTTTTGGACTGTTTTTATTGGTCCATTCACTGTGAAATGTTCACACATTGTAAAGGGCAGCTGGGCTTTTTAAATGGTGTAAAGAGAGTTGTTATGACAGTGACGATATGAAATTCAGTGAGTCAAGCTGTTTTATACACATTGTTGTATAATGCATAGTGTTTCGTAATGGCATTTAATATGAGCTGTTTTGTGTCTTTTAGGTGCCAGCACCACAGACTGCTGCTATGACTGAAATTGAGAAGTGGTTGTCTGAAGAACCGGTAAACCTAAAATTTATGCTGCTTATTGTTTTGCTCCACATGGACCACAGTCTAAACAGTTCATGAATTCAGTTTCTTCTGACCTCTTGGAGATCAGAAACAGAATATGAGATTGTGGTAATGTGCTAGCTCCATCTAGTGACCCCTAGAATCAATGCAAGCTGAAAGGTAAAGAGAATATTTTATAGTTAATTACATCATGTCAGCAAACAACAGGAGAAACTTCAGTACCTTCTATAAATACTTTTATAATCTATAATCATTATATGCTAATGATTTCTGGGAATGAAAAAATACTAGTAAAAAAATAACATTTTTATTCAACAGGATAATGCTTGTATTAAAACTCCATCACAGTATCACAGTACTACTCTTGTTTCATTGTTATGTTTTCATAGTAGTTACATTCTTGAAACACGCAAAAGAAAATGAGCCAATCAGTTTTTTCTATGGTATCTGGGTAGACACAGCCAAGCAAGCTCTCCTATTGGTTAGGGCTTCAGGAGCTGGATTGAAGGCCTTACACACTAGATTAACCCATTGGGAAGTAACAATAGCATCACTCAATCACATTTTGTTTCACAATGGGGTTGGCCAATTTAGAGAGAAACAAATGTTACTCTAGGCCTTCTGGAAATTCTAGATACGTCATTGATGGCAAATACAAGCTGTAGCCTAATCAGTTTCAGTCAGATGTTAGAATTAGAAAACAGCAGCAGCTCTATGTCAGGACTCTGTCAGTAAAGACTCGCTGTAAAGCTGCTAAAGGTGAACTGCACTATATGGACAAAACTTTGTGGACACCTGCTCGTCCAATGTTTCTACCAAACTCGAAAGCATTAAAAAGAAGTGTGTAACCCTCTGCGGGAGTAACTGTCTCTACTCTTTGCGGAGGGCTGTACACTAAATGTTGGAACATTGCTGTAAGGACTTGATTGCATTCAGCAGTGGCAGCACTTGCAAGATCAGGTATTAATGTTGGATGATTAGTTCTGGATCACAGACGCCACTCCAACTCATCCCAAAGGTGTTTGTTGGTGCTCCATCATTTTAGAGAACTCAACAGCTCAGTGCTGGAGGGCTTCATACACCTCTGCCCTGCGCTTGGAATTGCACATGGTGACTTGAGACTCATGTTCAGCTGCTCCAGGGCACGCTGTTCTATTGTTAATGCTTTTCTATGGAGATTAAACAAGCTGTGTGTGTATGTTTGAACTCCTGTGTCAGCAGTGAGTGCACCTTAATGCAGCTGAATTCACTTGTAAGATAGGCTGTTCACAAACGTTTGGACATATAGTGTGTGTCCAGTACTGAAGGTCTGGCACAATAGTCAGCGTTTGCCACTGGTAAACGATAATGTTTGAGTTATGGAGATATAATGATAAACTAATTCTAAAAGTATACATTTTATATGTACCATGTAAGGCATCCATAATGTGCTGCATAACATACATTAGTTGATGTTAATGTAATATTTTCACTGGATTATTTGATGTAATGGTAAATGTTTTTTTTTTTTTCAGAATGATGCTGAGGATGGTGAAGGAGTGACCAGTGAAGGTATGTTTCTCTCACCATTCTCTTTTTTCCTGTCTTTCTTCTCTCTGTCTTTCTTTCTCACATCTCCCTCTCTTTCTCTTCATTTTCCCCCCTCTCTTTTTTCTCATTCTCTCTCTCCCTGTCTGTATCACTCTCTCCCCTCACTTCTTCGTATTCTGTATCTGCTTGTTTGCTCCGTTTCTGTCACTCTGTTTCCAGCTCTAATTGGTCTGGTTTTCTTCATCCTGCAGAGTTTGATAAGTTTTTGGCTGACAGAGCTAAAGCGGTGGAGCATCTCCCTACTGTCCAGAAAAACTCCTCCACTGCAACAAACCCCCGACAGCAGCCGTCCCAGTCCTCAAAGAAACAGGAGAGCGCTCAGGACCAGCTCTTCTCTCTCTAACTCACTCAGAATAATGAAGGAGGAACAGGTAGCACTGACACGCACTGCTCAAACCCATGAAGAACTTCACCCAGCTGCCTTTTAGCCTTCTGTAAAGAACAGCTGTGCTTGTGCCATTTTATTAAGTGTCATTAACGATGTCTAATAATGATTTTTATGGAAAGAGAGCTTATTTTTGAGATGTTTTTGAATAGAATATAATGTCTTTTTGTACATCAGTGTATTTCCAGTGGACACTGATTCATACCCATGACCTGCAGCTTTCGAACCATTCCCCACTGTATCACAGGCTATCATGAAGAAGCTAATGCTCTGTACTAACAGTTTAAATGGAGCGTTTTTAAAGCTGGACAGTTAATGTCAGAAACTACTCAAAAGCCACTATGGTTATAATAGGATTGATTTAACTTATATATTCCCGTATACTTAGAACAGAAGAACAGAAGGCTTGTTTACTGAAAGCAGACTTATAATAGAAGCCAGTGGGCAGTTGCTTCTGTTCTTTTACCAAGTACAGTGAAATGCCTCACAATTTTTGTCTGTTGTAATCAATTGTATGCTGTGGCACATAGAGCATTAGTTGGATAGCACTGGATTATTCCTTTAAGGCACTTGTATGTCAGGACAGCTAACGGATAACAACTAACAGACCTTTGCTACAGGAAGGTTTTACATCAGTATTCGCCTGTTATGCAGCACAAGGGAACAAATTAATAGAAAACTACAAATGTTGTGAGTAATTAAATTTTTTCACTATTGCAGTGCTAAATTTCAGTGTCTGGTTACTAGGATGTTGCCTCCCTAATGCTACATTTGTTATGCTGAGCTGTTTTATGTTTGAAAGCTGCGGCATTCACTCCTCATGCCTGGGAGCCGCGAGGTGTGGAAAAATGTGCAAATCTCTGTAAAGTATGAATAATGGTGTATACAAGATTATGTTTTCTCATCATGCAGGTCAGCTTTCAAAATGTCCATGTAAGTATAGAAAGCTATACACAATAAATATTTGTATTAATAGTACTATCCTTATGACTATGAATGTTATTCAGGTGATTGTGAATTAAAGATTTGCTGGCTGTCCTCAAATGTGACAAAAAAGACTTTTTCTTGGATGGGTTGTCTAGAGAACAGGAATTAGATTTGACACATTTACAGTTGTAAACTGTGTATCTTATAGTTTACAGTGTGAAGTTGAGTAAAACACTCTTATCTGTGGGTAAAATCACTGTAACATGCAGCCTCCGGTGGCTTATTGAATTAAGTTGAGTAAAACACTCTTATCTGTGGGTAAAATCACTGTAGCGCGCAGCTTCAGGTGGCTTATTGCTCTTATAAAACAGTGGCAACATAAAATATGATAAAACACAAACTTTTTCAATTAATAATAGCAAAACAGAGCGTTTCACTGTTGTATTTGCTCACCTGACAACATATCAAAAATAAGTAGAAAAATACTGAAATAATCCGTAACTTTAAAAAAATGCTCTGAATTTACTGAAGGAGCAATGAGTCCGTTTACATGCACTTAATAATCCGATAACTGCAGAAAATCAGATTTTGTCAGTGATACAATCAACGCGTTTACATGCACTTGAGTAATTAGATAATGGGAAACTCCATGTCCACATGAGTCAGACAGTAATCGGATTCTACTTTGCAACCAGCCAATAAACTCACAGCAGAACATGTAACGTAAACATAATGTAAAACTGCTGCAACTTTTTTTTAAACGTTGTGCCACTTTACCTGAAAATATGAACATACATCATCTAGAAGAGGAAAAAAATTTCAATCCTTCATTTCGTCAAGCATGTAGTTGGTTTCAGTGTCACTCCAAAAGTGTTTTGCTGCATCGTGCAACAACGCTGCTTGCTTATTTCTGGTACCGCTGCCTGATTTCGCACATGCGCAGACTGAGAATTCCGAAAGAAATCAGAGTAAGAGTTGACATGCACTGAGAAATCTGATTACTGAGTTAAAATCCAGCTTTCTTTATCGGATTTCTTAATCAGATTCCTAGACCTTACTCCGATCTAAGAAATTGTGTTGTTTACGTGACCGATTGAATAATCAGATAACTGCAGAAATCTGATTATGATTGGATTATTGAGTGCATGTAAACACACTCACTGATGTTATCTAATGTAAATAAACTTCTAATTTAACACACTAGAAAAGTATGATATTAACTCACACCTCACATTTTAGTGACTACAGCAAACTGAGGTTTCTGCAGTGCAGAGCAGCAGCCCACAGCGGCTGGAAGAAGCAATTTATGCATGTGCAGAACAGCATAGGGTTTGTTCTGGCCACCGTAGCTGCCACTGGATTCATTGTTGCTCAAAGCCCTATTATAGCAGTGCTAAATACAGAAACCTTCATCCTGTAAGAAGGTTTCATCACCAAATGACCACCACAAGTTTCATTCTAATGTCCACGAGCGCCTCAGTACGAGTTTCTGTGTTGTGTATAGGCTACTGGTGCCACATTAGTATAACATGAACACAATTATTTCAGTGTAATATATTTTATTCATGTTGAAATGATGTACACATAAATAAATAGCTGTTTCAGAGCATTGCTTTTTTCATTGCATGTTTTTATAGATAATTCCCATTACTCAATGTCCAACAGCAAGTGCACAAGCTGATGCTAACGTTTCTGCTGCGTCCACTTTTGCGTCTGAGAAGCTGCTTCTTTAATAAATTGTTTTGATTTATAGACTTTCAGTTATTGGGCAATTCAGGCTGTTTTTGTCCGGGAATCAGAAACCCATAAAATCATAATGTAATTTATTATAGGGACAATCTTCCAGTTAGCAGAAATAAACAGCCAGTGTCTCTGCAGTGTGTTGTGATTGAATGATCTGCTTATGTCGTAGGCAGCGGACTGAAGTCACTCTTCACTGTTTGTTTTTGTTTTTCTGTGGAACAACTTGATCTTTTGTCTGCAGTTACGTGAACTGCTTTGTTATTTGTCTAGGGGAATTGTCCAGGCTGAGCAAAATGGCATCATATCTGTCTGAATTCCAACATCCAGTAGGAATGTACTGATACAAGCTTCTCAGCTGAACAGTTGCTAAGTGATAACTAATGCTCTGTTGTGCCGCTGCCGATAACAATAACTGAAACTTTTACTTTTTAACTTTGTAAACATGTTTATGCTATAATGAATATATGGAGTACATTGAGATCAAAACAGGTTAAAGACGCTAATGCTTGACAGTTCATAAAGTAATATCAAAAACTATAAGCGCAATGATTTATATTAAATATTTCATATACTGTGCTTCAGTAAATCCAATTAAACAGGACTAATTATGCTCTCTTTGTAATCAAACATGCAGTTGGGAAATGTTTTTTAAGAACTGATGATATTCATGATACACTCAAAAAAGCATGTTGTGACACATTTTGATGTAATTTATGAATAACGATAAATATTGCCATGTTGCGCAGTCCAAATGCTAAATGCCTCATATTCATTAAGCTACCACTGAAATCATGAGGTTTTAAATGACTAATTACATTACTGGTATTAAAGTGTTTAAAGTGTTTTCCCGTCAGCTCTTTCTCAGCCAAATTTTTGTTGCGAACTGCAATTCTGGCATCCTCTGCTGAAAACACTTTGACTCTGCAGCATCAAAACATGACTTATGTATCAGTATGTGAGCCAGAATGGGTCACCAAAATATCTTTTGTCATTATTGACAGAAATTCAATATGGGTTCTTTGGAGCAATGCCTTAGAAGAACCTGTTTTGTTTCAATAAAGACCCCTTCAATCAACAACATATGGAAGAAACCTTAAAGCTGCACTATGTGAGATTTTTTGTTGAAGAGAACGAAACACACACAAATATGATGTGCATGTGCTGCTGTGAGTCGCCCTGTAATACCTTCGGACCAAGTCATACGCCTTCATCTTTACGCCTTCATGTCACTCAATGGACTCAAAAAGAAGGTCCAGCTCAATGTTTAGATCTCAAATGTAAAACCTTTATTATACTGGTGAAGAGTCATCCTCCCGGAAGGTGTCCGAGACCCCAACCCACGTTACAAAATGCTCTTTTGTGCCTTGTGTGCAATTACACATTTTCACCAGAGAGGTCTTCAAATCGCCAAAACTCCAAATTACAGCATAATTAAACTGTTAAGATGTAAAAAAGGGCTTTCAGAGTGTTTTGATGCAAAATGTGGCATTCTAGAGAAACTTACTAAGAGAACTGTTCACAGTGGTGGTGATAGGAACCAGACATTCAAAGTGTTTAATGCATCTAAATGCTCCCTCACAGAAAGTTATTACATGAAATGGTTACAAATATGCTGTCTGATGTCTGACAGATTTATATCTCAAATATATATCAAACCTGTCATTTTTAATTGTAAATAAAATAGCTATATTTGTGTTGTAGACATGGTGACCCCTGGTTCCTATCACTACCAATGTAAAGAAATCAGAGTCTGTAAGCTTCTCTATAATGAACCATTTCACATGAAACCACTCAGAATTACTTTGTTTACCTCTCAGCTATTAAATTATGTAGAAGTGGTTCTACTATAGAATTGCTGCTAAGAAGCCTTTGTAGCACTTTTATTTTTAAAATCATAGTTACATTTTCCTATTTATTGGCAAACAGGGTGTTGGCTGCTGATATATCACATATCCCTGTTTACCAGCTGTACAGGCACTTTATTACTATATCAATCTGCCGGTGATGTAGTCTGCCAGACTTATTTTAAACATCTGCCTGTGTTTGATCTTCACCATACTTGTGAAAAACACCAGAGCCTGGAGGAAGGACTACCGTATCACGTTCAGTATTCTTGGTCTAAACGACGCTGACCCTTATGTTCGGCTGACGTTTTTTCAAGGATGGCTGCCTTCAAAAAGGGATGCAGTGACTTCAAAACAACCGGAGAGAAAGAGAATCAGCAGAGCTGTAGATAAAAGATCTTGTGGGTGGACGAAGACAGGCATGGTGCTTTGATGAGCTATATAACTGCAGCACTCCACCGCCTCTATCGAGACAAGAACATGTTTCAGCTGGACGGTGAAGGGCTGCATGGTTTTATGCTGGTTGATGTGGAGCATAAATTTGAATGCGCCTCTGGGGGCCTTCTCAACATCTGGTGTCAGCCAGCCTGTGCCAAGAAGAAACACTCTGATGAACATAAAGTAATCGCATTACTATTTCTGTATCACATCATTACTGTCATATCAAAACCTCATGTATTTATTTACACCAACTTTACACTGTGTGATCATTCCATGATGAATGGATCAGTAGAAATGGTCAAAAATCATGTCGTACGTTAAAGGGGAATTCCGCAATCTCTTAAATATTCAATATAATTTAATGGTCGAGATGTAAGCAAAGTCAGAGAGTGGTTTGGTCTGAAATGGTTCAGTGTAGAGAAGCTTACTGCCTCAGATTTCTTTACAGTGATGGTGATAGGAACCAGGAGTCACAATATCTACAACCCAAATATAGCTATTTTATTTACTATCCAAAACCACCAGTAAACCTACACGTCTTCTGAGTTTTATGTGTAATGTTGATGAAAAATACTGTTTTTTGTTTTCTGAACTGAAGCTTTCTTTGGGGTCTATTTTGGCTTTTAACCCCCTGCATGAACCTCTCTGATATAAATGTATTTTAAAAATATGTTTTTAGGCCAAAAGCCTAAAACATTGCCTCAATGTGTTTGTGACCATTTTATATAAGAAACTCTCTGTAATGTAGTATTTGGTCACTTAAGATGTCTGGTTCCTATCATCACCACTGTGAACAATTGTGACTCAGTAAATTTCTGTAGAATGGAGCATTTCACACCAAACCACTCTGAATGGCTTTGTTTACATCTTAATGGTTTAATAATGCGGAATATTTGCAAAATCAGCTAAATTCCCTTTTAATTCTATATAGTCACCATTTCATAGTGACAATATGTTGTGTTCTTAAGAATATCCACTATTTTTCTCAAAGTTTTGCTGGAATTATGGGGCTGAATAGTGCCCAGTGTTCATGTACTTCAGAGTTGAACTGAACAGCACAACATCTGGCCACTTTTGTCTACTATTTTTAGTTGATACTTTGATTTTGAACATACTAGTCCTTTTGGAGTACTACTCTAGAATACTGGTGGCCATTTGGGGTCATCTTTTACAAGAGACCAGAGAAAGCGATGACTACACATTCAGGCTCTTATCTCTAGATACACTTTTTTTCTAAAGGAAACCCACATCCATTCTTCATCCTGCAAGCTTTTGTTTCAGTTTTCAGCCTCTTTTAACACACCCACAGTTCATGCAGTCTTACCTGATTGTTTGGTTTAGAGACTGACTTTCAGCTTTTTCAAAGAAATCTGCAAAGATATTTTTCCACACCTCCAAAGTTCAGTCTTCGAAGTTGGTTGCATTTCTGCTTCTCACAATCCAATTGATCCCAAACACATTCAGTGATGTTGAGGTCTGGTCAGTCCACTGTTCAGCTTCTTTGTTTGATGTATCTGTCTCCTTTTCTCAGTTAGAGCTTCTTGACAGCTACAAATCCTTTCAGACCCATAGCACTGAGTTGTCTTCTCACAGTGGAAGGATGGACAGAAACACCTGTGGATGTTTTCAGATTTGAAGCAGCTTAATTTTCTCCTCTCTCTCAAAGATGAAAGCTTTAAGTGCTGTTTATCTGATGGGGACAGTTTTGGTGTCTACCAGGTCTTGCATGGTTGTTAGGAGGCCCAATTCTTTTAAAGGCCTCATATCCTATATTTTTCTACATTTCTTTACCAGAGAACATCTCTATGGTCTTTGTGTACTGAAATACCCATAATTCCTTTCCACTTGACCGTTTTCCAGTCTCTCTTTATTTCTTATAATGAAACAGGCTGTTTTTGCAGCTTAGCTTCAGTATATGAACTGTATGGACTGGGAAGTGAATGGTATGTTTTTGAACATTTCTAAGCTTCAAACAAATCAATACACAAAGTTTTACTTTGCTTTAATCTTTTATTTTCTTAAAAAAAGGCAAATATGTATGTCTATCAAAAAATGTACAGGTATTCAAGATTTACATCATTTCAAAATGCACATTACTGAAATTGCATTTATCTGTTATGTAATAATGCACACCACAATAGGCCTTCTTATAACCGTACACATTCACACACTTCTATATCCAGTACAGAAAACTATCTGTATCATACCATAATACAGTAACAAGTGCATATTACCTCTCAGCCCAGTTTCGTTACTGAGCTCTTCATTAAGAAAGTGCAGGATTGATAATCAGAGAACAAACTGATAAAAAAATCTTTGCTAACAACTACACAGAGTATACACAATCTGACCCCATTCTAAAGCATGCCATCGTCCACCTGGCCCCACCATTTCAGCCATCTTATGGCCATTCCTTTACTTTATTAGCTTGAGTACTGCCTACAGAAGGGTGAGGGACTGAGAAACCTGCCCAGAAATCACACATTTCCCTTTTCAAACCCCAAAAACTTGGTGGACAAAGCTGTTCATAAGCCATAGCAATAAAACACGTTAAAACGCTTCATATTTCTAAATCATAATATTCAAGCTGCTATGTTCACACTGGGTTTCAGTCAGCAAACTTGCTAACTTGCTAACGCTAAAGGCTACACAGCTAGCAGTTACAGAGAAGTAAGGCAGTGCAGCATGATTTCAAACCAAACTTACAGGCAGAAAAAGAAAATAATTCACTAAATTTATGTAGGTTATGTTCAAACTCCTCAAAAAAAGGTTTTGCATTACAACGTTTGTATGGCTAACTTAGGCTAACGTAGCCACGGGTGAGGGTGTTCCCCTCCTCCCCTTCTGCTGTGAAAGGCCGCTTGTGTAGCACAGGTGTGACATGCTTCTTGGTGGTGAGGCGAAGTTGGTGAGGGCATGTTGAAAAAGTATTAAACTGGGGTCCACGTCTTGTTAAAAGTGCATTTGAGACAATTGCATCAGGCTGGAATTGTACAAAGATGACTCCTGATCCTGGAGCTCCTGGAAAGCTTCACCCACCGCCAGTCAGCGGGTAACTGTACAGTTTATCTACAATAACCATTAACATAGTATACAGTACTTTACATGTGGCACAGCCAGAAGCTGAGTGTGATTAAAATGCATAGATTCCCATGCCGACTGCCAGAGCTACGCACACTCCGAGGAGCATCCTGAGCAGCTGAGAGCTGGAGGCCAGATAGGGGGACAGGTGCAAACTCTGGGCTGATTTGGCTTCTGCAGAACAAAAGAGAGAGAGAGGAAGGGTTAATAAAAAGTGTCCATGCATCACTTGCATAAAGCTTGTTGAGATGTAACAGTACAACATATCATATTGTACTGAATTGTATCACAGTGTATTGTATTGAATCATATTTTGTAACACGACTAGCATGTTAGCTTAGTGTTGGCAGGTGTACTTGCTTAGGTTTAACATATTAGCTTGTGCCTAGAACATTAGATTATAAAAGGTTTTAAATATTGTATTTTTGTCATTTTAAATACTCTAATAAACTGAAAATTATTGTACAGGCATGTAAAGGCACATTATCAGCCATTATTTTTACTGTATCGGAAAATTTATTGATTCGAGATACGATTGTATCATACTGAATTGAATAATATAGTTCATTCATTCATTTTACCCATAAAAGCTTGGTGTATTGTTTTTATTGAAGTCTAAAAGTACAGTACAGATAACGGCTGATATAATTTTATTTTATCTATCTATACTGTTAATCTATACTGCAACAGTTTTAACAGTGCTTTTGGATATTGAATATGTGTCAGTTTGCAATTGTGAGAAATAAACAGCGGATGGTCACAGTCCTTTATAATATTCATCCTGTAGCACTGTGGGAGGACCCACCCAGAATTCTTCGCAGTTTTGGTTTTATGTAAATTAGCTTATTTTTCGCTAGTTCTCTTCATAAAAACATGTTTGAATGACTCTCATGCTGAAGGTTATGTTTAGACATATTTTACATGTTTTTGCCATTTTAACAATGATTGCGTTTTTGGGCTTAGGTTCACCAGTTCAGCCTGTATTGCTGGGACATAGTTAAGCAGAGGGTGACTCATATTAGGTTCTTTTGCTGTTATTAGGATTTGCCTTATCAGCGGAAGATGCAAGTTTGAATCCCAGTAATGATGCAACCAAAAAAGTCAGTAATTATTGGTGCATTATGCGATAATAATGTGGGCCGTCAATATCGGCTATTAATGCTATTAACCAACCGATATCAGCCGGGCTTTAGTTTTTATTGTCAGTGAACTATTGTGTAAATAGATCCTCCAGTTGCAATTGTATTCAGTGTATTTGTAAAAAATAATTAAATCAAATTTAAATTTGAGATGTCATGATGTACTGAATGATTTTCTAATGACTCGTAATTAAATCGGTCAGAGATATAAGAGATCTGCAGAATTAACATGCTGCATTAATTAATTAATTAATTAATTATGGCTGAATTTCCACAGCTTGTATGTGTTTTTACCTGGAGTCTTTGTGCTGGGCGTTTTGTGTCTCTGCCTGAGCTCGTTCGTCTCTGAGATGCTCAGCAAGTTCTGTAGTTCATCAAACACCTGAAAAGGCAAAAGCAAACACATTCAAGTTACTGAATCTCTTAGAGGGCTGCATCATGAAGTGCATCAAAATATCTTTTAGAGATAGTACAGCATAAACATTCTGAAAACATGAGTTTGTTATTAAACTGTATCACTTATAAAAGCCCCTAAACTCTGGATATGTGTCCACTCTTCAGTTCTTTAACTGTTAGTCTAATAGCAATAGTAGTTACTGAATAATTCATAGTAGTTTTTGAACAAGCCTCAAGATTAATAACTGAATAATAAGGGGTTCACTAGTTTTCTAACTGAAGCAGTGTTCTAACCTCGATGTTGAACTGGAAGGCTCTGATGGCCTCCTGCAGCACGCCCTCTCTCTGCTCCCCCGTCAGCTCAATGCTGTTCATTCTGCTCCTGTACAGCTGCTTGAACAAATTCGGGCTGCTCACGGCTGGGAACGTGAAGAACGCCAAGCCCTCTCCGCTCTTCAGCCCCAAAGACTTCTGGGTAATGCGGCCCAACACCTGGCCACCTGACAGGTCGCCAAGGTAACGAGTGTAAGCGTGAGCCACCAGGTACTCAGGATAATCCTTACCAATCTAAGAAGGAATAAAATGAGGAGATTTAAATAAAATGCACATTTTACTAAGTATCCTCAGATCATTAGTTTTTTATTTGTATACTAATTGTTGTAGGTACAGTGCCAGGCCATATAATCGCAGACCCGATGCTGATGTTTAAAAGGGAATTCCTCATAGATAATTATAAAACACTTCAAAACTCCACCCCCCAAGAAATTGGTTTACGCCATAAGGATCTACTTTAGGTGCTGCATGTTAAAAATCAACTTCAAAAGCTTTCGGTTGTGATTTATCTGGTACCTCTCTCAGTCTCTGAGCGTATCTCAGTGTAGCGGCTGGTACAACAAGCTGCTCTCTCCAGTTCTGACCATAGAAATGCTCCAGGTCCTTCTTGAGGGACTCCAGCCTGGCCAGTTCCTGGGGGAAGTAAATCGGTGCAACACCATCATGTGAGCAGTTCCTGTCCAGTTCCTCTTCCAGAGCCTCGTAGATCTTATACAGAGAACACAGCAGCAGCTGAAGAGAGAGAAAGTGGCATTAGTTTACACTTCATTTTGAGAGTCCACTGTAGATGCTTTGAAGATGCTGACCTTCTCTTTATCCCTTACAATTAAACAGGCTGTTATTGTTACTGTGTCTTTAAGACTGATATATATGTGAACAAGCTCTGTTCTGATTGGCTGCCCTGTATTATGCCTCCTTTAAAACGCAGTCCAGGCTGAAATGAGTTGTAATTGTGATGAGTGAGCTGATGAGTGAGTCCAGGCGGATGGCTGACCTTATACTGTGGCAGAGTGACCTGTCCCCTCTGGTAGGCCAGCATCAGCTGCGTGTTCTCAGCTCGGCTGTGGCTTTCTTTAGTCGCTGCTTTTATCTGCTCGGACAGATCACTGTAGAGAGAGAGATCCAAAGCCACGTTAACAATCAGCTCACTCATAGAACTATATTAAGCTCTAATATCACTGAACTTAGTATATATGTATAAGCACATCATCGCTGCTCAAAATAAGGATCTCCAAAATGGTGACTTAATAGGTGAGGCCAAAAATGGTCGTAACTTTTAACAAGTTAATGAGAAGTTGTATTACAAAAGATTTTAGAGCATTTCTTCTGGTCTGTTTGTCATGAATCATCATACACAGTGCAGTTGCTGTGTTCAAATGGTGTTGAAAAATAAAAATTGATCAAAATGGAGATAAACTTTATATATTGTCGCAACAAGACCAACAGAAATTATCCAAAATTAGACAAACATTTCTGTGTATTCACTTCCATTAAAAGTTAAGCGGAATTTTTTCCATAGTTACCTTATTGGAAATACAAGGGTTTGTTCTAACAGCAACAAGATGTATTTATTTATACTTATTTGTTTGATTAATTTTGCATTTACCAGTCTGTGATCTGGGTCTTCTCAGTCTGCAGACTCTTCTTATCTACTTCCATTTTCTGTGAAGAAAAACAAGATTAGCTACTTAAAACTGCTTCATTGCATAATCTCTGCTAAACCTCAGTATTTCAGCATCTTACAGTGAGTGTACATGAGTGCTATCAGTAAGCCTAAAGCTCCAGATTCCCAAAAGCATGAACTTGAAGAGGAATTCCGCTGATTTTTCCAAATTTCTCCAGAATTCAATTATTGAGATATGGTGATAGTAACCAGGGGTGACAATGTCCACAGCACAAATATAGACATTATATTTACTAGTTAAAGTGATTAGTAAACCTACAAGTGTCTTCTGAGCTTTATATGTAGTGCCGGTGATGGTAAAATAGTGTTAAATATGAAAACATAAGGTTTCTTTGGCCTTAAAATGTTAGTACTTCTCTGCCATGAACATGTTTTAGGCCAAAAGTGCAGTAAAACAATAGCATCAGACAGCATATTTGTAAGCATTTCATGTAGTATCTTTCTGTGAGGGAGCTTTTAGAAACAATAAACTCTTCAGCTGTCTGGTTCCTATCACTACCACTGTGAAAATCCAGACTTAGTATGTTTGTCTACAGAAACAGAACATTACACATTAAATTACCTTGAATGACTGTTAATATCTTAATGATTTAATTATGCAGAAATTTTGAAAGCACTGTGGAATTCCCCTTTGACTGGTAGAGAGAGTGTTCAGTGTGATGCTTGCTCTACCATTTAAAAAAACATCCCTGATTCAGTTAAAAGTACAAGTTAAAACTAAACAGTAGGAGAATTAGTAAGTCTGAAAGTGTTAAATGAACTTCTTTACAAAGTAAAAACTGCATGTTAAAACTAATCATTAGTAAAATCAGCATGTCTGAAAAACACATGATCTGTAAGTATGTGTAAAAAATAGTAAAACGGCTACTTACTAAGTCTTCTGATTGAGCTTTATATCAGCTGAATGGCTTTTCAGTTTCAGTATCGCTCTCTGAGATCCTCTGAGTTTGGAACACAGTGAGCTGCTCTCTCTTTTATACTCCTTCTACTCTCTGCCCCCCTCCCTGCTCAGCTGAGAGAAACAGGATGTAGCAATGAGGCCAGAACAAAGACAGAGGGAGGGCTCACCACTAACCATGACACCGCACAGCCTGAGAACAGAGGAAGGGAGAAGAAGAGGGAGGGATCAGCACTAATCATGACACAGAACATTCTACGGACAGAGGCAGGAGAGAGGCGGAGCTGAAGGCTAACCATGACACAGTACATTCTCTAGTATAAACGTGGCTGCGCTTACAGATTTATCAGATATAAACAAGAACTACAATACAAAATAGATGAAGAGTGAAAAGACACATCATACATGCATTGAGCTCATAATACTGCAAGAATATGTTGTGATTTGTTGCAATGTCAAAGTTTAATCTAGCAAATGTTTCTCTAACTTTGTTCTTATGTAAGTATTTGGTAATAAGAATAAAGTCATATTATACACTATATGGCCAAAAGTGCATGGACACATGACCATCAGCCCTATTTGAGCTTACTGGACATCACATTCTAAAACCATGGGCATGAATATGGAGTTGCCCCCCCTTTCAGGCTATAACAGCCTCCACTGAGTTCTTCAGTATGACCCATTCTACTGCCAGTGTTTGTCTTTGGCGATTGCAAGGCTATGTGCTTGATTTTATACACCCGTTTTCAATAACAAGTGTGGCTCAAACAGCTGTACTCAATAATTAGACAAAGTGTCCACATACTTCCTTATTCTCTCGCCTCCTATGAAAACACAATAGACTGTTATGTGTTGGCAATATACAGAATTAATTTCCAGTCAAAATGGCCAGTAAGTGCGGCTTATTACTGTTTTAAGACTGGCCAGAGGAGTCCAGACGTCAGCATCACTGAATGTGTTTGTATTGTGAGAAATAGAAATGCAACCAACTTCTGTGACTGAACTTTGGAGGTGTGGAAAAAACATCCCTGGAGAGTTCTTGAAAAAAACTGAAAGCAAGTCGCCTGAAAAGTTTTCCTGACATTGAAAATTGACTAACTTGTACTTAAAGGCCATTTTAACTGGGGATTACAGAAATGACAGGTGGTCTCTGGTGTTAAAACATATTATAACATATTCAGTTCATTACTTTATTTATGAGCAGAGAGACTCATCAAGTCACAAGACCTTACGTGCTCACTAATATTGACACTCTGAGTGGAAAAGTACACATGTGGTAACCAGCATGAACTGTGAGCACAGAAGAAAAGCAGATGTGTTTGACATTATGCTGTTTACTGTAGCAGAATTTATCAGCCGTTAACAAGCAGTTTGCTAAATGGCAGGCAGAGTCCATTTGGCAGGTGGTTTGGCGCAGCAGAAAAGGCTTAGGCCTACACTGTGCCCACCTTTAACTCTAATGCTGGGCTAAGCAACAAGGCTTTTGGCTTCAAAACATGAAACAGTTGGCTGCCTGAAATTTACGTGTAATGACTAGCATACTGGTCCACAGGACTGACCACTGTGTCCACCTCACACGCTCGTGCACACCAGCATGTTCAGAACAGGTGATTTATTCAGTTTGAATCATTCACTTCCAGAAAAGTACTGAAGCCATTGTTTCCTGACTATTGAGGACACTTAGCGATCGTAACGAAGCCTCCAAAATGGTGATTTACAGGGAAATTAAAAGTGTTCCTCAATGAAAGTAATGAAATGTTATTTATTAAGTAATTTTTGACTGTTTTCATTGATCCATTCATTGCGAAATGTTCACAATGTGTAAAGAGCAGCTGGCATTTTAAAGTGATGTAAATAAATAAAAATAGAAGAGAAAGAAAAAGGTTTAATGCGTCGACAGTGAATATCAAATTTGTCTCCAGTTTCACAACTTCACATTTCAATCATTTACAAAGTCACAAGGTGCACAGTGCAGTCTGCATTGTAAAAAGCTTGGATATTTTTCAGGTCTTATGAGCTCTGTGGGAATTTTATGAGCTTCAGCATACAACCATTAAAGTCTCTGCTTAAATCTGCTAAAATGCAAATAGAACCATTTTATCTACTATTCAAGAGTTTTTTGTATGTAATGTTGAACATGCTAAAACAGTGTATAAATCTGTTTTTTTTTAAAAACATACTTTTCTGCATATTTTACTCCACATTTATTTTATTTATTTCTTGACACTGATATACTGGGGGGAGACATGACTCTTGCACAGCCCACAATTTATGTTTTTATTTTGATCCCCAGTATATTTAATTCACCAAAAAAACTAATTTTTACTTAGAAAATCAACAAAACGTGTCATTTGACTAAACTTTTGCATATGACTGTAGCTCTTCTTCTAAAAAATGTTTTTTAAGCCATCTCATATCTCAAAACTACCATTAAACATCGTCTCGGACAATGTCTCACTAACCATTTTTATGCAATAACTTTCTCTGATGTAGCCTTTAGGGGCATTAACTGCCTCAGACGTCTGGTTCCTATCACCAACATTGTGAACAATTCTGACTGATACTTTCTCTACAATGAAGCATTTCACATCAAACCAATTTATTTACATCTTAGACATTTATTTATGTCTAAATTAAGTGGACTTCAAATGTGTATATCATTTCTGTGGTCATCAACACATTGGGCCTCATTCACCAATATCTTCCTAACTTTTTTCTTAATTGTTTTCTGGTGAAAGGTCCTAAGAAAAAGTCTACGTCAGATTCATGACGTGTACTTAAAGCGCAGAAATGTTCACGCCTTTGTGCTCTTGAGTGTGTGTAGATTCTGTTCTTACCTAAGAACAAATCCCAAATAAGAAAACACTGGTGAATGTCAGACTCTATGTGAAAACTGCCCAAGTGGGTTTTAAGAAGAAATTTCTTCTTAAGAACTGCTGGTGAACGAGGCCCTATATTCTCTTTATGCTGACCTACTTTTGTCAATAACCGTTATTCATGTGAATGAATCTATTAATCCAGTCTGGTGACATTTTGTCATGTTGCTTAAAGACACCCACTAACTGGCAAGCATAATCTTGTAATAAATGTCCTCCTTTCTTACATAACCCGTTTGTTAGAATGAGTCACTGATTGCTCCTTGAGAGCACTCTGCTGTGATTTGCTTGTAAGAGATAAGACTGTGTCTTTAAATCTGAACCATGACTCAGCAAAACACACTACAGCAGCTGCAGCTGGGGCAACATGGAAACCATTAGTTGGCATTCTAGCCGGCAGAGGGAGGGCGAGCAGAGCAACTAAACATGAGTAAGCGGAACTTTCTCAGTAAACATGAGTAAGGAGGTTTCAAATAGCAGACCGGCTGCGAAACAGCTTTGCCTCCTGTATACAGTGCACAACTACTAATGAAAATAAGGCCTGTAGAAAGAATGCCCAGATCCCTTACAGTACCCTTATAGGGCCCTTAGTGTGGTAAAAGGCAAAAAAAACATGATCAACTGAGCTACATTCAGGATGGATTTTGAACCTGCTGCTTTATCAGCCCTTTTACCCCATGTGTTGACCCACTAAACCCACACAGACAAAACATTTGTACACAGACAAAACATTCAGTTTTACAGTCAGTCTCGAGACAAGGTCCTTTACGTGGTCTTCTAAGCCTTAAGGCCAAATGAAAATGAATAAAAAGACTGAAGAGGATAGTTTAAGAAAAAGTCCATCAGGAATTCAGGAATTCCACCAATTCCATTGCTAAAAGATGATTTCTCAGCATACCCTGATGTTGATGGAAAAGTCCTGTCTTTTTTAAGACTGTTTAACACCGGATCAGTGAGGCTAATACAGCTACTAGTAGTAATGTTTACTTGCACAAAAAAATGGAAAAAAGTACCAAGTCTGAATTGTTCACAGTGGTGGTGATGGGAACCAGACATCTGAATAATTTCATGCTTCTTAAAGCTCCCTCACAGAAAGTTATCACATGAATTGGTTCAGAATAGACTGCCGGATGCCTTGAACATTGTTTTACCATAGTTTTGAGACAGGTTTGGCCTAAAATGTATATATTTTTTAATCTATTCTTGGTGGAGAGATACTTGCAGGGCACTGAAAGGCCAAAAAATCCCCAAAGAAACTTTTTCAGATTTACTACTTCCTTACCATTATCAATATTGCATATAAAAACTCATGTGAAGACAAATGTAGGTTTACTTGTGGTCTTGGAAAATGAATAAAATGACTGTATTTGTGTTGTTGACATTGCAACCCCTGGTTCCTATCACCACCACGAAAAAAAAAATCTGAGTCGCTAAGTTTCTCTACAATTAACCATTTCAAACAAAACCACTCTGAATGACTGTTTACATCTCAACTAATAACTGAATTATTCAAAAATGTCCTTAATATGAAGGTACACAATTGTCAAACTAAGCATAAAAACATTAAACGTGCAAAGAAAGGACTCTTAAAAGGTTATGGCTCTTAAAATCTTGGAGGGAAAAAAGCCTTGAGCTGCATTTTTCAAGCAGGTCAGGGAGCTTAGCCTGACAAAAATAGAGCTAATTACCAAATCCTGTCTACATACAAATAAATTACTGTGCTCAGCTCTGATAATATTAAACAGCTCTGAGCTCAGCAGTTATTGTCAGGCCAGAGTAGAGAAAATTGGAGTAAAATTTAATTCACTCAGATACTCAAATTAAATGATTTTAATGATTTGATGATTCTACTTTTCTGGGAAGGCTTTACAATAGATGTTGGAGCATTGCTGGGAGGATTTGATTGCATTCAACTACAAGAACATTAGTGAGGTCAGGTAGTGATGTTAGATTATTAGTTCTGGATCACAAACACCAATCCAACTCATCCCAAAGTTTGTTGGATGGAGCTCCATCACTCCAGAGAACCCAGTTGCATTGCTCCACAACCCAATGCAGGGGGGTTTTTCACAATCTCAATCTGAGCCTGGGAAACAGGTCCTTAAAGGGAATCCATGAACCGGAGGACGCAATGTGTACAAGACCATTATAGCCATTTTATTTATGGTCCAGAACAACCAGTGAACCCACATGTTCACATGTCTGAGTTTTTACATATAATGTTGAAGGTAGCAAAATACCGGTAATCAGAAACTGTACGTTTTCTTTGGGAGCTATTTTGCCTCATAAAGCTCTGCATCTACCTCTCTGCCATAAATCGATTTTAAAAATAAGTTTTACACCAAAACTTCATCTCAAATCTATCGTAAAACAATGTCTCAGGCATCAAGCAGTGCGTTCATAACCAGTTTGTGTATAACTTTCTGTGATATGCATTAAAGGGGAATTCCACCAATTTTGAAACATTTCAGAATAATTCAGTCCTAGAGGTGTAAAGAAACCTATTTAGAATGGTTTGTTGTAAAGTCGTTCATTGTAGAGAAACTTAGAGATTTCTTTACAGTGGTGGTGATAGGAACCAGGGGTCACAATGTCTACAACATATATATAGGCATTTTATTTACTATATCCAAAACCACCAGTGAACCTACACGTGTTCTCTGAATCTTTATATGTAATCCTGATTACGATATAATAGCTATAAATCTAAAAAAAAATAAGTTTTTTTTTTATTATTATTTTACAACACCCTGCATACACCTCTCCACCAGGTATGGATTTAAATACATTTTAAGCCAAAACTTTATCACAAATTGTCATTAAGCAATGTGTCAGACATCAGGCAACATATAGCGCTATATTCATGTGATAACTTTCTGTAAGAGAGCTTTCAGAGGCATTAAACCCTTCAGATATGTGGTTCCTATCACCACCACTGTAAACAATTCTGACTCTGCAAGTTTCTTTAGTATGAAGCATTTCACATCAAACCACCCTTAATTATTATGTTTACATCTCAACCAGTTAATAATGTAGATTTAAAAAAGAAAAAAAACGGATTCCTCCTTTAAACTTTTCAGACGTCTGGTTCCTATCGCCACCATTGTAAAGAATGCTGAATACGTTATCTAGAACGGAGCATTTCACATCCGACTAATTTGAATGACTTTGTTTCGTCTTGACGATTTAATTACAAATCACATAAAGATAAATCGGTAGCATTTCCCCCGTAAGTGTTCCTTTTAATCGGTCTATCAAAAGTAGCCGCTCTTTTCTCATCCGGCCGCCGGAGGCGCTGTTGTTGTTTTCCACAATGTAGCTTTCAGCCGGTGATCAAGATGGCGGTGAAGCTAGCTTGAGGTTTACGAATGGTAGCTAACGGTAATTTTGCTTTTTAATTAATACAAATTACGGTTTTGGTGATAAGTGTCGATATCTGAATTGTGAAGTTTAAAAGTTGTTAGGGCCGAGTGTGCTGCGATAGAACGAGGTGGCGGCTTCAAAAGTTAGCCAGCTAACTTAGCTAGCTGGCTAGTTAGCCAACTGCAGCTAAGCTGCTGCACTCAGTTGGCTGGATCCAGCTAATTAGCCAACTAGCTGGCTAACTGTGTTAAAACTAACCCATATTTACCTACCAGCTATGCAAGTCCACGGCAAACACTATTAGCGAGCAAGAAGAGGAGAAGCGTTAGCTGGCTGGCTAGCTGGCTATCTAGCTAACTACATAGCGCGCCGGCTAACATACATAAACAATGCTTTCCCGCCTGGGTTTGAAAAACCTCGATTGAGTCTACGCAATGCCCACTTACTTTACCCACAACAAAACTTTCCATTCAAAGTTGTTTGATAGCTGTGATCAGCTTTACTTTTCAGTAAGACACTGAAAGAGCACTAACAGCGTTTCTAGGCTCTTTAACTTCTGATAGTCTGTTTCGGTTCCACCTTTTTAGTCAGACTGGAGTTTGATCACTGCCTTTGGAAGGTTATGGTGTGATTGGTGCCCATTTGCTTAGAGCTTTTATCGAGAAAAAAGGTTCAGTTTATTAATAAGAGTTCAATTGGGTTCACAGGGGACACTGGGACATGGGAATTTTGTCCCGCACTGTGGTAAGTGCTTAGGTTGTTTAAAACTATTATGCACGTTTTGATATCAGAAAAGCTTTTTCAGCAGACGAGATAGGCAAAATGTTGGAAATGGAATCTCACGGTCTTCAAACTAACTTTGGATGATGTTTCAGATGGAGGGTGAGGTGAGCCTGGTGGCAGGCCGCAGTCAGAGAGAGAAGAGGAGATCTTATAAAGACCTCCTGCGAGAAGAAGAAATCATTGATGCAGAGGTTCGCAAATCCTCAAAGAAACGTCCAAAGGTACGGAGGCTGAGGGCTCATGGATGTTGTATGAGAGAAGTCGCTGTGCTTGCTGTCAGTTATGCACTGCTCTGGGTTTGCTGTATGTATGTTTCAGGTCAAAGTCCTTTTTAAATGAAGATCTTTTCCACCTCCGTATTATGTGATCAACTGCAGTTTAACATTTTGCATATGCACAAGAATTTCAAATGTATATTTTGCTTATATGTACACTATACACAGCTTATGTACTGTACATTTTAACTGTACATTCTTTGTGACATTACACATTCTTTTATTTCTAAGTGAAAGTGAGTTAACGTGTTCTACAGGGAGCACAATTCTTCAAAGTTTCATGCATTTGCAAATATTTGAGAGCGTGCCACATTTTCTTTTTGGTTGAAAATCTCCATTTAGTATTCTATGTCCAGGACCAGGCTCAATCCCTGTCTGGGAAGTTGACCCCTAATGTTTTATTTTTCTTCCAAAAGAAGTTGTGCGCTAAAACTTACAGAATGCTATATTTAAGTTTGTTCCCTGTAGGTTAAACGAAAAGAAAATAAACAAAATGTAATTAGACCAGGGTACCCAAACTTTTGCACAAGACTGTATTCTGGATTCTGATTCTGATTCCCCAAGGACGCCGAGGGGCACTTAGCAAGCAGTGAGCTTCACAAGAAGAAAAAGAAGAAGCATGAGGAAGAGGATTATCACTACAAAGGTGGGCAAGAGCTAGCAAGGAAAATGCTTCTTACAAGATGGATGATTGATAAATAAATTTACATATAATGATGTATGACCTAATTTGTGAAATCACGGAATACAAAAATACAATGCTGTTTCTCTCCCTTTGTCGCTCCCGAAGACCATGGCTCTGCGTCACACCACAAAAAGAAGAAAAGACTTTTGGAGAGTCCTGGTGCGTCCGTGTCCTCCTCCAGCTCTCCACACACTGCTGTGACTGCCATGGGCCTCCTCCAAGCCATCACCTCCCCCACGGCTGTGGGCTCTGAGCCCAGCCCCTCATTTCCCAAAAAACCTTTGTACCCCTCCCACCACATGGTTAAGGAGAAAAAGAGAGAGAATATGGGGATGCCCAAGCCTGCAAAGAAACAACAACAACAACAACAGCAACAGCAGCAGCAGCAGCAGCACATAGTGCGAGAGGCGCTGCCTGTGGTTGGAGAGGAAGTGGAGCTGGAAGGTGAGAAAGGGATGACAAGAACACTTTTGTATGTATTTTTCTGTATCAAAAGAATACAGTTTTGTCTGTGTGATGTTTAGAAACTAGGGACACAGTGATATGAAATTTCTGGACTGATGCGACAACTGATAATTAACACATAATTAACAATAGTGGTAGGTACTGATATCAATAACTAGTTTTTTTTTGCTGTTTGAAGTGTACTTTCACATCTACCTTGTTAGGTCTGGACTTGGATTTTTCAGTTCGGTCCAAACCAAAATAGCAGATGAGAAAGCTGCCTCGGACCACGGTCTGGACCAAATGACCAATATTTGGTCTGACTAATTAAGGTGGTCTTTGTCCAGGTCAAACTGAACCATGGTTCGCTTTGTATGCAGTGTAGAAAAACTTTTTAGGATGGTTTGGACTTTTGGACCGATTTCAGGAAGCTCAGGCAAGCTATTGTCACCCATTAAACAACAGAAAGAGAAAAAGAACCGGGAGAGGCGTAAAATGAGCCGCAGTGGCAGATGGGGACAGGAGGAGACGAAAAATGAATGAAAAGGTCAAAAGTCAACTTGAAAAAATGCTAAAAAGTATACCCTATTTTCTGAGAGGATGAGAGAGAGAGTATATTCATTTTTCTCCATTCAAACGGAAAAGTCTACCTGCCGAATTGACAATACAAATAAAAACTGATTAGGCAAATGATATGATGTTTTTTTAAGGGGGGTTAGAATAGCAGCATTCTCGTTTGTTCTGATGAATCACACTAATGAGTAATTGTGTCAGGGTTAGTTTTAGTGGAACCAATTCTGTCAAGTGTGAACACACCCTTGCATAGCCACAAGATCATACATTTAAATATTTTACATTAATAAGCAGACTTCCAGAGACAGTTGAAGTGACAACCTACCACTGTAGCTCCATATATGTAAGTCACCCATGTTTGTGAGTAGTGCGAATGCCCAGCACTAACAACTACATGTGTACCAGTATGTTCACTAAAGCTAAAAACAGAGGGCTAAATTATTGGGTGCAATTATCAGCTGTAATTCCGATATTAGACTAATTATAATAATTTCTCATCAGCTTCTCCAAAATCAATATGGTTGCATTCATGACAGAAAACTTTTGATTAGAGTGCGCTCTCCATAGAGGCATAAAAGTTAGTCTTGATGTCAGTAGCTTTTTCTGTTAGCTGCATTCGCTCATGTGTTCTTCCCCTTCATCAAAGAGCATTATGGGGCCTCGTACGAGTTTCTGGACGATGACAGCTCCTCTTCGGGAGAGGACACAGATAATGGGCAGCTTGTCATCGACGACTCTTTCGCTCCGTACAGCAAGAAGAGCAAAAAGAGCAAGAAAAGCAAGAAGAAGAAGGATAAAGAGAGAGACAGAGATAGAGAGCACAGGCATAAACACAGCAGCAAAAGCATGAAGAAAAACACAAGTAAGTTATAATGGAATATTTCGGTCATGTATTCTTTTCATCACTTGTAAAGTGATCTGTCTCTGAGCTCTCTCTGTCTCTCTTGCTCCCCTGCCTTAGCCAATGGCAGTTCTGATGGTGGGTTATACACTGTAGGACGGTCAGGATCTCACAGTGAGAAGAAAAAGAAGAAAGATGACAAGACCAGGTTAAAGGTGGAGAAGGTAAAATGTCTCAGTTGATTTTTTTTTTTTTAATTAACTGAATTGTCAGTATGCCTTTCAGCAGTCACATACTTTTCTCAGTTTGGCGATATATCAGCAGTAGCTATTTATAGTAATGAGAAAAAATGTAGAATGTTTACAGCAATGTTTGCTGGGTGTGTTACAAAAAATAAGTTTCTTTCTTATTCTGTGTGATAAACATGTGTAAGTTTTATATAATTTTACGAGAACACAAAATCTATAGTATTTGTCCAGAAGTATCCAGACGGCCTTCTAGTTGGACAATTCAGCTGCTTAAGGCTGCAACATTGCTGACACAGGCTTTCAACAGCACTCGCATAACTTTTATAATCTCTATAAAAAAACATTGACTAATAGAATGCCTAAGATCAGGATACCCAGTGCCAAGAGTCAGTTAGAGGGGTATAAGCCCCCCTAGCACTGAAACTGCGTTCTATATAGTGATGGAGCTCCATCCAATAACTTTGGGATGAGTTGGAGTGATTCAGAACTGATCATCCAAGACCAATACTTGACCTCGCTAATGCTCCTGTGGCTGAATGCAGTCAAATCCTGACAGCAGCATCTAGTAGATAGCCTTCCCAGAAGAGTGGAAGGGGACAAACTCTCTTGATTTTTGAAGAAACGCCGCATTATTAGTCAACTACAAATTTTTTGATAGTGTATGCCAGGTGTAAGACCATTACCTATGAAGCCTGAGTTCATTAACCTTAATCTGATACATCATACTGTGAAATATTTTGACAATATAGTGATATTGCATTGTCAGAACCAGGGTTAGGGATTAAAGGATGAAATAAACTGGATATAAAGTGAGTCAACTAATCTCTCGTTTCTGTGTCTCTCTCTGTTTCTCTTGCAGACAAAGAAGAAAGGACTCACAGCGTATCAGATCTTCTATAAGGAATATAGGTTGAGTATCCTAGAGGAACAGCCAGGTCTAGGTAAGTAGATTTAAATTGTTAGGGTGAAATTGTATCAAGATTAATTCTTGATAAGTGAGTGTTAATATAATGTTTTTTTTTTAAATGATAATAAAGGCAGTGTAGTATCTGTCATGAAGTTTGTATTTTCTAAAACTTTAATAAGGTTAAAATTGGACAGATTCATGTTTGGGGACAGAGGTCCTTGATTATCACATCATCATTCAACATCCGTGATTTCAGTATAGTGACGTCCAACTGGTCGCCTTCTTACTCTGATTTTCAATTTTGGAGGTACAAGACCTGTACATTAATGTTTATTGCTGTTTTTCAATGTCACACTGTAGTGTTTCATAAGCTTAAAAAATGTAAGATTAACATATAGCATTAGATTGATTAATTTTCATGAAGTTAAACTCTAATTAACTATTTTCTTGCACCCCCCAAGCTCAACATGATGTTCTCAGTATGCACCACATCTATTTTGGTGCATTTATGTACATGAAGTGTTGGTCATTTTGCAGAAGTTCTTGTCCAGATCAAATTAAAAACCCCATGATAAGAATAGAATGCAAAGTGATAACAAATGGTGTAAAGAATCTTAGGCTGGCTTTTCATGGTAAAACTTTGATACAACTACAACATGAAACAATTTCCATGCAACTTGACAGTTACGTAAAGCAAATCAAAAATAATCAACACAAACATGCAACACATTTCTCTATTCTACTGTTTAAGATTAGCAGCTTGTATTTTTGATATACTGCATAATTCTGGTGATACATAACCATCTGTGATTTGTTAATTAGCCTGTATTTGTATCTGTGTATCATTTTTATGTTGAAAGATCACAGTACAGCAGACTAACACAACAAAATAAAACTTAGCTGTCCTATAGTGTTGGCTGACTAGTTAACTAACGAGTCACGCTAACTGGTTAGAAGCAACAAGCAACGTTATTCCAAGAGACCATCCCCTGTTTATTTTCTTTTTCAGGTGTGTTTACTGACCTTAGTCAATGGACGCATCACTATTTGATTGTTCGTGATCACATGATATCTGTGTTGTGATTGGCTGTTTCATAGAGTTGAGTTTCAAATGACTTTCAAGTGAATTTCAGGAAATAAACTAAAGTTGCGTCAAAGTTAAAGCCAGCTTCATGACCTCAAGACAATAGTCATGTCCTAGTATGAGTGCTTTTATTTAGAGGCCTTTTGCTATATGCACAACCCAAGTATGCGGCTTGTTACATGACAGTTAACATGTTATTACACATTCATAAGAGAAGCTTAAGATGTAGTTTTCTATTCAAGTTGCAGGGTGTGGGATTTAGATCTTTTGGTTTTGTTGTATTTCAGTTGGATTCAGGGTTCACTGACTGACATTTAGTACAATAGCTCTTGTTTCTTACTTGACTTTTAAAGGTTACTCCCTTATCACATTCATAATAAAAAGCTTCAAAAATAGAATAAACATACAATGAGCTTTTGATTGTAATAATGTAAGAAAGTTCGACCCCACTCAAATGCCATTGTGTAGCACATCATAATGTTTTAAAATACTTGGCATGAATGTTTACCTTCTTACTGGTTTTGTGATGCAGAATTTGGGGACTTGAGTAAGAAGTTGGCAGATGCGTGGAAGCAGCTCCCTGAGGGAGATAAACAGGTAGTGCTACCATGTGATTGTCTACACTGAATGTTTATTTTATTACATCATTGTGTCAATACATCAGTATAATTAGCATTGTATGTTGTTAGCATTTAACATAGCAACCTTTATTATATTTTTAGAACATTCTGTATGAGATTTTCTGGTGATGAATTTGCTACCTTCTACATGGGAACTGGCCGAAGAAGAAATCAGTAGTTTTCCATACGGTTAATATGTGTTATATATGTTGACGTTTTTGATGAATGGCTTATTGAGTTGATTCTCTTGGTCACTCTCAGGTGTGGAGGGAGAGGGCGGAGTATCTTCAGCACAAGAGGATGAAGTCAGAGTCCAGTACAAGTAAACACAGCAAACACAGCCAGCCCAAACCTGCCAAAGACACCAGCAAATCTAAAGGCTAGTAGCCCACCGCTGTCTTTATCTCTGCAACTCTGACACTTTAATCTGCAGCTTCCCATTCCTGGTCCTGCAGTAACCCCTGTGCATTTTTGTGTTTTCTCCACATCCAACACATCTGATACAACTGTTCAGCTTATGGTAAAGCCCTTGTTGATTTAAAGTGGGTGTTACAACAGAAAACATTAAAATGTGTGGTGAGACTTTAACCATATCAGCCTGTACAGCAGGCTGTAGGTATTTTTACTATACAAAACACTAGTAGCTTTTCAGCAACATTGTGAAGTACTAGTGACAGTCAAATACTTCTTGGGAACATCTAAAAGAAGGCTAGCTGTCCTCTTTTTTGATCAGCAGTGTAGCTTAAAAGGGAAGGATAAAAAGGGCCTTCTGTGGACCATATTCAGTAAGCATGGATACATAACTGACTTTTACCTTAATTAATATAATCAGAAATGTCTTTGGTCAGTCAAACAGTAACCCTCCTTCATCCCTCACAGGTGGTGCATCGTTCACAAACGTGGTTGCCCCTGCAACAGTAATGCCAGCAGTATCAAGTGTGCCGAAGAGAGTGGAAGCAGTGGTCTCTCCAGCGCAGAACGGTACAGCTCTGGTTCCCGTAGCTGAGGTCCCGCCCTCCCCTCTCAGAGACCCTGAAGTGGACCCTATCGATGCCGCAGCTCACTTGCAGCTGCTGGGGGAATCACTCTCTCTGATTGGTCGCAGGCTGCAGGAAACCGAGGTATGAAAGACTTTTACGCCATTGCCACAGAAACAGTCCTTTGCCAGAGACTTTGGCCTTGGACCTCTAGGAGCGGATCAGTTCAGAAGCGTGATCTGTTCGCACTGATGTTAGATATAGGTCACATTTGAAAAGATAACATTAAGGATTAAACAAAAGACGTCATATTTAAAGGCCACGTTCTGCCTGTAAAAATGTCCCAAATCTGATTTACTGCCTGTTTGGGCTTTGGGCTGAACTTAACAACTTGTGCAGAAGAACATCTTGTATGCTCATCAGACAAACCCAGCTGTCCTTTACTTTCCTTATTAAGATTAATAGATTCCTTTCAAGTGATACCAGAATGAGCTGTGCAGACTGCTATTTGAAGGACAAACAGCAACTGTTTTAATTGTGGATGCTGAACGGAGGAGAAAAATGAAGCTTAGTTGTTTCATTTACCTGCTGTAATGAAGCATGGTAGCAGAAGTGGCCCAAATTCAGTGCCAAAGTGGTGATATACTGGATAACAAGACTTTGTCTGTCTGAAGCTGCTTTGACTCCTTAGCTTTGTCCAGATTATCCTTGAAGTAAACATGGTTTTGAAAAGCTGTTGATTGTTCTTGTTAGAAATGTTTGTTTATTTGTTTACATTGCTCACGCTTGTCTCGGTCGTCTCCCGAAATGACAGACGTGAAGAGTGACCATAGTAACAGCCTTTTTAATGATGTTGTCTTAAGGGATCTGTTTCCGAAATGCATAATTGTAATAAATACCCCGTAGACTGATGTAAAGTTGCATGATTTCTGAGCTGACTGTTCTGACAGAAGTCACATTGCTGTGTATTGGAGATTTGGTATCGGATTTCAGTACCACATATGAAATGAGTCCCAAATCGGAGTTGAAACTGTCTTTAAAAATATCCGTATCAGAAGTGAAGAAAGAGATCAGATTTGGGACCTGCAGTGTGAACGTCTAAATCTAGATCTGGAATTTCAGTTGGTCAGAATAAAATTTAGCTTAATTATTATGGGGGGCCGACATGGGCTGTGACTGTCTGCAGAAGACAAAGCAAAATACTATGTTGTATAACTGTTAAAGAATCATTAATCTGTATCTGGGAACGTCTCCCGGCCGGGTGTTGTGAGTAGTAATAAACATTGACTTTGTGCATGTTTGTGTACAGGGTATGGTGACGGTGTCAGGCTCTCTCTCTGTTCTTTTGGATTCTGTGCTGTGTGCTCTCGGTCCTTTGGCGTGTCTCACCGCTCAGGTGCCAGAACTCAATGGCTGCCCTCCGCACGTACTGGTAACAACACCATCCCGTTCCCTCCTATACCACACATAATACTTAATACATTGATGTGTAAGGATACTGTTAACTACAGTAAACTATTACAATAATCTGTAATAAAAAAAAACTGTCCTCCAAATAAGACAGCTCATTTGCTTAAATTCCACGCAACTTCAAACAGAGGATACTTACTGTAACGTGTTTGGCTGTGTATTTATAAAAGCTCTCAAATATGTTTTACACAGTACATAAACACCCAAGAAGAGCTGCTTTATTTATTTTGAAAGAGGATGTAGATTCTGGTAATTCACCAACACTAGTGCCAAAAATAACACGGAACTGCACACTCAGATTATGAATCTTCCACAGAATTACATTATTTTCTCAGTATCTAATTATTCTGCTGGATTTAGTGATCTTAAACCATGTTATATGCAAATAGAAACTTCAAAGTCTGCTCAAAAAATCATATTCGCTATTATTTTTGCTGTTTGCACTGTGAACACCTCCATGTTGATGTGATGCCACAGAATTGCAAGTCAGAAGTCACAGAACTTTCCAGCCAGGAATTATAAGTTGGGGGTTCAAGTGTTTTACTATATTATTATTTGTATTTATCAGTCATTGAGGAAGTTAAATGCCTGTAACAGTACAAAACAACTGTGCAGTGCTGTGAATACTAGATTCAAATAGTCGCACTGGTGTTCTGCAAATTTTAATAATGTTTTAACATGTCGCTGTTAAAAAAACAAAAGTGTTCCATGACCATTTGGAAGTGTGTGACTGACAGTGGCCTGCAGCCATGTAAACATTGCCATGGTGACAGCAATAACAAAGAAGATGAAAGGTTATCAGACGAGACATTTAGCAGTGTCTTTTGTTTATTTTAGGTGGAAAAGTCTGGAGGATTATCTTTTTACATTTTTGATTTTTTTATTTTGGATTAATACCCATCTCCATCTGGCATCCATGACTCTCAAAAAATGATCATCATTTACTCCATCACCACGGTCATTTGGGAAGGTTGAATTCTTGACGGAATGTTCTGCTGATGATGCACTGCTATTGCCACTGACAGTGGCAGAATTTTCTGTCACTGTATTGTTGAAAACTATGCAGTATCCAGTTTGCCGTCACCTGTGTACCATCATTATGTAAACACAGCATAAGAGTCAGTACACTGTCCTCACAGTTCAAATTAAATTCAGGATACTCACAGTTTCAGGCTTTTGTGACAAAATTTGCTCAAGTTGAATAAAATTACAGAAAAAATAAATGATCATATAAACTTCATTTAAATGTGCTACACAGTCAAGCCGATACCACTGAATCTATTTAGGCAGTTTCCTATTTAAGAAGTTTCCATACAATGAAAAGTCTAAGTGTTGGCCCTGTCATCAGGAAATAACGAGTTCGATCCCCGGTGATGCTACAGCCATTCGTGGCTGAGAGTCCAAGAGAGCACAGTTTTGTTGCTCTCTCCAGGGGGCTAGGATGGCCCCCCGTCTCTCCCCATCACGAATTGCGATGCTAGTCAGCGCAGGCGTCAGTGAGCTGACGTAATAGAATTGGCAGTTAACATTCTCCTCCAAACATGTTCAGCTGTCCAGTGATATTGCATTAGCAGCAATTCACAAAGATTTGGTGGAAGTAGGTTTTAGCCTTCACGCTTCTAGTGCTGTTGGTATTGTGTGACTGGGGGAGTCTTAACTAGTGGGTGGAATTGGGACAGGACCAATTTGGGGAGAAAATAGGAAAAAATGCTGAAAAAAATACTTTGATCAGTCCCTGTCCTTTTTTACATACATCACTTACTTAAATAAAACACAATTTATTTAGTGATGCGCTGAAATTAAACTATTTGACTGAATCCGAAACTGAAATTAAGGACACAATCAGCCTGAAACGAAATCAAAAACCGAACAAAAGTGTTCATTTATATAAGGCTGTTTATTTATGCCTTAATTACCATGTTGGGAAAGAGAACTGAGAAAAGTCAATGTAATTTTAAAACTTAATTTTAATTTAATTGAATTCCAGAACACCTCCGCTATGACAACACAAAACACTTTATTTTTTTAGTACGTAAATCTCGTGAACGTGGCTTTGGAGCTCCCATCTTGCAGTCTGAAGTTTCTCCAGCAGGGGCGCCATTAGCACACAAGTCAAATTTATTGAATGTTAGCATTTTCAGTATGTCAAACAACTCCCTTTTTGTTCATTTTTGTGAGTTTGAATACAAATTGAACACTTAATGTTGGTCTGTGTCTTGCTGTTATCCTCCGTGATCAGTATCTGATGTTTTCTTTCTCTCTTCTGTAAATCTTTTTCAGTCAAACACTCTGGACAATATAGCCTATGTCATGCCTGGACTCTGAATGCTGCCAGACCATCTCTCCACCTGGCCTCCCCCACCCCTGTCTCTCATGCACACTCACACTCTCTCTCTCTCCCTCTCTCTCTCTCACTCACACTCTCTATTTTCTCTCTCTCTCGCGCTCTCTTTCTCTCTCTCTCTCTCTCTCTCTCACTCACACTCTCTCTGTCTCTCTCTGCCTCTCTCTGTCTCCCTCCATCTCTCTCTCTCTCTCTGTGTGTGAATAAAGGACCTTAGCTGGTAGCTCCTCACCCTTGGGCCCTCCCGGCCCAAACAATACTCCTGTTTTTCAACAAGGAAAAGGACTTGAATTGCACATTTTTGCACTGGACAGACCACAGGAACAAGTCTACTTTTAACCTGCTTCTTAACCCGTTGTTCCATTTTTATCCTATCTACTATTGATTTTGTATTTCTGTTGGTGTGTGTTTTGTTGTTCTTTCAATTAAAAGTATTTTAGTGATCGCTTTTAGCTTCCGTGCCTCTGGTCTGATTTTAAAGAGGGTGATTTTATTGTGGGTGGAATACTTTCACTGTTAACTCCTCCAAATTAATTCATTTAAAAGCTCAAGTTACTCACCAGTTAAACAATTAATAGTACTGTATAAATCCCGTGTGTCAAACACAAGGTCCGAGACACAATCCTATCCGGCCCGCAAAATATTGAAATTTTCTATTAATATAAGCAACAAACATAAAAATTCTGCACAATTTCACACCAGTTGTATTTCCAAACAACTAACTGCAGTTCAGCCAATATAAACACTTCACGTCAGTTTAGCAGCTCAGAAATTGAGCCCAAGTATTAATGAACTTGCAGCAAAGAAGGGATGCCAGGTGTCTAGTTCAAGCAATTAAGTAGGCTTAAGATTGTGAGCTCCTGGGGACATTTAGATTTCAAGTATTCATGTAATATTTCATGGTCTGCTACAAGTGCCTATATTTTACAGTTGAAGTTTTTGCATATTTTCAATAAACAGTGGTCAGTTCAGTTCATATGAAAATGTAATTAAAAATGAAAGAAAACATAGGTGTTCTCTGTCCCATGGATTTTATGAGATTTTTTAATATGGCCTCTTTAGTGGTTGAGTTTGACACCCCTGGTATAGATGGAGGAACCTGATTATTGTCATTGACATGCAAGTCTCAACATTATCCTCTATCAAAGTTTGACACAGTAGTGTGTAGAGAAGTCATGTTGAAGCTTGGATCTAATGATTCTGCTCAGAATGGAGAGGTTAACGCCTTTTCATTTGTAATAAGCGTAATTTTTAATAACCGTGAAACAAATTTGGTTCAGCCTTCCTCCAGTGTTTTGGTTCTGTTTTAGAGCACAGCTGTTCAGCTTCTTTTCCCTTCTAAGATTGAGAAGGAAGAATCTTTTAAAGCTTGTTTTCTCCACATGGTTGTTGGGGCTTGTATTAAAGGAGCTGGAGCTTTTTATGAGACTAAACAAGTAATAGGGCTTCAGCTCTGTGACATGATCCTTTTGTCTTGGCCTTTGACATTACTTTTTGCTGTTCTGCTGTTTGAAACATATTACACTGCTGTATATTTTGAGTGAATTGGTACTTTGAAAAACCAATTTGGAAGCATCCACACTCCAAAAAGTGACGTGGTAAATAACAACACACTTACTAGCCACTGCACCCACTTTTTGTGTCATATAGTTTTCAGATTTAGCACATTCTGTGTTAAAAATAACATAAAATGTGTTATCCGGAACTGGGCACGGAAATATTTCATCACATTTTGTGTTAACTGCTGTGTCTAAGTGGAGACGGAATGTGTTGTTTAACACATCTGTTTTAAGATTTCAGATGAGCTGGTGACATAGTAGTGTTGCTTAGTGAGGCTCTTTTAATACATGAAGCCAATTTATGAAGCTTAGCAACTGTGTAAAGTTGAGGTTTGGTCAAAGCTTTTTTTTTATTTGAATTGAAGTCAGTTGGTGCTGTTTGGGACTCCACTAGTTTTCCATTATTGTTTGCCACATTAGCATTTGTAGTGGAGGCATTCCATTAACATGAGCCTACTTGTCTGTGCAGAGTTTTGGGCCTGTGTTCATGAAACCTGCAGGTTTGGTGGGGCCAGGCGTGGCTGAACATCGGAGCAGTGTGATTCACACATGTGGACGGCAGTCTCACCTCCACCCACAGCCAGAATGCATGGAAGGTGATGAACAATAGTAGTCGCAAACACAATTGAGTGCAAGTGTATGTATGTTTTGTAGGGAAGAGTATGCAGGTGGGTGGAGTTAGCCTGCTAACTCACAGAGAGATTACAGAGAGAGAGAGGGAGGGAGGGAGGAGGGCTGGCAGACAGGTGGAGAACTGAACCTGCTGATAGAGCTCACAGCAAGAAGAGAGAAGCGCACATTTAGACACTGGCCTCTGAAAGTTGAAGTCAGCATGGATTTCTCTGGTCAGGGTAAGTCAGATGATCTCAGCTGTTTACCTATTTAAATGGACTGACAAATATGTGCTTTGGATCAGTTTTTTTCCCACTGTTTGAGGACATTTTTGACGTCAATCTTGTTAAGACCGTTTATTAAACTGCAAGTCTCCTCTTAAAGAGATATCCCACATTTTTCTTGCATTTAAGATTTTCTCCTGGAGTCCATTTATGACAATTGTGTGGTTTCATGCATGGAAAACAATCGTAATTCATTTTTTATATGATCATTTTCAAACCTCTCTGAATCCCATAGGATTTAACAGGCTGTATTTGTTACTGTGTCTTTAATGCGTCTTACTAATATATGTAAATGACATCTGGTAGGCTGGCTTGTTTAAAAAGGAGTTAAAACACTGCTTATCACATCAACATGAAAAGGGAGGCTATATGAATATATTGGTTCTTGTTACATCACAAAAACAATCAATTCAAAACCCTCCTTTCCATATATGAACTGAGGAGTGAACAGCATAGTTTTAAATGTTTACATGCTACATCACTCTTCTATTTCAAAAAAGTGCGGAAAACTAGATTCAGTTAACTCATTTATTAAGTACTTATAGATTATGATAGTGTATAATAGCAGGGCTACAACTGGTCTGACAAGTGGGGGAGGACCAACACCAGGGTAAAGCATACATACAGTGATTCTAGTAAATCTGTGCAAACAAAGCGTTAATACTCGTCATATTAATGTCCCATGCTTTATATGTTTATATTTAAACACAAAAGCAAATAATATTTTGAATAATTAATTATTCAATAATTATTAATATCATACATATTTAGCATAGAGTTCTATCAGTTTCTTCAGTTTTTCCCTAAAATTATTGGTCTGATTTACAAGTTGCTATAATTATTTCAACAAAATAGCCTAATGATGAAAAATATGATGATAATTAGGAAATAAAAGGAAGGACTATTAATAACTGTTATGGCATAAGCAGGGGCATCACTAGATTTTGCTAAGGGACGAGCTGAGGGCGTGCCCCCCAAATTGTCTGTTCACTATGAACTTTTAGAGCAGCAACAGGCAGAAAATGTATCAAAAGAAATGATCAAGCTGGCACACAGTAGAGATTCTGTCTCTTCATAGTTGGTATTAAGCCCAGATCTTTCACGACTTAAATACTGTAATTGTCCACTTACAACAGGCAGTCAGTTAAACATACTGTTGATGATTTGAACTAATTGTGTCCATTCATTTGGGGGGTGGCTAAATAATATTCAGTTTTTGACATAATTTGAAAATGCCTGTTGCTCTTTACATTGTGTGTAAATTTCATGAAGAATGGACCAAAAGAAACGGCCTGGTTGAATGTCAAAATATCTGGTTCCATTGATTAACGTTGAAAGTAAAGTATGTTTTTTCCTTCTCCTGTAAATTTATCATTTTGGAGTTATCTCCTGCCTCTTATTTACATCAAGGTCACCATGGCGACAGAACATGTCTATGAACAAAAATTTCAGCAGTAGTACACACATAAGTTGACAGCTGATCAAGAAATAATGCTTATAGTAAAAGACACTGGGCGATACAGTGTAGGCTCAGTGCTTGACTCTGTGTTGGAGCCTTTGTGCATTTCTCTGAATGGCTGTTGGCAACTGTATCACCATGCAAGACCCCTATAAAGCTGAAGCAGTTGGGTTGATCTTCTAAAATACGGAAAAGCATTCAGGTAAATAGTTAGATGGCATGACAGCCCAGCTGTAATGACGAAAGATGGCTATCCTGATAAGCTTCTTCACAAGGCCGCGTAGATAAGCATCTTTTTAGTGTCTAGATGTGGAAATTCATTCCAGTGAAAGCCATGCAGTTGTGAGCTGGGTGCTGAATGCTGCTCGACAGGCCAGACTGGGTGTTTAACTTGGGAGTATGTAGGAGTAAGAGAAGGAGAATGCAGCAGTTGTATGTTTAAAATAAGGCATGCACCCTTATCTAAGGACAAATCCTCAGACACCAAATGAACGCATGTGGCCTGTAGTATAAGACAGCGGTGTCCTATTTCATTCCTAAAATCTGCTGTTCTTTTAACTAATAGGCACATTTTAATCAGTTAACCTCTTAATGCCTCTTCAGAGTACCTGTTAGAGGTCATTCGGTTGAGTTATTTATTTTTCCCATCAATAATGTTACTTGAATATATTTCTATGGAAATGGAGATTTACAAAACTGATAACTATTTCAGGCTTATTACTCAGTAACTACTCTTATTAATTTTAAGCTTATTACTCAGTAACGGCTCTGAATTATTCAAGTAACTACTATGAGACATCTATACACTGTTAGAAATAAAGGTTCTGTGCAGGTACATTTTTCATTTATCAAGGTACAAACAATGTAAATGTTCCCTCAAAGGTACAACAGTGGTTTTAAGGTCCAATTGTGAACCTTAAATATATTTTTCCAGGTGAAAAGTACGTATTTGTATCTTTTCATAACCTAATGTTTTAAAACGGAACAATAAAATAAAAAGCCTGGAGACGAGACGGGGTGTGTGGAGTCAATACAACTTAGATTTCAATGGATTATGGTACAGTTATGTTTCCTGACTAAAGGTACTGAGATGTACCCTTGAGGGTACCATCCCAGTGACAGTTTACTACCTTTATTTCTAAGAGTGTATAAGTTGGTCACGATCATGATTTTTCAGCTGACAACTAATTGTCATATAAATAATTGCGATTGACAAGTTAACTGGCTCAAATAAACGAACATTACTTACTGCTGCATTACAGTTAGAACCTTTCTTGTTCTTGTAAGACCCAGGACATCTCAAGAAATGTGTTTTCATGCAGGAAAAACTGATTTTTTTCAGATTTACCAGTATTTTTCCATTATCAATGTTACATATAAAAACTCAGAAGACGTCTAGGTTCACTGTTGGTTTTGGATAGTCAATAGAATGTCTGCTTTTTTTCAGACCTGGACCAGTTAGTTATGTCATTTTGTTGCCTGACTATGCCCAGTATGGGAGAACCACAGTTTTGCCAGCAGAACTGTGCTAATTGGGGTGGTTAAGTGCCTTTTTCAAGGGCACAACCAGGAATACCCAAGCAGTCCTAGGATTTGAGCCCATAACCTTCTGGTTGCTGTCTCAACTTCCACTGGGCTACTGGCCACTCCAATAGCTTGTTAAGTCAAATATCGCTGTTGTCATATGCAATTCAATTCAAACTTTATTTACACAGTGCATTCTACAGCAAAAGTTGTCACAAAGTAGTTGTACAGAAAACCCAGGCCCGAGGCAAAACCAAGCAAGACTCAAGAAGGGAACCCGTCCTCCTCTGGTTGACATGAGATAGCAAAACAGTAATACAACAACAGCAATATGAATAAAGAATCAAAATACAATAAATATACAATAGTGAATATAGAAAAAAGAAAACAAAAACAGTCTGTCATTGGACAGAGGTGTTTACATTAACCAGTAATAACTGATGACTGCTGGTAGAAGCCTGATGACATGTTAGTATGAAGACATGAAGAGCTACAGTGTTAGGGAGGTTAACAATGTCTATGATCGAAGAGTTCTAGTGTCCATATGAGCACCAGCAGAAGGGTGGATGGACATGCAGGAGGCTCCATGGTGGTCAAACTGGTCCGGAAGGCAGGTGATCAGAGCAAATTGGGCAGGATGGGCAAAGAAACATACAGACAGCCCTGTTTGGGTTGACTAGATGCAACATATCACTGCTGTCGGAAGAAAACCTTGTATCTCCATTTTTGTTGTTTTCGGTTTTTGACATAATTTGAAAATGCATGTTGTCCTTTACATTGTGTGTAAATTTCATAAAGAATGGACCACAAGAAATGACCCAAAATGACTTGGGGAAAAGGTCTGGTTCCACTGACTTACATTAAAAGTAAAGTTTTTTCTTTTCCTGTAAAACTACCATTTTGGAGGCACAAGGTTTTCTTTCGACAACAGCGATTTGTAGTGTTATGAGTCCAAACAGTGGCTGAGCTGTTAAAGCCTAACTAAAGAGGAAGAGCTAGAAGGTAGCAGAGACACGAGGGCTTCCTGAGATACCGTGTAATTTCCTATAAATACCTTGTTACTTACTCCATTTGGAAACACCAGCTGCTCTTTGTGATGTGAACATTGCATGACAAATGGACCAAAAGAAATGCTCCAAATCTAATTGCACTTACACAATCTGTTAACGTTAAGAAGACACAATGTTTTGTTGTGATTTAAAAAATAAGATACACTGTTTTAAGAACTAATTGTAACAACAGAAACTGGAATGACAGATGGTATCATGGTATCAAATCATCCCTCGGTGTTAGTCATTCTTAGGGAGAGGAAAGAATGAATGGAATCTAGATCTCTGTTCTCATGTGGTTCACTTTGTTTTACTTTCATGTGAAGTGTGTGGGCTTGAAAAGCATGTTTAAAGAAACATGATATCCCATCTTGTTTGAGGACACTTAGCTTTCAAATGTTTTTATAAATGAGCTTGTTTCTTTTTGTGACTATTTAGAGGGCTTTTTGAATATAAGTAAATATTTGTGAAAATAACCAGATCACACAGTAAAACTACACACTATGTTGTTTTAACTTAAAGGGCTCATATCTTACATTTTTCGTATAATTTATTTTTTGGCAATATATAATGCGGTGTTTTGTACCAAAACAGTCATAATTCATTTTTACATGACAATTTTCCTACCTCTCTCTTTTAAACAGACTGTGTTAGTTACTGTGCCTGATGTATGTAAATGACCTCAGTTCTGATTGGCTACCCTTCATTGTGGCTCATTCACAAAGCAGTCTGCTGTAGACTGAATAGGTGGTTATGTGTAAATGTGTTGTTTTTTTTTGACATCACAGTCAATTCAAAACTGGCTGTTTTTGCAGCTTAGTTTCAGTATACGGACTATATGAACTGAGGAGTGAATAGTTTATTTTGAAACTGAATATACAGCCCCATTTCCAAAAAAGTTGGGACACTGTGCAAAATGTAAATAAAAACAAAATTCAATGATGTGCAAATCATTTAAACCCTGTATTTAATTGAAAATAGCACAAAGATAACAAATCAAATGTTGAAATTGAGAAATTTTATTGGTTTTTTTTGTTTGTTTTTTTAACATATATGCCCATTTTGAATTTGATGCCACTGACTGTGCACTGATAACTAGCTGAGTAGTCTTTAGACTGGAGGACACAGTGTCCATGATTTCCAAAAAGAATTTCAAATGTTGATTCTTTGGACCACAGAACACTTGTCCACTTCCCCTCAGTCCATTTTAAATGAGCTCGGGCCCAGAGAAGGTGGCAGCATTCATCTATCCTCTTTTACGTTGAGAAACGTTATTCTTGAATTGTTGCACACAGTCTTTCACAGAGTTGTGAACCCCTCCTCATCTTTACTTCTGAAAGACTCAGCCTCTCTCTGATTCTCTTTTATACCCAATCATGTTACTGACCTGTTGCCAATCAACCACCAGGTGTTTTTTACACGCATTATACAACTTTACCAGCCTTTTGTTGCCCCCTTCCCGCCTTTTTTTGGAATGTGTTGTTGGCATCAAATAGAAAATGGGCATATATGTTTCAAAAATAATAAAATTTCTCAGTTTCAACATTTGACATGTTGTCTTTGAAGCATGTTCAATGAAATATAGGGTTTAAATCATTTGCACATCATTGCATTTCTTTATTTATGTTTCACAGCGCCACAACTTTTTTAGAAATGTTGTTTAAAAAAATGTAGAATATTTGGTTTTCTATGGCCCTTTACAGGTTAGGTGTTGCAAGACAGTTGCTATGGTATCCTAGGTGGTTGCTATGTGGCTGCTATGATTTTCCAGGTGGTTGCTAAGGTGTTGCAAGACAGTTGCTATGGTATCCTAGGTGGTTGCTATGTGGCTGCTATGATTTTCCAGGTGGTTGCTAAAGTGTTGCAAGACAGTTGCTATGGTATCCTAGGTGGTTGCTATGTGGCTGCTATGATTTTCCAGGTGGTTTTTTAAGGTATTGCTAAGTGGTTGCTATGATATCACAGATGGTTGCTAAGTTGTTGCTAGGTGGTTGCTATGGTATCCCATGTGGTTGCTACTTTTGTTGCTAGGCAGTTGCCATGGTGTACAGGGTGTTTATTTAGGTGTTGGTAGGGAGTTGCTAAGTGGTAGCTACATGTTGTTGAAAATGAATGAGAGTCTAGGAGAGGAACGAGGGACACATAGAGGAGTTTGGGTCAGTATGGCTGTGCAGTACAGTTTGAGGACCTGCCCTTACCCACAGTAGTAAATTGCTAAATTGTAAATGCTTTATTGTCTCCTGTCCACTTTTCTCTTTCTCTATCCAGATACGTGTGAGGCGTGGTCTGGAAGCCCTCCTGATGCACCGGAGCTGCGTCTGGTCCTGGTGGGCAACATTGGCTGTGGTAAAACCCTAACAGCGGACAATCTCCTGGGCCAGAGCTCCTCCTCATCGGTGGGCCAGAGCTCCTCCAGATTGTGTGAGGTGCGGCGGGGTGTGTCTGAGGGCCGCCGGTTGACAGTGGTGGAGACACCCCGCTGGTACTGGAGCGGTCAGCACCTTGAGTCCAGCGTCCAGAGAGAGACGGAAAGGGCGCTCAGCCTAACCGCTCCTGGTCCCCACGCTTTCCTCATCCTGGTGCCTGTGGGTGAGTTTACGGAGATGGAGCAGCGGGTTCCTACCCAGCTGGAGCGGATGTTCGGGACGGGGGCACTTAGCCACTCCCTGGTGCTCCTGACCTGCGGAGATTACCTGCTGGGCCGGGATGTGGAACGGTACATGATGAAAGAGGAACCACACCTGAAGGCCATGGTGGACAGCTGCGGAGGACACTGGCACATTATTAATAACCGCCGACCCCAGGACAGACAACAGGTCATCTCTCTGCTGGAGAAGGTGAGAGGAATACTTTTGTACTGATATTTGTTTCATAGCTTTCATAATGGTATAAATTTATTTTTTAACAGATCGTCAATTTTACCACCCAGAAAATGTCAAGCGGTGCAAATCATTCCTTTATTTAGCTTCTTAGTCTTTGGACTTGGACACTAATATAAACTTGGGCTCTTCACATTTATGAACTCACATTTATGCATACTTTTCTTCAAATAATTAAACATTATTATTATGATAACACATATTTAATTTGGTCACATCACATGGCTTGAACTGTACCAGCCTACTTGTGACTCAAATATGACCATTTTCTCAATATATGGGCTACTGACCTTGGCATTGCACCATGCAGGTCACTTGGGGTCTTCTTTATGATGCTATAACCCTGCCCACTCTTTCTTAAAAGCATGTCAGAATAAAAGTCCCTTTTTGGCTGTGCCACATGACAGAATTTACTGACAAAGTTTTCCAGTGAGTTGAATACTTTGAGTTGAATACTAAAGCTGCCCTATTTTGCAAAGGCTTCAAACATAAAATCATGCCAGGCTATTTTATTTAGAATTTTAAATGACTAAATTGCCTTTTTAAAAAGATTTAGTTAATCTGTATGTATAATTGGATTGGAACATTGTAGAATAATGTGATATGTCATGTATTTATTAAATTATTTAATTTAATTTCACCCTTATACATATCATTAGCCTTATGGTCTTGCCTATGTTATTGCTAGTGATGGTTTTTATATTATAATGACCACATTGGTGAAAATCTTATATATATATATATATATATATATATATATATATATATACACACACACATTTTTTTTTGTAGAATTTGGAATCAAGACACTGAATACACAAATGTGACTGGAGGAAATATTTACACAGTAATGGAATATGTATGATAAAACAGTGTATCAAGTGTTTTCTTGAACTGAATTCACTTGAGGGAATGTTTTAGAACAGGGCAACGACTAAAATGCTGTAAACGATGCTATGCTAAAATTAGGTTTATGGTATCACAAATTATAGTTTGTTTTACATGCTAATGGATGCACCATGATACATGATAATAACAGGTTTTATATGGTAACAACATGCCAATGCTAATGCTAATTATAGTGATCCCATATCTACACACCAGTGACAGCAGTAGTTTCTAACAGACATCCAATACAGACAAATGGGAATGTAAATGCATTAACCTTTTTTTCTTACGGATGCACCAAAGGCTGATTGAACACTAATAGCACCTCCTTGTGGATGATCTTTAGCCTGCTAAGCATGAATGAATGAGTGAGTGAATTACAAGCCACTGGGTAATGCAAAACTAGCATATTTTTCACTAAACGCGGTCATACTTAATTCATACATACATCTTCGTGCATCTGAGTCCTCGTCATCAAAGTAGCAAAAACCTGACGGTCACTGTACACTTCTACTGTACTCTGTACACTGTACACTTCTACAACATGTGCAATCTCACCACTAGATGCCACCAAATCTTACACAATGCACCTTTAAATAATCACAAAAAATATTCTCAAAAGAAAAAAAATAGACAAAAGTACATACTCAAAGCTAAGAACAGTCGTATCAGTCATCTTGACGCCTTAATTTTTCCATTTTTATAGATAACAGTTGCTCTGCTGGTGCTTTAAACCTGCCCTGTGCATTTCATCATGATGGAAGTCTTTTTTTAAAACTTCTCTCGTTCTCCCAGGTGGAGCAGCTGGCACAAAGTAACAGGGGCTGCTACCTGCAGAGCGCCCTCCAGAGGGAGGTGGAGGCACGCGTCCGGGAAAAGGAGCGCGAGCTCCAGAGGAGATACAGCCTCAGAGAGGAGGAGAGAGTGGAGATACACAGTGCACTGGAACAGATACCACAGAAAGGTGGGATTGGGGTATTAAGGAGCCAAAGCAGAGAAGAGCTTAAGGAGAAAGTGACCTCCCAGCAGCTGCCCAATGGACTTCATTCACAGCCATCACCAGGGCAGCAGGAGATGGCCGCTGGACGCATGCAGAGGAGCTCCAGTTTCAAGCTGACTAAAGGTATCTCAGCTGAAACTGAATTTGTTACTTTATAAATTACACAGATTAAGCTTTCAGAGGGATTCTCCACTGAAAAGTTTCAGTTTCATTTTATTTAACCCTTTAAACTTCAACCAAAAGTGAGTCCACACTTTAGCTCTCATTCATAGTAGGTAATGAAGAATTTTTAAAGTATCCAAAGTCTTAAGGTTGCAGAGAAATTCCACTGATTTTTCTAAATTTCTGCATAATTAAATTGTTAAGACGTAAATGAAGTCATTCAGAGTGGTTTATGTGAAATGTTTTGGAAACGTATTGTCAGAATTGTTCTCAGTGGTGGTGATAGGAGCCAGACATCTGAAGAGTTTAATGCCTCTAAAAGCTACATCACAGGAAGTCATTGCATGAAATGGCTGTTAATATGTTTCATGACATCTGAAGCATTGTTTTAATATAGTTTTGAGATAAAGTTTTGGCCTAAAATGTATTTTTTAAACAGGCACTTGCATGGAGTTGTAAGGAAGCATAGCTCCCTTTTTTTTAATTTATCACCATTTTACCATCATCAACATTACTTATAAAAACTCAGAGTACTCAGTGTGTAGGGTCAGTCCACATTTTGGACAGTGAATACATTGTGCTGTGGACATTGCGACACCTGGTTCCTGTCACCACCACACTAAAGAATTCTGACATTGTTTACATCTCATTTGAATTATGCAGAGAATTTGAAAAATCGGTGGAATTCCCCTGTAATAAATGAAGAAATATTTATTACATGGGACAGTTCTGCATGCTAAGACTTTTAAAGCCTTGTAAATCTGGATAGTCTGTTCTGAATATTTCACAGTGTTTTTTCCACCACTAGAGGGAGCCATTCTCAGTCAGATGTCAGAGAAGACAGAGACCAGCATCAATCAGAGCAACCAGAGCTTCATAAACACCAGTGAGTCACCTGCTGTAGATGCTGTACATTTTATTTAAAAAACGCTTGTTCAGTGTTTTCACTCCTTTGCACTCTGAATCTCATACAAGCAGGAAAGCAGACATTACTAGCAGTCAGGGCTGAGCAGGGAATTCTATTGGAACTCAATCACGTTTTCTCTTTTCCTAGTTCATCATCGCATTGCATCCTTGGGTGACCCCAGCTCCACTCCACTCACAGTCTCATCGTCATCCTCAGCTGTTGTAACTTCTTCTTCCTCATCGGGCAGTAACTCCTCTGCCTCAGAGCTGAGGCTGGTCCTGTTGGGCCAGACTGGTTCTGGGAAGAGCGCTGCTGGGAACGCCATCCTGGGCCGAGAGGAGTTTAAACTGAGTAGGAATGTCTCCGGTGCCACAACACAGCAGTTTGCACGAGGAACAGCTGTAGTTGGACACAAACAGGTCAGTAGTCTATGCTTACTGCTTCATTACACACTGATACTGTATTGCATGATTACTGTATTACAGTTTAATACTGTAGCATCAGCGCAGAAGAAGATCTGTCTGCCGTTTTCTCTTCAAGGAAAATGCTATGTTTTGCGTAATGGACGTAACATATTAACAGTACATCTATTTAATGTAAGTAATGTATCAACAGAACATATACAAGATATTTACTTCAGTGTATTCAGATGCTTCACTACTGCTACTTCACTGATATGCTGTTGATGTGTTACTGATAATCTGTTAAGAGTTTATTAATCATCTACAAAGGACCCCTCCAAATAAAGTGTCACCTTAAATTTTGACTAGATAATGGCTGAGAAAAGGTGCACAGCATTCTGGGACTCTGTGTGCTCCTTTCTGCCCTCCCAACTGGCCCAAAGTCCTAAGTCATGGGACAACCCTCAAATAAAAAGCATTACTTCATTAACAGGCTATTAGCGCTGCTCTGTAGGCGACCCGGCCCGTCTGCAGTGATAGCAGAGGAGGGTAAAGTTCAGCAACCTCACTGCTGGTCTCTAATTACATTTAGGGAATCATATGACTTCAGAGAGGGGGATGCAATAATTATTTATCATCGCCCACCCCTAATTCTTCAGTGATATGAAGCTGAAGTCAGCTATTCACCGGCTTCGTATTTGAATTTTCCCGTTCCACCTTAAATCCATTTTTTAAAATTTAGCTAGCCAGCTACTGAGACATCAGCAAACTACTAGTGATTTTTATGCTTGTTATGTAGAAAAAGACCATAATACATTGAAATGACACTTAACTAATATAATACAATGTCTATAATAATTTTTAACAGAGAAAATTCTCACATTTGTGGGTTTCCTTGGTTGCTTGTTCAGCCATCTTGCCGGTTTTTCTTTTTTTCTCATAACACTCTGTTTGGAGTGTGTCTCTGAAAAACCTCTGTTTGGAGGGCCATGTAGCCCTAACACTTTGCCCTACCCCTCTATCTCAACAAAAATTGCGGCACCCTACCCCTAGGCGTGAACACACAAAACCAAGGGGTAGGGCTAAGTGGTAGGAGGGAGGGGTGAAATGGGATTGGGCCCAAATATGCTTTCTTGGACTTCCTGCCACGGGTGGCTGTGCAATCACCAGGGATCAAATTTGCGATCTTGACATTTTTGTGCTAAATTAGAAAAAGTAATCAAGGAGGATATTCTTGTGTTAGCAGAGAATGTTTCTGCACTGACCTGCCCCCTAGTGGATATAGCTTTTATTTCTCCAGATAGCCAAAAGACACAGGACGCAGATAAAAAAGTTTGAACACTTCCTTGTCAAATGACAAGGAACAAACTTAACTATGACATTTTTCTGGAAATTGTAATGCACTTTCTCTTCAAACCTTTGCATGGGCTACATTTAATGTTGTAGTTTGTTTCCACTGTTAAATTCAGCAAATAAACTGTGACTTTGCATTAAAATGTGCAGAAATGTGTTCTCTGTCGAGGATGTGTTGATTTATTTTCACTTAAAAAATCAGTGTAGGCCCACATACAGACCCTTAAGGGGTTAATATGTGATGAAAAGATCAACAATGTAATCAGAAGTTGGTTTGCAATCAGTTTTTTGTTTGTTGCTGTTTCAGGTGGCAGTGGTGGACACTCCGGACTGGTTCTGGTCCGGCTGTTCTCCAGGAGAGCTGAAGGCCCATCAGTTGTCCTACACAGCGCTGTGCAGCCCAGGCCCACACGCCTTCCTGCTATGCGTGCCTGTTACTTATCCCGCTCACTCCATCCTGCATGGCCTGGCTGCTATAGAGGACGTCTTTGGCCCTGAGGCCCTCCTAAAACGTACCCTGGTCCTTTTCACTTACTCTGACCTTCTAGGAGGAGGAGGGGTGGAGGAATATATCGCAAAGAAGCGGCCCGAGATGCTGGAGCTGGTGGAAAAGTGTGGCGATCGCTACCATGTACTACAGCGAGGGAAGAAAGGAGGAAAAGAACGAGGGAACGTGGAGGAGCTGCTGGAGAAGGTGGAGCAGCTGGTGAAGGAAACTGGAGGGAGTTGCTACAGCATCCAGCAGCAGCCTGAACACATGAAGAAGCAGGAGGACATCACCAGAGAGAGAACGACACTATTAGGGAGAGAAAAACAGCTGGACGAGACAGACCGAGTCATCTCAACCACGCTTCATGTTCTGAAAGAGGAAGACGAAGATGAAGAAGAGGCGAATAAAAGTGTGAAACCGCAGGAACCTGTGACTTCGTCTTCCTCTCGGCTTGGCTCCATCCTTCGCTTTGTGGGAGGGAAGGTTGGAGCAGGTGCCAAGCGTGTACCGAAGCTGGTGGCTGGTGGAGCGCTGCTAGGAGGAGCAGTGGGACTGTTTTTTGGAGGACCTCTGGGGGGCGCTGTGGGCGCTACAGCAGGATCTGTAGCTGCTGAGGTGGGAAGAAGAAAATATGGCAAAAGCAAAACAGACTGAAGCGCGGTGTTCCAAATCTCGGTGTTCCCTCCTCGCTCTTCCTAAGTTGGAAAACCGTTGTATAAAACACTGTTACAAAGAACAGAACTGAACTGAAACTAGTTTCCTAGCATGCTGGCAAAAATCCTGTACCAACATAATGAGATTTTGTGCTCAATATTTGTTAAAATGTGCAAATTTAAAGTGTAGTTTTCCTTTCAAAACCTCTTTATTTCCTGTGGCGAACCATGACTATCACTGTCAAATGAGCCATCAAAGAAAAACACCTTTTCGACAATGCTAATATCTGCTAGAGCTCTATGGGATTTCTAGTAGCTAATGCTAGTGCATGTGAATATCTTTTGGCCATTCAAGATTGGAAACATGGACATTTGGAGCTTGTAAAAGTCATTGCAGTTTTTATTGAACCTTGTAACAGTAACCGTTTCTGCTAATGCTAATAGCATGTTAGCACTAAGCTAATGCTGATGCAAATAAATATTTTTGGCTGTTTAGGATTAAACACAGATATTTAAATCTTGTACAAGTTTGTTTTATATGGCAACAGTTATAAACATCTATTTTACCTTGTATCTTGAGTCACAGTCTAAACAGGTTTCAGGTGGTTGTTAGGAATGGAAAACAGCAGCAGCTCTATGCCGCGGGTCTTTACTGAAAGAGTCACTGTAAAACTGATATGTAGTTTGATATTAGGTCTGCACTACATGGCACAGGTGATTGAGATTCCCAAAGGAGATATCTTTATTAAGTCTTGGACTAGGCTTAATCTTTGGCCAAGGAAACCAGCTTGATAAGGTCTACATACATGGTCTAACTAGGTTTTAATTTTCTTAAACATATGTTAAATGCATGTAGCCTTTTATTTTGGAAAATGAACTAAGACAAACATTACAGAGAAAAAAAAAATACAGACTAGACTGTGATTTTGTTGAAAATGTTGCTAAATGTTGTTGCTCACAGTGCTAATGATAGTTTTTCACTAAACTAAGTTACAAAGAAATAAAGAAATTAAGAAAAAGGAAGTAAATTGGACTGTGAGTGGAAAAGAGTGATGTTTTGTCTAACACTCTGCTTAACCACCAATGAGCTGCCTGGAAAAAGCTGAGCGAAAAGCCATTGGGTCACCAGCTTTGCCGTCAGTGGGCCAACAGTGGCCCGCCACCCTCTTGCTATCTGGGGTATTTTCAAATGCATGTAGATAAATGTGACTGATTTTTGTACAAAACAGAGATAATACAGCCATAATGGATGGTTTTTCACATACTTTCTAAAGCCTCATTTTCCGGTTTTTGTTACAGAACGCTGTCCCGTACGTCCTCTCTACTGGACAATGCTGGCATTTAGCTTAAATCTCAATTCTGCATAGAAATTTTCAAAAAAATTCCTGGGTTTGAAATGAAACAGTCAGTGCGATCTGTTTCCAGTCTAGCCAAACAAGAGTTTTGCATCATCTTTATTGCAATATCTGACTGGACAAAATGAGGAAGAACATTTTTTCAGCGGAGTTTCACTTTAAGTTATCAAACCGAGAAATGTGGTTTCATGACACTCGGCGTGAGTTTACTGGAAGTCCAGGGTTATGTCCAAAACTATAACTTACTCGCTTCATGGTGCAGTGTTGTTGGAGCCTGCTGATTCTTAGTCTCTCTGAAAACATGTGGTGCTGTGCTAAAGTCTTGCGTGTCTGAGAAGATGATATGCAGAGATAAATAGTTTTAAAGAGCCCATGTTGCTTTTTTTTTTCTCTTCCCCTTAAAACGTTTGTGTGGTTTCATGAACCAAAAACAGTCGTAATTTATTTTTCCAATTTCTTTATACATGAAATTTACATTGGCTCTTTTTCTTTCTGTGCCTTTTAACCTGATGTATGCAAATGCATTGATTTTTGTGACGTGGGCGGTTTAGTTTCCATACACAGACTTTATGGAATGTGACTGTTGTCGAGGAGTGATGAAACATGCGTCTAATAGAAAGTCATTTACATTTAGCCAAAGCTGCACAACTAATATTTAGCGCACTGTTTGGGTGTAGAAAGCCATAGTTTATCGTAACTTATGCAGTGCACTATATAGGGAGTAGGGTTCCACTCGAGATTCAACCATTACTAAATGCTCCACCCACAAATGCATTCAGTCATAGCAAATGTTGGGACAAAACCTTATTCATCCGAATGAGAAATTGTAGTGCACTCAGATTATCAAAATACGGGAATTATTCACAATGGACAGCTGCAAGATGTGTTTGGAGTCGCTACATAATATTGAGATTCTCATTCAAAAAGCTGCACTACGGAGCACCACATAGAGTTTGCCACCATGTTAACTTTAGTACATTCGATTTATTCTTGTATAGCAATAAACAAAGAGGAGTCCTCAGGGCCTTCAGAGAGAGCCTAATGATTTCTGTGAACTAAACAAATACTAATCTGTGATTTTAGTTTATTTTTGTCATACGACTGTTAGTATTGTATTGTACTAAAGCTCTTATTTCTTTGTTAAGTTTTGGTTGGAAACAAAAAAGTTAAAACATTGAAATGCCTAAATGAAAAGTGTCCAATCAGATTTTTTTCTCTGCAGTATCTACATAGAAACAGCCAAGCGAGCTCTCCTATTGGATAGGAGTTCAGGAGCTAAATTGATGGCCTTAGTTTAACCAGTATAATTAGAAAGTGAGAGAATCAACCCATCATGTCTGAATCAATCAGGTCTTCTGAAAGTTCTAGATACGTCACTGACTGTAAATATGAGTTGTGATCTAAACCGTTAGTTGAAAACATCAGCAGCTCTTTGCCAGTATTCATTGCTGAAAGAGTCACTGTGAAACTGATACACAGTTTGCTTTTTACTGTTATTTCTCCTAATTTACAATTAAAATTAAGTTGGTGCAGCTCTGCTGCTCTGTTAAGCTCTGTTAAGAACAGAGGTAATTTGGACAGACATGCAGCCTTCACAAATTCCTGGAAAAGCAGTTTAAAATCTTCATTTCCCGGCCTGGAGAGCTCATGGATTTTTGTAAATGTTTAAAAGCGTAAATGTATTTTCTTTTCTCAGATGAGAGATTATTTCTGTAGTATTTGGGCTACATGATATGAAAGTTTGAATTCTTGGACACATAGATGGCAAAGCGATAGTTTCAGAGAGTGAATTTATTTACAATTTTAAACAATTTCATTGCATATTTTGTTGCCACATCACAGTGGTGAACTGTGACTACTAGAGCTGGGTCATCAGTTCAGGCCATAAATATCAAAACTCAGTCAAAACATGAGGAAAAACCCCACCTCTACGACAACGCTAATTTGTGCTATGTGATTCTAGTAGTTTGTTAGCACTAGGCTAACAATGATTTTTGGCCGTTCTACATTAAATACAGATATTAAAAACTTCTAAAAGACTGTTTTGCTAGATAGTTTTACCTTGTTGCACTTTTACAGTGACTCTTTCAGTAGAGAGGTCTGGTTTCTAACAACACACTCATTAGGCTGCCACTCATATTTGCTGTCAATGACATATCTAGAACTTCTAGAAGGACTAGAGTGACCATCTACTGTAAATCAAAATGTAATTGCTTGATTCTTCTGTCACTTTGTAATTACACTGATAGTTAATCAATTAATTAATGTATTAAGCCTTCTCTTCAGCTCTTGAAGTCCTAACCAGTAGGAGAGCTCAATGGAATTTTTAAACCCTGTCCACTCACTGTCCACTCTATTAGACACTTCTACTTTGTACGTCCACCTTGTAGATGTAAAGTCAGACACAGTAGCTCATCTGTTGCTGCACAGTTTGTGTTGGTCATCCTCATTAGTGGTCACAGGACGCTATTGGTCTGGTATTTTTGGTTGGACTATTCTCAGTCCAGCAGTGACACTGAGGTGTTTAAAAACTCCAGCAGCACTGCTGTGTCTGATCTACACACACTAACACACCACCACCACATCAGTGTTACTGCAGTGCTGAGAATGATCCACCACCCAAATAGTACCTGCACTGTGGTGGTCCTATGGGGGCCCTGACCATTGAAGAACAGGGTAATAAAGTATGCAGAGAAACAGATGAGCTACAGTCTGTAATTGTAGAACTACAAAGTGCTCCTATATGGTTAATGGAGCTGATAAAATGGACAGTGGCTGGTCAGTGTATTTCTGTTGTAGATACTGTGACCCCTGGTTCCAAATACCATGACTGTAAAGACATTGGTAAGTTGGTAAGATCCTCTACCAATGAACCATTTAACATCAAACCACTCTAAAAAAAATTTGGAATTCCCCTTTAAACTTAGTCATGGAATTTTTAAAATGGGTCTTTGAGAAAACATGGAAAAGTTTTGGAACTTTGCCTCTGAAAAGCTGTGGGAACCCTGTTAAAGTCGATTATGTCCTGATAACACTGCACTGCAAAGCTGTTGTGCAGGATTCAACATATTAAACACATGAAATGACAAACGCTGTGACCCTTTGACCTTGGCCGCTTTGTAACGTTTGTTTTGAACTGTTTGTAATTTTCCAGTATAGCACTATTCAGTGTGTGTGTAGCTCTCTGTGGCGTGTGACCCTGGCCAGAGGAAGTGCTCCGTGTCATCAGGGATGTCGTAACTGCGGTAACCACAGCAGGAATGATGAAATGTAGCAGGTGGCCCTGTGCCGTGCCAGAACCAAGGGTGTGGTGCCCACAATCCTTTGCTCCGGGGCACCGAGGGCAACAGTGGTGGTGGTGGGGGGGTATGGTTATCTCTGTCACACAGACCACTCTATTGCCCCACATGGCCCCCCAGGGCCTCCAATATCAGAGCCCTGAGCCAGCGGGGTACTTACTATCCCCCAGACTGTTACTCAAACACTGGACAGAGTCTATACAAACAGCCACGCTAGAGACACTCGTCCCACCTAAAAGAGGGGCAAAAACATCTCACCATTCACCTCGAATACAATACTTCAGAAAACGATTCATGAAATCTCAGATTTTACTGTGATTCAGTTTGATTATTCTTCAGGATATAACATCATCCACATCTCACATGAGGAAATCCGTGAAAAAAACAGGACTTTCCAAAATTGGAGTTCAAAAATTGATTAAAAGCTACATTGAAAATGGGACTCCAAGACCTGGTAGACCACCAACACTGTCCTCATCTGATGAACAGCACTTAAAGCTTTCATCTTTGAGAGAGAGGAGAAAATCAAGCTGCTTCATATCTGAAAACATCCACAGGTGTTTCTGTCCATCCTTCCACTGTGAGAAGACGACTCAGCGCTTTGGGTCTGAAAGGATGTGTAGCTGTCAAGAAGCCTTACTGAGAAAAGGAGACAGACACATCAAACAAAGAAACTGAACAATGGACTGACCACCCCAGAGTCCAGACCTCAACATCACTGAATGTGTTTGGGATTTTTTTTAAGAAGCAGAAATTGCAACCAACTTCTAAGACTGAAATTTGGAGGTGTGGAAAAATATCCCTGCATGTTTATTTGAGAAACTGAAAAGTCTCCTAATTAAAATGGAAGCTGTATAATAAATTATATAATAAAAGCAAATAGTGGACAGACATGTATATTTAGTTATTGGGGTTTCTAGGTAAGTTTCTGTTGAATATATGTTTTTCCTGATGTTGAAAAATGAGCTTTTACTTATCGGCCGTTTTGACTGGTAACTGAATACATGAAGAGTCGTGTCTGATATTTTCACAGTATTGAAGACAACAAAAACAGTACACCAAGTCCTTCATTTGGGTTTTACATTGCCAGTAGCTGAAGATTTTTGTTTTGGGCAAAACTGAGCACATACCTTTTTTGAGTATTATTGAAACAGATTGTAACAAAAACAGTTGAATTGCCACCCTAATAAGCATTTTTACATCCCTAGTCTACACTACACCATACCAGGGCTGGCAGAGTTGCCAAACAGAGGTCCGGGCTTCTTGCGGCCTGTTATTCAGACCAGTATTACAAGCTTATGCAAGTTTCCCTTCCTGTTGTGCTGTGTGGGACGTGGGGGGCGTATGTGTATGAGAAAGCGCTTGGTGCTGATTTTTGCAGCTTTTTTTTTATATCTCTACTTTTTCACAAGCGTGTTCCCATCGCTGATCTGTGTCAGGAAGCGGGCTGGCCGCCGATGAGACAGCACCAACTGAAGCCACTTCCTGGACACCTGATAGAATGGAAGGGGGGAGCTGCTGGTCCGGGACAAGAGCACGGACCCCTGATCCTCACACACTCGGCTGTCCTGAGCTCCCAGGGCGCCTGCCCCCAGCCGTGACCCCCAGTGCCCCCTTCACAGCTGCAGTGGGAAAATACGCTCTCATTCGGCCTCCAAAGCCAGGGAGCGCCCGTCCATTTTTTCCAGCACTGTGCGATTCTCACGGTACTGTCATGGATAAACTATGTCCGGTTACAGGACGCCGTCTAGTGATTTTATTTCCACCTCCTCTTCTTCCGAGCTCCCGTTGCTAATGGCTTTGTTATTTCTATGCTTCGTGTTACATTTGGCAGTTTGCTATGATGAATCTTTCATCCTATCACTGAGCACCCAGGGAGTGTCCTATTCGCCAAACACAACAGCAAATACACCACAGTGATAAAGGTGACTATGCTTGTGATGTTTATACTGCAGTATTGCTGGTGCCACCAGTTCTGTTTTCTATCCCTTTACAAGGTTCTGACCCACAAATGTTAATTTTGCTTTCATTTAAGATGTTTAAAATGTTGATATTCTAGCCAAGTAGCTGTAGATGCTTGTAGGTGCTAGTTAGCATTATGCAAATAAGATCATGCTAATTGGTTCCAGTAGATTTCACTATTAACTACATTTTTCCTTCATCAAGGTACAAACAATGTAAATGTTCCCTCAAAGGTACAACAGTGGTTTTAAGGTCCAATTGTGAACCTTAAAAGTTTTTCCAGGTGAAAAGTACAGATTTGTACCTTTTCATAACCTAAAGTTTTAAAACAGAACAATAGAATAAAAGCCTGGAGATGAGACGGGGTGTGTGGAGTCAATACAACTTAGAAAATATAATTTCAATGGATTTTGGTACAATTAAGTTCCCTGACTGAAGGTACTGAGATGAACCCTCGAGGGTACCACCCCAGTGATAAGAGGGGTGCTGCCCCAGTGACAGTTTCGTACATTTTTTCTGAGAGTGTTTGTATGTTAACATTTTTCTAGTATTTTATTTTTGATCTGAGGTTCACTTTAGGCCCAGTGCTAAATCATGAGAGGGGCGTCCAAAATATGAGACAAACATTCAGAAGAGAATCAGCAGCGGAGCCTTACTTACAGCAAATCACCAAAGATCTGCCCATTTAGAAAACCATTTTTTTCCTAGAACATACATCACATCCTTAAAATACAGCCAATAGAAGCAATGCATGCAAATCCTTCTATACCGGCCGTGTGCAAAGTGCAGTTACATTTTTCATGTTTTTTTACTGTCACTTTCCATTATTGAAGCTTGCACTAAATCAGAAGGCTTTAGTGGGGCATGATGATTGGTTATTCCCTGACACAGAGCCTGGTTGAGTGGTTTTATGTACCAGAAAATTAATTTTTAAATGACTATTTACAAACAATTACACAGGCTGTTCTTGTTACTGTGCCTTTAAGACTGATATATGTAAATTTATGTCTAAAAAACAGTACAGACTGAAACATTCCTTATAACTTGGGCTAAACGTGGGCTACAGCGTAGAGTGTAGATTGAATAGGTGGCTATACAGTATATAAATGCATGACATCACAAATATATTGAAATCAAATCAGGCTTTTTTATACTTAATTTCCACAAATAGACTGTATGATCTGGGGAGTGAGAGGTACATTTTTAAACAATGTTTACAAACTAGAGCAAACTATTTTATTCCAAAAAAGTGTGGAAAGTTCAACTTCAAGCATGCCTTTATGAAAACTCATTTTCCTCTACTTTTAGAGCACCGTATATGTCTGCAGATGTGGAATTTTCTTTCAGGGTACCATACATGTCCATATATGGAGACTTCTCAAAGACTTCTACAAGTCTCATTAGAAAAATCTATCGCTGCACTGAATTTAGGAAGTTGGTTTTAAGCCCAAGATACCTTCGAGAAAAAAACAATACACACACTTTTTGTTTGTAGTAAGAGGATGTCAAGTGAGGAACGACAAACCCAGAATGTCTATTTATTCCTGCTGTCTACGATACAGAATGTCACAACGTCCTCAAAATATTGAGCTCGCTTTTTTTGCTGAGCGTGCAAATCCAAATAGAGAACTACGCGGTGCCAAGGCTTCACAACGCCTGAGTGTGATAAGTGGATCATCAGATGCAGTAGAAAGATTAATCTCCCAGATCACCTTGAGGGACAGAATGTGGATGTTTAATCTTGTGCAGACACACAATAAATCAGAAATAAATGTCTAAATCAAAACTCATAATAGCACAACACCACAAAGACTAACCACACACACGTCACTCACTCTACATAGCTCTGTCTTCCACTTTGTCAGTTTGTATTTTCCAGAGCATTCCAGTGTTTGTACATTATATGAGACTATATGTCCAAAAGATGGTAGACACCTGCTCGTCCAGCGTTTCTTCAGTAATCAGGGTATTAATAGGGAGTTTGTCTGCTGCAGTAACAGCCTCTGCTGTTCAGGGAAGGCGTAACACTAGTTGTTGCTGCAGGAATTTATGCAGCCACAAAGGCAGAGGTCAGGTACTGATGTTGGATGATTGGTTCTTGATCACTCTAGCTCATCCGAATGGTACTGGATGGAGCTCCATCACTCTAGTCAATGCAGTTTCACTGTTCCACAGCCCAACGCTGGGGTGCTTTATACCACTTTAGCTGATGTTTGGCTATGGGTATGGTGATCTTAGGTTGCTCCAATACTAGCAGCAGAAAAAGAAAAATACTTAAAAGCCAGTAGTTTGTGGCTGAATTTCATAAGTAGATGATATAGAGCACTATCATAATTTAGGTCACACATATTTGGAAGTTAAGCTGTAAAATACTTAACTCTGAGACTAGTTATCTAAAAGGTAGTGTTTCGGATGGAATTTTGCTCTTGCATGACACCAGAAAAAGACACATATCCTACATTTTTCTTGCATTTTGTTCTTCTGAGGTCCACTTGTAACATTTGCAATGTTTTAAATACTAAAAACTGTGGTATTTTTACATCACCATTTTCCAGTCTCTATTTATTCCTTAGTTTTTGTAGTGTGCCTTTAAGGTGAATGAATGTAAATTATCTCTGTTCTGATTGGCCGGTGTTCTTCGCTTCCATTACGTAGCAGTTTTGGCTGAAACTCATGAATGGGTGGAGCTACACTGCTGTAGTCTGAATAGGTGAATTCAAAATGAGCTGCTTTTGGCACTTTTCATTTATAGAAGAGTTAATGGTGCATTTTGAAACTTTAACAAGGTTCAGACAATTCAACAAACTCTTGTTTTCCATGATAAGCGCCCTTTAAAGAATGCAAATGTAACCTGAATGACTTTTTATTGTCTGTCTGTAGTGTTTGAAAGCTGGATAAAACTTCATAAGAACAGCTTTGATTAGACATTCTCCCATGTTATATAGTCGTATTTCAACTGAATTTAACTGCCCAACGGCTTCTATTATAAGAGAGTTTTGAGTGAACAGGTTGTCTATACTTTTCTTAGTTCAGTAGGGAATGCATTTAAATTACTGAGGTAATTGATGGTAAATTGATGAGTATTCCTTCAAAGCAGCTGAATCCACTAATTAGAGAGGGCTGTCTGCACACTTTTGGACATATAGGCATATATGACACTGATGTCACAGGTAATGTCATCGCTGGTATCCACTGGCCGTAACAGTCTGTATCTGCTCTTTCATCTTCTCCATCATCCCTCCACTCACACCTGTCTTTATGATCCCAGAGTTCCGCATGCCCGGGGTCTCTTCGCTGTCCGTGTCACCATAGCAACTGGACCCCGGCGACGTTGTCAGGGCGACAACGGAGTCAGTGGAGTCTCTGTTGCGACCAGCAATAGCCATGGCTGGACGCACCGTGGCCAGGCTGATCTGGGATGGCGGGGCATCGTCTGGGCCCAGTGAGTGCAGGCCGTGACCACAGTCTCTGTCCCCGTTACCCAGTGCTGCATCCTTCATTCTCTCACCCTCTTCTTCCTCAGCTCCGTCTGTCAGGCCATGGGCAGCCCTCTCGCTGGCCTGGTCGTTCAGCAGCTTCACTAGGAAGTTGATGTACTTCATGGCTAGACGTAGGATCTCATTTTTGCTGAGCTTCTTGTCCGGTGGGTGTGTTGGGATGAGCTTGCGCAGCTCTGAAAAAGCGCCGTTCACATTCTGCTGCCGCCAGCGCTCTCGGCTGTTTGTGAAGACGCGTCGTGCCAGCTTCTGAGGAGGACCTGAAAAAGAACCGTGCAAAAACATCATGATATGTCAGAGACTTAAAAAATGATTTGTTGCTTTAAGCAGCAACTTGCTTGCCCCAAAATGTTGCATTCATTGATACACGTATCAATGACACACACATTGAGAGTTAAATTTTCTAGGTGCGAGTTAGCATTAGATTACAATGTGATCTGACCACAAGTGGACCACAAGGCGTATAGCCATTTCCATGGTTTTTGCAGAGACCACTTATGATCTGGTTTCATAAGTGAAAAAAAAGGGCGTTGCATGTATTTACTACATTTATTACGACTCCGGCTGTGTTTGTTGTCAGACAAAAATGCCCCATAAGTCCTTGTTCTTATAAAAGTGCAGGCTGTTACAAATGTTTAGACTGCATGGAACTATGCAAAGCAGCTGCTTTTGTCTCTGCTGTGATGATGCAGTAAACTGGAATGCTTTGGCGCTCACACTACAAATGTTATGTGGTCATATGTGTCCCTGACCGCCTCCGAAGGTGGTCTGAGTGATCAGATCACAATGCATCTCCTAGACTCTATTCACACCTGGACTTATGATCATCATCCAAGACGTATGTTAATGTCGGGTGTAAACAGGCCTAAGTTGACTTGACAAAACAGTTCAGCTTTACTGCCTTTTGTAGGTAACATACTGTCACTCTAAAACACAAAAAAGGAAGAATATACACATATATACACCCAAATACAGTCACTGATCATCCATCACTCTAAAGCATTTAAAATCTGCACAATGCTAGATTTTTTTGTTTTCAGCTTAATAAGCATATCAAATCCCCGTAAAAGAACAAAATCTAATTTGCAGGATAATTCCGATCCCCCACAATGTTTGGTGCTTGTTAACAGACACTATTAATGTACAGAGATTTTATGTGGGGAAGGGCACCCCCCAATAACTCAGAACAATTCAGACTCCCATACCAGACTGTCATGGAACAGGTTAAAATGCTCTCTATATACACCTAAAGAAATAAATAAAGACTAATAAAAACTCTCACTAGAGCTTAACCCTAAAGCTTCATTAGTCCTCACCTCTGCTTTGGGAAACCTGTCCACTGCATTAGGTAGGCTACCAACACATAAACACACATGCACAGACCACAGTGAAGCGTTATAACTTACATTCAGTCAGATCTAAGTCAAAGTGTGATGATGGCCTTCTCTTAATGCGGCTGTTGCTGAAGATACCATAGCTACCAGAGGGACCGAGGAAAGAGCTGCAAGAGAAAGAGGACACATGGGTTAAATCAGTCAAAAATTACATCTTCTGTCCAAAAATGAACATGCTGTTTAAATACTGGGCTTAATGCAGCCATCTGCAGTCTTGTAATCTGCTCCTACGAAGCAAAGCAGCTTCAGTTGTAGCTGAAGTCAGTTGTAGCAAATTACAGAATTTAGCCAATGTTTCAGAGGGAAAGAAATCCATACAAAGCAATTATCTGGGCTTTGATGAGAAGTTGTGCTTTGATTGAACAGATGTGCCCAGTCAAGGCCTGACTTCATTACACCTGCTCGAGAGAGCCGAAACAGATCTTTACTCATTCTGAAAACGACACAGCACAACAGGTTGAAAAGGATATGTTCAAGCAGCCTGTTAAATTAGACCTCTCAGAATATGCAATGTATGTTGAATATCTTTTTCTCCAGGTCTAATCAGGAACAATACTGCACAATACTTCACAATTTCTTTACACAACATTTCTATTTTGACACAGAACACAGTTCTGGAAGCATCTAAAATTTAAGTCTTATACAGCTTCAAACTCAGAGATACCCTTACAAAAAAGTATACTTCAAGTATTTTTAAGTAAACTTAAATTCAACCATATTTCCTAAGTATACTATTGGTAGTAAGTATACTTATATCAGTGTTCTAGTAGTTTACTTATACTATAGTATAAGTATCACTCTTCTAGGACTTTACTTATAGTTACTATGTCAATACTTTTTGGGACTAAATTGGCCCCTTTTTTAGTTTATAAATGTATACTTTTAACTTTACTTGGATATAAAAGTAGTAAACATTGAGTACACAACTAATTTACATCAACGTTTTATTTTGTACTATTAAATACACTCTAGGTGAACTCATAGGTACTAGATATACATTTCTAGCCCACTTTTAGTTCATGAAAGTACATTTGATAAAGTATAATCACAAGTACAGACCACAAGTATATACAAGCATATGGTTAGATATATACAAGTATTTTTATATACAGTACGTGTATAAGTACAAGTATAGGCCAAATTCATTTAGGCTTTCTGCATACTTGTCAGTATAAGTCAAGTATACTTAAGTGTACTGATATTATTTATTATAAAGTAAACTGATACTTATAAGGGTATGCATAACAGTAGCCTCATAATAATTTTTATTAATGTATGTTAATAAATGTATCATATTAGAATCATTAATATATTTTACCTGCAACAGAATACACTGGTTTTATATTACTGAAAAGCATAGAAAAGCATAAAAACATTTGTGTGGTACAGAAGAGGGAAGCAGTATGGAGCATGGCAGTTTGGCACGGCTGGTGTGCAGGGAGCGGAAGACAGACAGAGAGTTGAGCAACGAGTCACGGGTTACTGGTGTGGGAAGCAGGTGCTGTTTTTTTCCCCAGTTTCCCTAAAGCATCATAAGCACAAAGGCCATAGTTGTAAGATGGTGGAGTGAGCATCCCACTAAATGCTTTTCGTGTTCGAGATCAAACCCATCCTTTTTTTCAGAGCCTTTTCAGAGCCCTCACCAGTGACCCACAAGGCCGCTGCCTACAATAGCCTTAAAACGGTGACTGTGTCTCTTTCATTGTCTATCAGCCAACAAAGTTCATCGCTTTAAACAGTTAAAGCTGCTGTCTGACGAGGCCAGGCACTCTCACTGGCTGTTCTGAATGAGGTTCCGTTTGAATTGACTTTCAATTTAAATGTTATTGACAAGACATTGGCCGCTGACGCAACCCAAACCACAGGGCAAAAACACAATAGATCTGTGTTGATCCAGCTTTAGCTATCATTGGGATGTTCTGAAATGTTGAGTCTTAAAAACTGTCTTAAAAGTTGGTTGCAAGAACTTGGTTGCAAAGAGTGCTGAACTGAAGCACTTGCCTTGTGCAATAGAGCAAGGAAAGTTATAGAGATTATCCTGTATATCTTCACATCACTACCCTCTATTTGGTACACTGGACCTCCAAAAATGCTACAAGTGCTAATGGCCTATTACAATTATGCAAATGTATTCATAGCAACTGGTCGACACTAGACATATTAAATCATATTAGCATATGAAACACATTCAAAGCTCCAGTCAAAGTCAAAGAATTCAAAGATCAGAAGAATTCACTGTTGAGTTGTCCTGAAAGTACCCAGCACATGGTATACATACATATATACAGAACAAAATCAGCAACTAATTAACTACACACTTTAACGTCAATTAGAATAAATACAACACAGATTTTAAGTCTGGCAATGAATGCTAGGGTAAGGCAGTTTAAACAAAGAAATTCCTGTACGAGATCCAGAAGCTTGTCCAGAAGAAGAGTGTCAATATGCCAGTGGTTTTCTATCAAACCAATATGGAGAGTTACTGGATGTTAACAGTCTTACATGCTGTGTGTGTAGAATATAGTTATAATTATAAAGGATTATAAAATATTAGAAGTTATCTCAGTCAGTAAGTTGATGGCAGTTAAATTACCAATACGTATGTTCACATGTGGTACTTCGTTACAGAGTTTGGGTCACGACAACATCATTTACCGTCATAATTCTGCAGATGGGAATTGATTGTCTAATTTACATTATCATCCAAGCAGAACCAAGGGCTGTCAAAACTATCAAAGCAGCTGAACCTGACAGTGATATATGTTCTTAAAATATGACTTGTATATGTTTTAAAATACACTCAAACAGTTCAACACTCCATCCTCTATTTTTAACATCCTCCTCTATCATCCCACATTAACATGCAAAACAGCCTTTGCTGAACCAGTGCCCAGCGCTCCAAGATTTCAAAGATACTTGAATATATAGGACTGCAGCACGTGAACTGGTCATACACTTAGATCTCCTACAGGCAGAGACTAAATACACCACCTGGAACACCAGGAAAGAGCTAATTTAGTGTTTTGAGATACTTTAACAACCTTTAAGTGATTTTTAGCAATCGGTATCTGCTCATAAGATGAATCTTAAGTCAAAAAGTCCCCAGTTCACAGAACTCTGAAGTCAAAATACACTGTCATCTCTAAAACAAGTTCTCCTTTCCTTTTAATTATACTCAATTTAGACTCAAAAGTAAAGAACTTCTCAATTCTTAAAGGCCTAAGTACTTAAAACAGTTCTTTCTGATAAACCTAATTTTAGAACAACTTTTTAAACAGAATTTCTATCACTGTGTGTTCTACCTTCCTCTCTTACAAGAGATCAGTGTCAGGGGGATGGCAGGAAGATGTGCTGGTCTAAGCCCGACAATCACAGCTCTATGGTTCAATTTTATACAGAGAATAAGACAACAGCAAACCTAAATTTAGCCTTACTGACCGATTTCTTTATCGTGGTGGTGATAAATGGCCATTTTATTTACTATGACCATTTTATTCACAATCTTAAACAGCCAGTGAACCTACACTTGTCTCTTGAAATTTTATATGAAATGTTGATGATGGTCAAATAGTGATCTGAAAAATATGTTTTCTTTAGGGACTACTTACTTAACACCATACAAACCCCAGCCATGATCGGATTAAAAAACGTATGTGTCAATATACATAATATATACATTGTATATGTAAATGTAAAATGTGTATTTGCTTTATGCCAAAACATTTTCAAAAATATCATGAAACAGTGTCTCAGGAATCAGACAGTGTATTCATAACCATTTCATGTAATAACTTTCTGTGAGGGAGCCTTTAGAAGCATTGAACTCATCAGCCGTTTGGTTCCTATCACCACCACTGGGAACAATTCTGACTCTGAGTAAGTTTATCTGTAACAGAGCAATTCACCCCAAACCCCTCTTAATAACTTCTATCTCTTTAATTACACACAAATTTTGGAAAATCGGTGGAATTCCCTTTTAGAGGAAAAAATCCACCACGAAAGTAATATGTAATACAAATATTATAGCTAGCACTGCATATAACCTTCTCTGCTGACCAATCTGGTAAAAATACAGTCATTTATTCATGTTACAACAATAATATCACATTTTATCAGCAACATTTTTCTTTTACAGTGTGCTTGGTCGCTATGCACCTGGTTGTTATGGTCGTCAATCTGCACCATAATTTTCCATCATTTTTTAACTGACAAATATCACATGCAATTTATGATCACGTTTCATAAATAACGGATAATCTCTTACCTGTTGAGTAGTGGGTGTCCAGGCAGGTACTGGTGTGGCAGGAGAGCTCCAGGTGGAGGTACGGTGCTTGTAGGACTCGCTCCAGAGAGAGATGCTAGCTGGGCTAGCCTGAGCTCGCCAGGCCCATGGGGCAGAGTTGGGATGGGGTGAAGGGCTGTGAGCTGGGGGGCAGGCATGGGGATAGGGGGTATTGGGGGCTTACTGTGAGCCAGACTGATGACAGGAATATTAGGTGGTAGCGGGGCAGGGGAAGGAGAGGAGGGAGACGAAAGAATGATGGTGGACGTGGAAGGGGTGGTTGAGTGTTTGGACCCCGACAACAGGGGTGGCGTAGCAGATTTGTCCTGTGCATTGATTGTCTCAGCAGGCTTTGATGCAGGCTCAGAACGGTCCTCAGTCATTGCAGGACTGCTGGGGATCGTGCGCGCACCACTCTCCACGTGGTTAGCCTCATTAGCCACAGGGCTGCTGGCACATGGAGAAACATCACGGGGAGGGGTCAAGCGGTCAGTCACAGAAGGTGCAGGCGAAGGGGAGGGGGAGACAGTGGGATCCAACTTCTCCATCATGGTCCTCCCCTTAACCCTGTGCCCTGCTTTCCTCTCTCTTTTTGTCTGGCGCTGAATCTATGCCCCCAGTTGTGTCTGAGGTTCTGATGCAGCAGTTAGAGCAGTAACTCTGTGGTCCAGGTGTGCTTTTGGTTGCCCAGCACTAAAAGCTAAAGGTCATCACACAGCTCAGACTTTGCTTGAAGTCAGGAGTGTGTGTTGATCATGTTGCCCAGAAACGTTCCCATTTGTCTGGCTCTCTCAAGAGATCAGGTGTCCCAGTCATGCAAACTGTGATGCTCTGTTAAGAAGCTTTCTGGAACTGACTGGAGATCAGCTGCTACAAGTCTTGCCAGACATTGGGCTGCATTTTGTTTCCTTTTGTGTTCATATAATGCTCACAGGTCTGAACAACTGCAAAAACACAAGAGCAGTTTCAGTGAACTTTCTAGATTTAACAGTACAGGTGCAGCAATTGTAAATGTAAACACAGACACATTTGTCATACATACTGGCAGCCACGTTTGCCATAAGTATGGTCATCATAGCAATATTTCAGCCATAACTAAAAAAACATAAAAACACTATCTACTGAAGATTTGAATTCACTTGTCATGTTAATAAATGTTGTTATTTTCATTAAAAATAACATAGATATACAGTGTAGATTAAAATGCTATAAGCTGAACTCCACATGGTATTTTAAGGCAATATTTATAATATACTTGAAGTTTTTGGGAATATCAAGACAGTATTAGATGATAAATAATATAAAGTAGTTTCTCTAAATCTAATAATTTCTTGACCAGTTGTCTGCTTCGAGATTTGATCACCGCTTTTCAAACGCAAGCCATTCTAGATGTTACATTTATTTAAAGTTCTTGACGTTGAACCACTTTCTCAGTCATGTTACAATCCTCTACAGCTCTGTTCTTCTTTCTGGACACATTTAACACTTCATAATTGTTTACAACCTCCTACAAATTAGGTTGGACCTGTTAGATATAGAGTAGTAGCATCATAATCAAACCATTTTATACATGTATCTGCAGCAAATTTGCCCATTAAAGATGAGGCATGTTTGAATTAATGTTGAGTTACGTATCTTCTTTCGTCGCCAATGAAAAATAAAACAATACAACGCTGATGACGTTTGTTTCTGAGAATATAAATAAAACGTTGGGACTGTTGAAAGATAAATTCGCCCGGCCTTGAGTGATTCATGACTTGCTTTTGCAATCCAGATCCTTCCCCTTTCCCCTTCTTGTCCTCTTTCCATTCACTGAGCTAGTTTCCCCTTTCTGGTGATGGTTATAAATGTTCTTTATCATTATGGGTTTTTTAGTTATGATTAAAACGGTGAAGGTGAATTTAAGGAAAGTCACTGTGATGCACAACATGACAGTACACACTATGCGGCCTCTTACACTCAAAATGGACTCTTATTGCTAATTTATGTAATTCACCTAAAGTGAGATGAATTATTTGTTGATATGAACACACAAACAAACAAGACCTACATCACTATATTTGAACTGAGTGCTTTAACTACACAACCTGCAGCATAATGGACTATGGGGTCTCCATTGTTGCTGAACAATAAATGCTATATTTAGCCTAGACTGCATTTGCTGATCTAATTCTTTATGTTTGAATCATATTTGCTCAAGCATGTAGCTAAATGACTACATGGGGATTTTTACGGCACTCATAATGGCATTTTCATGTTTGTATTAAAAGGCTACAGAAAAAGTAGATACTTTTTTTTAGAATTACACACATACTTAAGTTTACAATCTAAGTGCAGAAACTATTATACTGCTACTGTTGGAATGAAATCTTATTATCTCCAGAATGGTATCTTTAACTAAAAGGAAAAAAAAAATCATCACTTTTAATGTAAATCAGTATAATAAGATTTTTTCCTACTAAATTTTTACCATTTCTATTGTTTAATCCATTACAAAGTTTTGACACAATTTGAAGCTTGTATTTTTTCAATTGTTGTATACTTAGATAAATAAATAAATAAATAAATCTAAACTAAAATGATATATTTAAAAATTCCCAAAGACGCTAAGGTTAATTATGCAATCGCAGTCTTAAATAATTTTATCTACATTCTTCAGAAAATCAACTCTTTGTATATACACTGCACAGAAAAACACAAAGCATAGAAAAAGTATATCTATTATTTTTAATTCTAAAATTATAATTTCTTTAACTTCACAGCTGTGTGTACATATACTAGAGCATTGTGTTTAAATAAGTGTAAGCATGAATGTATTTACAGTTGCATCAAAGTTATGTAATTAACTTGTTTTAACTGAGCACTGTACTTTGTTATTAAGCAGTATTAACATTGGTATTAAAGATCAGTAGAAAAGTGTTCCTGGTCAGCACTGTTCCAGTACACAGTGTTAAGTATACAGTTTGTAATTTACTGTTTCTGCTATAATTGTGTTCACTGCATCAGTCAGTTAGTACAGTAAAGCAGAACTGGTTATGTGTCAAATAAAATTAAACTGTAGTGGTTTCAAAAAGTATTTAGAAGCGCTGAAGCTACAAATATCATTTAGCAGCAGTTAAAATGAACTGGACAGTCCAGTAGTCTAGCTTTCATAACTGCAGACTGATGAATGTCAATAAAGTCCACTTCCTTAATAGCCTCTCTGATAGCTTCCTTAAGGTACTTACCATGTTTGTGGTCAGAATGCTGATCACACCCTCACACACATGCTAGCTGCACTCTCCACTGCTAGTGTGTGTCCTCATGTCCTCGACCGCCTGTCTTCTGTGTCACAAATGCAACCTCCTATTCCTTCACGCCTTCCATTCGCTCCTCACTAACTTTCTCTCTCGCTCTCTCACGCTTTGACGGCTCTCCCGTGTTCACTTTCCTTTGCGTCACCGCTGCTCTCTGCCATCCACAACTTAAGGCAAAACTGAAAGATGTAGTGACCGCTCCTGAAACGAACGACTGGTGGTCAGTGTAGCCTAGAAACTAATCAGAGGGGGGAAAAAACACAGTAAGATACGGAACACTAATGAAGGTTCCATAGGATCCAGTGTTTTGACGATAACCCACTGTTATTGTAAAGTAAGAGTAAATGGAGGTGATGCATTTCGCTTCCATTGCCTCTCCCTCCTTTTCTTTCTCTTTTCTCCTCTTTTTCTCTCTCTCTCCCCTTCTTTCTCTCACTCTTCCCCTTACCTCCTCTTCCCTCCAGCAGACTTGGTGCTCCAATTGGCTGCCATTTGGATAGGGATGTATTGGACTGTAGAAAAAGAGAGAGAGGAGAGAGAGAGAGAGAGAGAGGTAGAGAAGGAGAGAGAGAGAGAGGGAGAGAGAGGGAGAGAGGGAGAGAGAGAGAGGGAGAGGGAGAGAGACAGAGAGGGAGAGAGAGAGGGAGAGAGAGAGAGAGAGAGAGAGAGAGAGAGAGAGGTGGTGGGGGGGGCAGTTTTCCGCTCTCTGCTGGACAGGAGGATGTACTCGCACAATATGGTGAGTGCTGATAAGGGACTCAAAAACCGCCTGCAGACCTTAGATAAGGAAACATGCCCCCCGATACACACACACATATACACACGTCTCTCTCTGGTCAGTCCTAGACTCTAAAGGTTCTTGGATCACAGCTAGAAGGAAGCTGACTTTACATCACAATTGAATAACACCAAAGACAGCCGCACACACCACACACACACACACACACACACACACACACACACACACAGCACAGACTTCATCAACTCCAGTTCACCAGATATGCCAGTAGGTGTTTTCATGACTAACACTGTTTGCTCATTACAGGCATAAAGTATTACAGCAGTTTTTCCTGCATGTTGGGAATTTCCCATTATTTTCCCCAAAAGGCAAAGGGGGCATCTGTACTGTACACCACAACCAAAACACAAAATGCTGACTTAAGCATTATTTCTACATTACTTACACTATTTCTTATGCAAAATTCCATCATTTCTAAGGACTGGCTTTGAAAGAAAATGAACAACAAGAAAGCCATCATACTAAAACTATTCTTCTTCTTCTTCTTTGTATTATTATTATTATTACAAACCTCAATTCCAAAGGAGTTTGGCACAGTATGTGAATTGCTAATGAAAAAAGAAAGCAGTGATTAGTGAATCGTCGCTGTCCAAAGAAAAAACATCTCCATCTTTTGGTAATTTTTATTTTTCTGCATCATTTGAACACAACAGTTCTCCTTTACATTGTGTGAAAATTAGAATAAAATCTCTTTATATTAACTTATATTAAAAGGGCCTTTTTGCCCTCTCCTGTAATGTTACCCTTTTGGGGATACTTGTTTTTCTTTGGACAGCGAAAAAATTCTGTTTGACCTGTATTAAATTGAAAAACAAATTTTCACTTTGAATTTTGTTGAAAAATATACGCTCATGCCACATTTGCTGCTTGCAGCATCTTCCAAAAAAGTTGCAGCATGTTTACCACTCTGTTACATCACCTTTTCATTTATCAGTCGTTTGGGGATTTAAGACGCCAATTAATCCACTCTTGAAAGCAATGTTTTTTGCTATTCTTCCATCACAAAAGTCGTCAACTGTGCAATTGCACAAGCCATCGTTTTCATACTTTCGTTTTCATATTAATAATTCATAATTCAACCTGGCCTTCGGCCTTGCCCTTTATGCAAGCATAGATTTCTCCAGATTCCCAGAAACTTTTCATGGTGTTATGAACTATTAAAGGTGATAAATACCTAAAATCCTTGCAACTGCTCGTTGAGGAATTTTGTTCTTAAACTGCTGGATTAATCACTGCCCCTTTTTGGCAAAGTGGAGAGCCCTGACCCATCCTTGCTCATAAAAGACTAGACCTTTCCTGGACGATCTCTTTATACCCAAGCATGGTTGCCTGTTTAATCAGTCATCACTTTTAGAATGAGTCTATAATTACAAAAAACAAAGAAGCTGATATAGTAAAACATTGTTTTGTACTGTTTTTGTTAAAATATAGGTCAAAGTGGATTTACAAATCATTGCATTTTGTATTTATTTTATATTTATTTAGGTTTACATTTCACCCATGATCCCAACTTGTTATCTGAGGTTCATGTTATTATTTTTATTACTATTATTACTGTCAGAGTAATTACTGTCAAGATTACAGTTTAAGAGAACTGACATGGTACATGTCACAACTTAATTTCAAATACGGTCAGAAATGTTATTTAATCATCTCAGTTTTCCAATCAACAAATTACTGACATCAAATTAGCTGCTTCTGTTTGGAGCAGCTTCAGACGAGCTCAGATAAAATCTACAGGACGTTATTTAACACTGTCATCACTTTGTTTTATGTCACATTTCCACAGTTCAGAATTTCCCAGTCTTCACTTTTTTCATCTTAATTTTATTTACTTTTTTCGCTTTCAGCAACAGTACAGTCCTTTTTTTTTCTTCATTTCCTAATGAAGAGTGCCAAAACATTTATATTCTTAAGGATGCTTGCTTTTTTAGGTAGGAATAGGCTCAATATAGTATTACTAATTTGATAGATCTTGTATTACTAGAGGTCTTGCACAGTTCATCTTCTGTTCATGTCTTTAACACCTGTGGTTCCAGCTGAGTGCCTGCCGTAGGTCAAGCAGCACCACCGTGCCATGGCATCTCTGTGGATTTGCCTATGTGTTAAATTAAGACTATGAGAATGACTTGAAGCTCAATCCCATTGAGAGAAGACAAGTTTCTTCATTTCTATATATACACTTCTCAAAGTGTATTATAGACTGTCTAACGCCCAGTCAAACCAGCAACCTGCCCGCAGGGTTTCAATAGACCTCAGTAGATTCACACACGAATGGTCTTATGCTCCTAGGGGACTCTGCAGCAGCACCTGGAGGAAGTTGGTTCTAATTATAAGGTCAAATGAAGCAGAGACACTCAGAACAAATTAATCTGACAAATGGTACAGTAATTGGGCATTCAGTAGGTATTTGTAAACTGAATTTTCTCTGTATTCTGTACTCTAGCCAGGCCAGATCATCTTCCCCCTGGGCACAAATGCTTAATGGGCCTACACCTGGCGACTGTTTTTTTGGATGGCCAGGGAATTTTTACAATATTGCTGCAAGTTACTTGAGGGCTGTGCAGCATGACAATGGCAGCATACTAACCGTGGTGTTGGGCATTTCACATATTTTATTTTATAATTAAGAAAAAACAATAGCAAGAATACAGGTTAACATAAACCCAACAACCAGAGCAACACAACCCTATAAAGCATGCGTCCCCAATGAAGACAACACAAGCTGAAATGTATAAAACAAGAAAAGACATTAGTACACTTAAAAATCAAAATCGTCAAGCATCCTAAGCTAAAGCATACTGTCACAGTGGCCGTAGAAAGTGTATAAAATATATATCGCTGTTGTCGGAAGAAAACCTTGTCTCTCCATTTTTGACGTTTTTCAGTTTTTGACATAATTTGAAAATGCCTGTTCCCCTTTACATTGGATGTAAATTTCATGATGAATGGACTGAAAGAAATGACCCAAAATGATTTGGAAAAAAGTCTGGTTCCATTGACTTACATTAAAAGTAAAGTATGTTTTTTCCTTCTCCTGTAAAGTTATCATTTTGGAGATACGAGGTTTTGTTCCAACAACAGCGATGTAGACCATTATACCTTACTTTTGCTGTACAGTTCACAGATCACTGCTGACTATGACAGAGCAACTTGATGTCTGAGACACTGTTTTTACAGTTCAGAGTTGTGGTTTAAAATCTTTTTTTTTTTTTGTTTTTTTAATCAATGTATTTTAATCCATTCATGGTGGAGGGACACATGAAGGGTGTTCTAAGACAAAACAGTCATTCGAAAAAAAATAATTTTTTCAATGTGACCATTATTTTACCATCATCAACGTTACATATTAAAAGACACATGTAGGTTTACTGGTGGTTTTGGATTGTAAAAAAATGACTACATTTGCATTGTAGACATTGAGACTGCTGGTTTCTATCACCACCACTGTAAAGAAAATCTGTATTGGTAAGTTTTCCTACAAATTAATTATTTCACAACAAATCACTCTGAAAGACTTTGTTTATATCTTAACCAATCATGGAGAAATTTTGAAAAATAGGGGGAATTCCCCTTCAGGCATTCTATCATGAACTCACATTAAGCATTAACAAGAATAAAACCATACAATATCTGCTGAATGTAAACTGCATTTTGGTATTATGTGTTCCTCTCATTGGTATTAATCATTTCACAGCTTGCACAGAACAGAAGCAATACTAGACACTAAGTGACAAAATAGAGTATTTCAAAAAGTTTGGGAGACAAGTTCTTGTCAACCCTTCTGTAAATGGCATCTAAGCTTTAACCTTGTAGCCATTATTTAATTGTTCACACACAGACTGGACTGTAGTATCTTTAAACTGCTGGTTTATGCTGATCTGGTGATGGGTTAGCTGCTTACCCAGCATGATTTTGCTGGTGAACAGCATAATAACTACCATTGCTGCTGACCAGCATACCAGCATCCAAAACACAATGTATGCTGATTTTCCTGGTGACCAGGCATGCTGGTCAATGCTGTTTTTTGTAGCAGGATTACCTTCAACATTATCTTGTAGTTTTATTAAGTTAGAATGTTACTACTAATGGTACATCATGTGGAAATGTGTAAAAGTTAAGGCCCTTAACCCCTTCACCTCAGTGCTGCAACATAATGTGGAGCATTTTTAGCCATCTGCTGGTCTCTTGTCCAGTTCCGGTTTGGCTGTAAGCCTTTAATAGTCTTTTATACTTGAATTAGAGGATCTTTTAGAACACACATAGCTCCAAATAGTCACAAAGAAAAGAGGCCAAACACACCACCGTGTTGACATTTCAATTTGACTCTTTGTGTGAAGACCCAAACTGTGTATTTCAGAGGTAATAACAGCAGTGGAGAGTTTCCGCTGTTAGCAGAGGGAGGAAGAAATCAGAGCCACTATTGGAATCCTGAAGAGTCTCATTGTACAGCTTTTCCAAAACACACCACCATAGTAAAGAACCAAGACTGGCCCCCACTGCAGTGCTTGGCAGTGTGTTTGTGTGTATTAGTACAGGTGTGCACTTTTACATGTCCATATAATCAAAGACTTTGCAACTGTTCAGTGCAATACAGCTCTAATGTAATTCAAATCTGAAGACTGTTCATTTAAATATGAAGGCTACTGATTTTCTATTAAACATTAGATAAAACTCTGCTCCAGTGGAATGTATGATAAAGAAATTATACACATGTAAGTAGAATGTCCTCAGCTTTCTTTCTGTCTCTCAAACACACACGCAGTAAAAGGTCTCCATGGACACGTTTCCTGCGGTCCGTGTAAACACTATTGTGCAAGGTTTGTGATAGGGATCGGAGGGGCTAATTGTTTAGAGCAATAAGAGCAGTCCATTCTGTGGAGAAAGTGACAAACAGTGCAACATGCCAGGAGGTCAGACAAGCGTGTGTGCATGTGTATGGGTAGGTGTATATTTATTTTTCCCCCTCCCACAGTAATAAGGCTTAATGAAAGTCTTAGAATACAGTGGAAATCACTGTCGTTGCATCATTGTTGTTGCAACTTCAACACTATTATATACCAACACCAGCTACTCAAAATGCAGCCTAAAACTGCCAAAGCCTCTAAACTACTGGTTTGCATGGTGTATTTGGTGAGGTTTCCAGTTTTATGATAGGAATTCAGTTTGCAGCAGTGTTAGAGCAGATGTAGTGATGGTCGTACTTTGAATCCTAAAGAACCTCATACTTAACAGGATCCAGCGATGTTCTGAAAAAAAACGTATGTATGACAACACATAGCGTCTTTGGGACATTTTAGTTTACTATATATATATATATATATATATATATATATATATATATATATATACATACACCTTAGTAAAAAAAAAATAAATAAAAATGAAATAGAATAAGATAAAATTAAATAAAGATATACAGAGTAGTTACAGGAAAAAAAATATGAAAGGTGCAGTACAGTCTTATGTGCATGTGGACACACCTGTGGCCTGAGTATGTGCAAGATCTGGAGTGGGGGGTACTACTGTACTTCAGGATGGAGGACCATGGCTGGAGTATTGCAGTACTAAAGTGACACTTGCGTCAGTCAACAATGACATTATAGGAATAGGCAGTAGCAGATGCAATTAGTCAGGTAGTGTGGCAGCTTCACATTCTATGTGTAGTGAACAATGTGCAACAGCATTCTATACCATACCACAGAATACAATTCTATACTACACTATAATGTATACTATACTATACTAGACTATACTATACTTCACTGTACACATATTATATAAGGTAAACAACATATATATCCTATAGTTCAATGCATTAGTAATGTTCTAACACACTGTTTCAGAAAAATCTGGGAAGAACATTAACACCATGAGAACACTGCCAGTGTGGCCTTTGAGACAGGCTTTTAGTTCACTTTGTGTATGAGTGGGTGCTGTTTGACAAGGATAATCATTTGCCTTATTATGCTGTCCACACAGATATATTCATCTATTCATATGGCTTAAAGGGAAGCTGTGACTTTAAGATGTATAAAAAGCCAGTTGGGATGAGGGAATGACTTGGGGTATATGGCCTGCCTCAGTCAGTGTAACGGAAAGCTTAGGGGAGAGCGGGGTACAACTTAAAGCAGGGTAAAATGTAACTTGTCTTTTTTATGTAGTTAAACATTTAAGTTAATAATGTTTTTGGCCACTTTCTTGTAGCACCACAGCTACTTAATGTGTGAATTTTGTCTTGAGATTCACCCTGAAGACTTTTTCATTTTAGTGTTTTTCAAATACTGAAATGTCTGTTTAACTCCTAGGATATACACTTCTATTATTTTCATCACCCTCTTTGTGGAAAAAGTTACTTTAATTCTTTTCATTCTAAAATCAAGGGTGTCAACAGGGAGTTTGTCCTCCCTTCGCTGAAGTAACAGCCTCTACTGTTGTGGTAAGGTTTTACACTAGATGTTGGAACATTGCTGTCGGGGTTTGAAAGCATTCAGCCACAAGAGCCTTAGAGAGGTCAGGGACTGATGTGGGATGATAAGTTCTGGATCACAAACAGCACTTCAACTAATCTCAGAGTTATTGGATGGAGATCCTTATTTTCAGGGAACGCAGTTCAACTGCTCCACAGCCCAATGCTGGAGGGCTTTATATCCCTCTAGCTGACTAGACTTTTGGCACTGAGCATGATGACCTTGGGCCCATGTGCAGCTGTTCCAGAGTGTACCTTTCTACTGGCAATGCTATGCTATGAATATTCCTCAAGCTGTGTGTACACAATTCAACACCAACAATGCAGACATCTTAAAGTAGTTAAACTCACTAATTAGAAGGGGTTTCTAGGTACCTTTGTACATATAACGTACAAGCAATAAGAATAAGTACTAGTGAAACTTATTGACTCCTGCAGGGATTTTTTTTCAGATAATTTACAAAGTTTGATGAATCTGCCCGACTGGTCGGAAGAAAGTTTGGCACTTTCACCCGGTTTGAGAATAAGTGACAACTTAATAGCAGTACAGTACAGACATCTCTTACGCGCTTGTCTTCATAAGGAAAATATACAAATGAATAAAATCATGTATCTGTTGCGAGCGTCGAGTACCCAGGATGCACCTGGGAGCAGAGAGCGGATGCGAGGGACAGCTGTTTCCTGTCCACACTTCCTGTTCAGGCCTGGGGGGAGTGTGGGTGAGTGGGGGGGGTGGCAGGGGGGCGTTGGCGAGGCCAGCGGCCATTTCCAAACAGGATATCTCTGCCACAGTCACAGGTGTGAGTTCACAAACGCTCATAATTCATAAGTAATTTCTTAATCCACAGCGCAGGGGGGCTCCTCGTTTCCTATTGCGAGTGAGGGGCAGCAGTGCAGAGGATTGTGAAGGAAGATTTCTCTTATCTTTTACCCAAATACTCTATTGTGTTCAGCAGAAGAGCTCAATCCAGCAACAGCAGCAGGTCATTTGAAGTCATCTGTGGAGGAGCTTCGTTTGAAATGCACATAAATTTTGTTCCAGCCGTCCATCCGTCCCGACGGTGGCTCCAAGGGGGTTGCCTTTGATGAAGTTGACCTTGGGCAGATTGGACGGCCTCAGGCTGCCCAGGACATGGTCAATGATGTGACAGTTGGCAGTTCTGAAATACTCTAACCAGGGATTCAGAATGAATCCTTGGTGTACTTCCATGACGTGAGCACTGAGACAGGCTTGGTCAGGTATGGTTTCAAACTAAATGCTTTTTGTGACAATGTAAGCCGGACCTTATGTTTCAACCAATCTACATGGATGTTATAGAAACTCAACCAAAAGCCTCAAGACATAAGCAAAACTAAAAAAGAAAATATTAGTTGTTCTCAGGGGCTCAGCTAAAGGGGGCCTGGGGGGCCTAAACCCTCTCAGTTGCAAACCTGAGCAGTCAGAAACCAGGGAAGCCTTGACCCTTTGATACCAATAAAAATGTTACAAAATGTAATTCAACTTGAATTACATCTTAAATAAATAAAAGTGACTGGCAAAGCTGTCCATTGATTTCACCAATTTTCAGCAGCCGCAATCACTATGGCAACGTTTACACGGCTGCATGCCACCATCCATCTAAACCATCTCAGTTTTACACCAACTCTACAATAAAGCATGAAACATCTCTTTTTTCAGTGCCAACAAGTAAACACAGCATTACCCTGCTTGACTGTTTCTGCAGATTGTAGGAATGTTTAGCTATGCTGTGCTGGTTCCTAGCGTAGGCGAGGCACGTATTGCGAGTTGGGTTGGACCATCTGAAGGTCCCTGAGGTCCGGTTTGACAACCAGTGGAGCAGGCAAGCTGACCGCAGTGAAGAAAACAAGGTTCAAGGCTGTGAAAACAAAAATGGCAAAAAAATTACAGCTGTCAGACATTCGCCCTAGACATCTACACCTAGTGCTGTAAAAGGTAGGACTCCATTAGGGTGTTCTGTCTGCTGTTAAAGTAACTAGGCAGTTACATGAAAAGCTAGCAATCGTGTGTTGTGTTTAAAGTTTCATTTTTTTCTCTCTGGTCATGGTAATAGGGGGTTCTTTTTTACTACTAACTGTAATGACATATGCTACTTGGTTGTCAACCTTACTACAGCAATATCTATGGGACATAATGCTCGCTGCCAACCCCCAAAACTAATTCTGGCTACGACTCTCGTTCCCTGTTCTGTTTACACGGTGTTTACTTTTTCTGTCTATGGTTCTTGGTTTTCATCTTGTGAATTCTAACTATTTTTTATTCTCCTTAAATTCTGTTTCATTTTTAGCTATGGTTTTTATAGACTGTGGATTTTGACGCTGATTTTTGTATTACAAACTGTGGATTGTATGGATTCTATGGATTGTTTGGACTGGTCTTTGTAACAGCTCGGTAAAAGAATGCTAAAATGAATGTAGCATCTCTGTGAGTCAGTTTCAGATGCAACTAGTGATGGTAAATGATGCTAACATGCTAATGATGAAAAAATATATAATACAGGTGTTTTAAAAACAGCAGTTCCTGATTCACTCAGTAGAGCCATTCATACTTCAACCTCTGGGCAAGATCAAGCGCTACCAGTGCCAGGAGAGCCTGCTAGCGTCAGAGCCTATTAACCGCCTGGCGCTAGTCAGTCAGGAAAGGCTCCATTCTCTCTCAGACACAACTTTAGCCCTATCCCTTCTCTCGTGCCCTTTTTTTATGACTCCTCGTGGACTTTTCAAATGTCTCTCGGTGTCCACTTCCCTGCGCTGAATATTCAGCTTCCCAGAGAAGAACACAATGGCCTGCTGGTGGATCGGGGTGGAGGGCCTCGGGGAGGCAGCTGCTTAAGAGTATTGTCAAGCTTCTGGGGTCACACTGGCATGATGTAAGAACAACAGGAGTCGTCCCTGCCCTCCTCTCATATTGCTAATATTCAGCACACTCTCCATCCAAAAATCTGTCTCTTGTAACACCAGCATGGCTGACTGTTTGCCAGATCATCCGCTGTCAGAGGAAATACCACTCCATATCACCCCCCCTCTTTTTCTCCACTCTTCTTTCACTTTTTCCATGTACACTTTGCTCTCTCTCTCTCTCTCTCTCTCTCTCTCTCTCTCTCTCTCTCTCTCTCTCTCTCTCTCTCTCTCTCTCTCTCTCTCTCTCTCTCTCTCTCTCTCTCTCTCTCTCTCTCTCTCTCTCTCTCTCTCTCTCTCTCTCTCTCTCTCTCTCTGATGCTTATTGCTGGAACCAAAATGCACCCTTTAACTTTTAACTTTATGGATTCCAGCAAAAACATGACAGATTGTATATTAGCTGTTTTTTTCTACACAGTTTAAAAAGTCACCTCTTTCCTCTTCTGTGCAACTGTCAGAGTAAATGTTGCAGTTCTATGTAACCACCACTAGAGTGAGAAACAGTGCCATTCAGCATGCAAACAGTAATTCAGAGCGATCTGATGTGAAATGATGCATTGTAGAGATACTTACTGCCCTGCTAGCAAAAAACACAGAAACCATTAAGTGTTTATGTTGGTTCTTGATGGTTTTGTAATGTGTTTTGGCTTTTTAAGAGGTTGGTATCATAATGTAAAGGATCCCAATGGTATAACAGGTGACTGGTGGTTGATTCTAAATGCATTTGATGGTTTCCTAATGGGATCTAAATGTGTTCTATAGAAAACTAGTGATCTCTATTGAAAACTTTTAAGGCAATTCCCATTAGAAAGTAAAACCATTAGGTTTTAATCCTGGTCCTTTTTCAGCAGAGTGATTTCTTCACAGCTGTAGTTAGGGGTGGAAATCTCTAGGCACCTCACGATTCGATTACGATTCAGATTGCGACGCGATTATAAAACGATTATTGATGCATCTTGATGCATCTTTTTTTTCTATAGAGGATTTCACACTGTGTGAGGACTTGGTACTTCTAAAGCAAAGTATTTGTAATGATCCATGATGAATTCACTTCCAATAACTTGTATTAATGAAACAAATGGAAGTGATGTGCCAAGGGAACTGAAAGGCTCTCATTCACTGTTCTTGTTTGGAGCATCAGACGCAGGCTGCCACTCATCTGCAATAAAACGCGCTGTTACAGTGAAATAAGATTCTGTGGCAGTGGATGTCCACCCAGCACATGTTACAGCCATCCTACCCGTTTTCTTCAGTGATGGTTTTCCCCTCAACTCCACAGAAGCTAAAGTGTTTCCATACGCTAGCTCAGGGGTTCGGCGACATGCGGCTCCACAGCAGAATTAGATTTCTATGTAAAAATAAAATAATTTTATTTATTTTTATGGAATTAATGTAGCCTATAACTGATAGTTCACCTAGCTAGTAGCTAACCAAAAGGCAAGAGAAAGACTTAAGACAAACATCGATAAATTGGAGACGAATGAACTTTGCACTATTTAACTTGTTCTACTTGTGTGGAAAAGTTTCCTGCTGGTGATGCAAGAAAAGCAGCTACAGCTGAGCTAAAGCTTAAAGCAGAGCAAAGTAAGTCTGCGTTTTTGTTTATATTATATTTTTAGCCTATACTAGGATATTAGCATGTACTGAGACATGTACAGCCAAAATGGTAAAATAGACTCAAGATGTTGTGGCTCCAAAGGTGGTTTGATTTTTGTCGAAAGGACAAAATTACTCTTATTAACGTTTGGGTTGCGACCCCTGCACTAGCTTTTAATGTTGTGTGCAAGCCACATACTGTCCGGGCGCTGCATTTCCGCACCTTGCAAAGTTCCGCCTTTTGCGTTCCATCAACATTACGTTATCAATTAAAATTTAGAAAATCGATTTTTGACATTTGTGAATGATTCAGAACCGTTCACGTCCGCATCACGATGCATCTAAGAATCGATTTCCCCCCCCACCCCTAGTTGTAGTGATAGGAACCAGGGGTCACACTGTCTACATTTTATTTACTATCCAAAACAACAGTGACCCTACATGTGTCTTCTGACATTATAGAAGTAATACTGATAGTGGTAAAATCTGAAACAATACATTTTCTTGGGGTACTATTTTGCCTTAGAACGCTGTGGCTTCATGAGTAGATTTGTAAAAAATACACTTTAGGCTAAAATCTTCTCAAAAGTATCATAAAGCAATATCTCAGGCAACAGAACCACTTCATGCAAAGGGTAAGCCTCAGGGCCTTCTAGGCCTTTAGATAAGGCCTAATGATATGGGAAGTAAAAATTGCATATTTGTAATCTGTAGTTATTTTTTATTCAATAAAATCATGCTTGTTTTAACTCAAAGTATCTCACAACTACTCTTGTTGAATTGTTAAGTATAGGGTGGAAACATAAGGGTTAAATACACACCGCAGAAAACTGGCCAATCAGTAATTGCTTTTCTCTATGGTATCTAGATAAACTCAGTAAGCTTTCCGATTGGTTAGGACTTAAAAAGCTGAAAAGAAGTCCTAATGCATTAGATTAGCTAGGGGCGTCACTAGAGATCCATGAATGGGGGCTAAGCCTTTATTAAGAGGGTCTGGGGCTCCCTCCAGAGTAGCAATAGGCAGAGCATTTGTCAGAAAAATTGGCGTTTGGCCAAGTTGGCATACAGAAGATCTGTTTCTTCACAGCATATTAAGCACAGATCATTTACTATATCTGTCCATCTACACAGATAACAGTTTAAACAAAGATATTAAAGTCAAGCAATACTATCTCCTCTCTCCTAGATAAGCTGCAGCTCCTAAATATGTTATTCAAATACACAGGTCATAGATTACAACAGTCAGTCTGTGTGCACAGTTTGTGCAGCTAGAGCGTGATTTTGTTCTGTAATTGCGCTTACATGTTCAATAGTGTAGGTCAGGGGTGCCAATCCTGGTCCTGGAGATATACCACCCTGGAGAGCTCAGATCCAACACATCTGGCTCTAACGCTCAGATGCCCCTGAAGGGCTTCATAACCTCGATCAGGTGTGTTTGATTAGGGCTGGAACCAAACTGTGCTGGGTGGCAGATCTCCAGGACCAGGACTGGGCACTCCTGGCCTAGGTGATGTGGTCTAGTTACTCTTAACAACACAAAAAATATATTTTCTCAATTATTTTTTGGTAAATTTCAGCACAGAAATTAGGATAATATTAATGCAACAACATTTCAACAAATTCAGTATTCATTTCAACTGAAAGCTTAAACAGCACTCACTGGTTTTCTTCTTGATCACTAGCCTTTATCAGACCTGCTGCTTCAGCTCTGTCAGTCTCCTTCAGCTTCTTTCTCTCCCTCTGCTCACCTGTTAGGAAGATGCTATCTGTATTAAACTCAATTAATAAGAACTCAAGGATTAATGAGCTCATTTTTTTTATTCAAACTGGCAAGAATCTCCTCACCTGACTGGCCTTCTATGGAGCTGCCACCTCTAAATTACCATCCAGGTTGAGGAGTTCAGGGATATAAAACTGCATTCTGACCAACACAACATTAGTATTAGCTTAACAGAGTTAAAACAATATATATCACTAACACTGGGGTGACTGTTTAAATACTTAATAAAAAATATAAAAACAAAGCATCTGTGAAGCTTATTAAAACTCTTGAAATAGTCAGCTCTTCAGCTAGCTAACCTGCTTTGTGGCCTTTCCCTTTTGTTTACCTCACGTAACGTCAAATTAGCTTAGCTAGCGTAGGTACCCCTGTTATCGGCCACCTCAAAACAAAACATCGGGAATCTAAGCTAACTGTAAATAAATGAAAGCACTTTACTCACCCAAATCAATGTTTTTCGGGAGAGATACGTGTGTAGATTAATGTCCAAAAGTCATTTGACATGATGAGAAAACAGTTTTTTCAATAATAATGTTTTTGTTTACTTTGACACTAGTATCGCTAGAATGATGGGAGTCATGGCTAACAAGCAACCAGCTAAAAAGTGCTAGCCAGCTAAACTGACCAAAACTTACACAAGCAGATATCTTAACTCTGTAACTACTTACCGATTCAAACTGTATATTACATACTTTTAATAAAGTCTAATCTTTATTTTAGTACGCTTTTAGCTAAAATCCTCATACAACTTCAGCGGTTACCGACCGTTACATCACAGGGTAAGTAGCACCAGAGCCCCTCCCCCAAGTCTGATATAATTGGCTTATACCTTACGAGGTCTGCTATGATTGGCTTACAATTTACAAGGTGTGAAATGATTGGCTGAGCCGGTATTACATTGTCCCCCCCAGAGCTAAACAGCAGAGGATTGCCGTCTCCTGTTGTTTTGTTATTTAAATCTCTGGGAGCTCTGCCGAGGCAGTGGTGGATTAGAGCAGCAGCAGCGCCTCCTACAGTTCACGCCCTGCTATCACAGTGTATTGTGAACACAGTGCCACAGTAGAATCATGAAGAATGCATGGAAATTACTGTTGATGATTTGAACTAAAATGCACATTCATTTGGAGGGACTGGAAAATATTTTGGGGGGATGATGCCCCCCTAAAACTGACGCCCCTGAGATTAAGTGAGTTAATGAGCTATGATCACTGGTGACAGAATCAATCAGTCACGTTTTGATTTACAATGTGCGGGAATTTCACGGAAAAACGTCACTCCTTCTGGAAGTCCTGGATACTTCGCTGACTGAATACTACTGTAAAAGTCACAGTGTAACTGCAGAAGGTAACATTATCGTTTAGGCTGTTTTCTTATGATTTAGTAAAGTTTTGACATCTATGTTCCAAATTAAAGGCCTAGCTCTGACAGTCAGTTCAACACTGATTTCACGTAATGACTCTCTGCGAGGGAGCTTTTGTAGGCGTTGAATTTTTCAGTTGTCTGGTTCCTATCAACACCACTGTGAACAATTCTGACTTGGTAAGTTTCTCTAAAAGGGGCCATTTCACACCAGAACTTTATTTACATCTTAATGATTCAATTATTTCATTTTTTTAATAGGTGGACTTTCCCTTTAAATGGTTTTGCCCTAATAATTTTGTTCTTGTTTTTTCTTTTTTGAAAAAGTATGTTTACTTTTGTTTGAGTCATTAGTTCACACTACTTTTTCTTCTGTAGGGGTTCAGGCTACTCTACCCACAATTACTGCCCTCACTGGACATAGCTAGATGTTGTTGTTCCACTTCAGTCCACACAGTGGCACTGCTCTCCAGCTGTGTGGGGGGTGAGTCCGCAGGGTGCCCGGCGCGGGCTGCTGTGGGTGGTCCACACGATGGTGGAGGAGAAAGGGATTAACACTGCACTCATGTTCCAAAAAGACAGAGGCTAGGGGGTGGAGGAGAGCGAGAGAGAGAGAGAGAGAGCGCAGAAAGAAAGAGGGAGCTTACTCATACTCTCACACATCTGTCATGCAGATGTGGGCCTTGGTGGAAAAAAGGAAAGGATATGGAAGAAGAAGTAAAAGAACAATAGTTCAAAACAATGCAGTGATTCGGTGGAGCGATGGAAGTGCAGAGGAGATTCCCCGCAAGCGCTGAATAAAGAGAGGGAGCTCCCATGTAAAAGTCTTAGGCCAATAAATAATACATTTATTTGTATTTATTCTAATCTCATGTAATGTTTTTATATGCAAAAACAGAAATGCTGACACATTTACATTTAAGCTGTTTATGTGAGCGGAAAGTGTTTATAAAAACACAAACAGAATAAACACAGATAAATATCAATGCAATATGTTGTCACTTTGTCTGCCAGTGTATTATTGAAGCCATTTTCAAACCTCTAATTGAAGCAGCCTGGTTTTTATGGCTGTCATCAAATACCTTACTGAGCTAATCAATACTTTTTTGTTAAATCATTTGTTACAAATATATTAATAAATCCATGCAAGGAATGCAGCTGCATTAAGGAGAAGCAAAGCCTGTGTTGATCTAATCAGCTCACAGCAAAACTGAAAACAAGGAATTTGTTCATTTTAATTGTAGGAACGTTTATTTGTGTTAATTTTCATGTTAAACAATATTTTCACAGCAAAAACACAATTACCGCCTAGATTAAGAGGTTTAAACACTTTTCTCAGGTGGCTTAACACTTTTGCACAGTACTATACATTCTAAAGTTTTTCTCAAAACATTGCTCTCAAGAATAAAGCAATATAGTGCACTTTTCACCAGTTTAACCACTTAAACTTCAAGCTTTGATGATTCATGACATGTGATATGTGACATATGTGGCATATGATGCATGATTCAGAAACTTAATTTCTCAGTGGCTGTGGCTATTTGAGCCTTCAGGTAGAGTCATAAATGTCAAAAAACCCTCTATGATGATGCTGATTTCTGCTAGTGAAATACTAGTAAAAAATTTATTAGCCATTTTTACTGCTAATTTTATACTTCTAGATTAAACACAGATATTTGAAGCTTGTTAAAGCATTCTGTATGCTTTATTTAAGGCTTGCAACAGACATTAAAATATAGTTGACCTCATATATGAGTTTTACAGTGACTCCTTTTGTGGCATAAAGCTTCTGCTTTATAACAACTGACTCTAACCTGATTAGACTAACAGTTTGTATTCACAGTCAGTGACACATCTATGACCTCCTTTCTTACTTAATTGGTCCCACCCATTTGAAATCAGTACTAACAGACTGATTCTACTAATACTTCCTAATCATATTGGCAGCTGTAATGCCTGTAAGGCTGGTAAGGCCTTCAGTCTAGCTCCTGAAGGCCTAATCAGTGGGAGAGCTTGGCTGTTTCTACGTAGGCACCACATAAAAAAATCCTGAGAGGCCATTTTTCTGTTGGACATTTTAAGACTTTAACCCTTTAGTTTCCAGCCAAAACTTCCAGCCAATGAAATAAGAGCATTAGTTCAATACTTGCAGAGTTTAAATACAATCATGATGATTCTAAATAAAATGATAAAAAGATTCTAAATGAAATTACAGACATGTATTTTTAAGTTTCCACAAATCATTAAATCATAAAATGAATATGTAAGTTGTGTAGTTATGATTGTGAGTAGTTGAAGTGTTGCTCTCCTAAGCTAATACTAGCGCTCCAAATGCTCTCTCTCACACACACACACTCACACACTCTTCTGTTTCAGCAAAGAGCTGCTGTCAAAGTGCTGTTGCCCTGCTGGAGGTGCCCACATGGAAAAAGAGTCACGTCAGCCAGTCTGAGGCGCTTAGCATTGACATAATCTCACACATACACAGATCACATGCACTATAAAAGAAAACGTCAGGCCAGAACGAGGCAAGAGGCAGCCAGATGCAGGGAGTGATTAGAATAAAGGGTCGTCATTGTCAGGTTTGGTGTTTTGATCCATCACGTTCACTCAGACTGCAGCTCCCGAGGATGAGTGAATTCTTTAACTCTGCTGGGAAGGCAGAGGTTCATGGATATGGACACAGCTGCATCCACAAATCCAAGCACACAGCAACGCGCCCATCAGGGACGTGTAATTAAAATAATGATAATAATTTATAGAAGTCTTCCAGTCCACACTGTTTGTTAGTGCTCCCGTGTGGTCCGGCTGTTTTTCCCCCTTTCTGCACACGTGCAGAGCTGAGATCTGAGAACCTAGTGTTAAACTGTTTAAGCCTAGTTTTAAAAAAGGGGCATTCAACTAAACTGGATACATAACATAAGTTAGCTTTTAAATCCTTAACCATTAATAATTAGTTCAGGTTAACAGTTAAATAAAAATAACACAATAATATAAGCAGATTTTTTTTGAAGTCTTAAAAATATCTTTAGCAATATTTGAAGACAACAAATAAAAATCGTTCTTTTTTATACCCATAAAACCCAACTTTTCATAAGGTTAGATAAATTAAATAAATTAAGAATTAAATTAAATTAAATAAACAATAATAAAGGCTATTCTTAACGAGCTTTTCAGGCTCTCGTGCTGTTAGTGATGGATGATCGCTGTGGTGGATCATGTTGAACTTTGTGTTTATTTTATTTGTCCTCAGAACTGAATCATGTCAGTAAGTAAATATGAAGTAATTCATCTCAAAGTGGCGTTTAATGTTTCCTCTTTTGCCTCATGACATGGACTCTTCTCTAAACACATCAGACACATCAGTTTTGAAGTTGAAACGGGGAGAAAAACACACAGTTCTCTGCTCATTTTTTTAACCTCTTCGTTTTCCATTTTTTAACAAGCCATGTTCACTACTCACACCAGAAAGAGTAACATTAAAAATGAATAAAAAATATGGGAAATTATTATTTTTCTAACTTGATATCTATGAGCAGCCTTTCGATAAGTTGTTTACATAAGTCTATGTGAATATATAAACTGTAACACAGGACTGCTACAGAAGCCGCGCTGGTCCTAGACAATTTTTTTTGTGGAGAATCTCCGTGCAGCATTCTCTGTAGTTGTTTTTAAGCAAAATTAGATGACATGATCACTAAAACTTGACTCTCACTCATAAAACCAAAACCAAAACAGATTACAAGCACATGTTCTGCTTTACACCTATTTAGCAATTCTAAGGCCTCGTCCACACGTGTCCAGATATGTAAAATGAATGTTTTTTTCTGGCCCACTTTTTTTAAAGATCTTTTTGATTGGAATTATTTTCATTTATTATGAGTTAAATTTTTAAATAAAAAAAATGTATTAAAAATGCTGTCCCATGTTTTCACATCACTACCGAAACTCAAAGAGTTTTAGTCTGTAGAGTCTCATTGCATCCCTGTCCCTCACACATGCAGTGTGTCCCAATTCAGGGGCTGCATCCTTCGGAGCCTGCATTTGAAGGCTGATTGTGGCACGACTAGGATGTCCCATTTCAAAGTCTCCTTCATATGCAGCTGAGAAATGTGTTCTTCTTTTCTACGGCAATGAAGGCTCCAACGGATGCATCCTCCGCCAGCCAACATATCCCGAGGTTCATTGCGTGCCGGCGAGGATTCGAGAACATGGCAGCATCAACAGAGGAGAGAACGCCGGCTGAGGAGTTCACTTTTAAATATAAGTATTGCGTTTAAACTGAGGCAAATGGCTAATGATACAAATGTAAAAAAACAAACAATTTCATCAGTAGCTGGCGGTGAAGCATCTCCAGCTCAAATAAATGAAAAAATAAAGAAAGAAAATCAAAGTTTCTGGCTCCATCTTTAAAGAACTTTAAAAGAACTTGACAAGAGCAGAAACAGAAAATTCACCGTAGAGCAGACCGTCTCATTTCGGTTCAGCCTTCGCGGGTCTAGGCGGCCTTCAAAGGACACGCCTTCGTAGACCACGTCCTTTGAAGGATCCACCCCCTGAATTGGGACACACTGAGGGTGAGCAGTTAGATTCCACTGATTTGTAGTAAATGTGTCCCAAAGTCTAAAAAAATCAGTGCTTACCATTAAGAAACACTACCGAAACACATTTTTTCTGCGATTAAGTACTTTTTTGTGTTTTAATGAAAATATTATGATTTTATGTGTGTACATTTGTTCAAAGCTGTGTTTTCTAGTCAGGTACTGGCTAGCTTTTTTGAGTTCTGCTCAAAATGAGCTAAAACTGTCACAACTGAAACATTTAGTAAAGTTGTATTGGTAGTGAAAAAGTACACTGCTTGTATTTCAGTTAACTAGTCCACTGTCTGTTTAATGCTTGCAGTCTTTATGAAGACAGTCTCAAGTGTGTTTAAATTCTCAGTGCTAAAAGAGCAGTTAAGTGATGAAAATTAGTGGACTCATAGTGGAAATCATTAAGCCAAATCCCATTAGAAAAAAAAAAACTTTAGGTTTTCAGCAGGGTGGTGTAAGATACCAACACTTCATTAAGTGTAAAATTAACTTAAATTAAATTATAACTGGTGTGTATAAAAAGAGTTAAATTTAACACTCACACTGTTGATTTAATGCTGGTAAATTTGCAGTGTATTCAACAACATTAAAGTGATGGTTTGGTGAACAATACTGTTGTCTATAGAAATAGACAAAAGTATGAACAAATTTTGGGTTTCGATGCTGCTACTGTGTGTCTATGTTTCTAGATATCATTATATCATTCAATGCCAGCAACCACATAAGCAAGGCTAGTAGGGATTACTGAACAGCTCAGCATGGTTTGAGGAGCCGTGTCTCATAGGGTCAATGCAAAACATCAAGTCTTGTCTGATCAACTACATTTTACGTTATGCACTAAATAGTCGAATCAAATTTTTTGCCGAACTAATCCTTTGATCTGACATATCGTCCATATTGTTATTGACAGTGAGATCTTAAGGCTGCTTTTACACGGTGAAACTTTCACAACTTTCACCTCATTTCCATGCAATCTGACAGTGACAGCAATCAAAGCCGCACGCTACACATTCAGTTACTCTACTGGTTCGCTGAATTAGCAGCTCATATATTTTGATACACTGTATTGTTCTTGCTTTAACTTCTTCCTTGAGGTGTAATTTTGTTATGTTTGCAGTGTTTGTATCATCTTCCAGTATTCCTCTTGAACACTGTTCAGGTCTACTAAAAGTGCCTGCTTATGGTTGTTGCTGCCAAACAAGTTATTAAATCTAAGGGTCCACTTACTTTTTCCACGAGCACTGTTGATGTTTAATTGGTGCGCACAATAAAGACATGAAATATTATGACTGTTTTTGTGTTATTAGCTTTAGCTCATTGTGTTTGTCTATACTTGTAACTTAAAAGAAGAACAGATCACATTTTATGACCAATTAATGCAGAAACTACACTCTTAAAAAAGATGGTTCTTCTGTAAAATAATGAATGGTTCTCTGCATGGTGAAATGGTTCTTCAGACTGATGGAGAATGTGTTGTATATTGTTCTATATTGTAGCATCAGCAGAAGAAGAAACACAGGGCGATGCTTCTACTGCGACAAAGTACTCTTTATTAACACTGGCAACAGCACAGATAGAGAACTGAACTCGAGGGGGAGGTTACCACTAGCCACCCACTTCACCTGACAGTGACCCGCTCAAACACAAAACCCACAACCCCCAACACTAAATAACGCAATAAACACATTTCACATACCTTTAACTGACAAACAATGACATAACAACACAGATAACAACACAGATATTCCCTTTGTTGGAGGGTGCGCGCCTACCATGAGGCTCCACGAGTGGCCATCTGCATAGCCACAGCTCCAGAGTCTCTCAATAGACACTTTCTGGTCCTATGTAGCACCAAAAAGGGGTCTTCTATTTTTACAAGCCTGATATTGTAACAGCAGGCCAAAGAAAAATGAACGCTGCACAAGCAGCCGTTTAAACAGCTGTTAGCATTAGCTGAGTACAGTAAAGTTAGCTGTGAGAAAGTCACATTTGTTGTTATGGCTCAGGAAACCTCAGGAAACACTACCACACTACCATCCTTGAGTAGATGGCGGGGTCTACTTTACAACTACTCAATTAACCATCTTCTGTTTTACTTTTTGTCTATTTATTGGTGTGTATAAAAATTTTGTGAGCTCAATCATTCAAAAGTAAGTCATTCAATGTGATCACATGATACACTGTGGCCATTTTGATTGGCTGTTTCGTGAAACTTCTTTCACAATATCGTAACTGTTGCGGCTGAGTTTCAGGTGAGTTTCATCACGCTACACACTGTGCAACTCAAGTGCAATTTAGTTTCATGTAGGTTTCAACCAACTAAAGGTGCATGAAAGTTTCATTATATAAAAGCAGCCGTTAGTATTTTGCATAAGGAGCAAAGAAAAGCTCAGTCAGCTTGTTTAGTGTAATATCCCTACATTCTCAGGTGCAACTATGCTGCAAGATACAGTGAGTCCATAAAAAAGTGTATTAAATGTATATTTACCGAGAAGCATCGAATCCTGATGGCTAGTTTTACATTAGGAGCCACATTAAAAGCTCTTTCATCAGACTGTAGAGTTTGAGTTTCCACTCAGAGCTTCCTTTGAAACGATGCTGGAGCTCAGTGGCCGGATTGATCGTGCAGTCCAAAACCAACACAGTGTCCAGCTGTGGTCATTCTGGAGCCAAACAGAGAGCCGCTCTCCTGTCAGTCACGTTTCAGCGCCTCTCCAGCTCAATGACAGCTTCACACACATACATACACACAAAGAGCTGGCAGGTTTCCGTCCGAGTCCATATGCATTTTACTGCTGGGAAGCGTGACTAGTTGGGTGTATTTGTGAACATATTAGTAATAGCCTACTATAACTGGCTCGAGCAGCTTGTTGCAAAAGCTAAATTGTGTGTGAAAAATCTTTTGGGCTGCTGAACAAAAGGCCTTTGTCATATTCTGGCCTGTAGACACTGGAGTATAAACCTGATACCGGTGTGGGGCCTACTGTATGGCTCTGCCCGTACATTTTTCAATACTGATGCAAACTTGGTGCCATTTTCTAATTTACATTGTAATGAGCTATTGGATTTTCCCAGGGCTGTTTCTGAACATCTGGGGGCCCTAAGTGACTAACCCACCTTTAAGCCCCCCCCCATCCCATTTATATTATTTACTGTGAAACAATAAAAAAAAAAGAATAAATGCTTAATTAATATAATGTAAAAGGACCCAGAACATGGGATATTTAAATCAGCACTGTTTCATATTTTCTGTTAAAAAAAAGAAGTAGCATTACTGAGCATGGAGAAAAAAGAACACACTAAAATATGTGTGTGTGCTGCTGCGGGTCACCCTGAAAAGCCTGAAAGAATCATTTAAAAGGGACTGACTTGGCAGGAGTTTTTCAGACCGAGTCATACGTCTTTACATATTAATGTCACACAAACAGGCTACAAAGAGGATCCGACTTGATGTCTCGGTCTCAAATACAAAATCAGCATTATGCTGATGAAGATATAATGAGAATAGTAGATAATTCACTCACATCCTCATAGGACACGTCCTTCACCAAGTTCTGACTGAGTTCACTTAGAATACTCTTTCACTGCACTCGCAATCATCAGATTCATCCACTTTTGGGGGTCCGAAGCACAACCAACGTTACAAAATGTTATTCTGCACATTGCATGCAATTACACATTTCCACCAAATCCTACATAGTGTTGCTTTCAGCTACTAAATTGGCTATATTGACCACATTTACTAAACACTAAAACACTGTTAATAAATTATGTATAGTATAAAAACTATGCTTATTCTCTCATTGAGGGGAATAGGGTATCTTTCTGGCAGACCAAATCAAACGTCCTCATGGGCCAGCTTTGGCCTGCAGGCCACACTTTAGTAACAGACAGGCTTGCTGTAGCCCATCTCATCTATTAGCAGTGTAAAATACATACATTATAATCCACTATAAGAATATTTAAAGTATGTGCTCATTTTAGTTTTTGTTTTTTTTTCAACTGCACAAAAAGGCTGGATAATTGCTCATAATGTCCAAATATTGTAAGTAGGTCTTCACAAATTTGTGAGTGTATTTTTAAAAGGTAATTTTTTTTTTTAATTGTACCAAAATAACTAAATGGACTCAAATTATGGTGAAACTTGAGAGTTCCTGATGCACTGAGTAACTTCCTAAAGAATCACAATCAGACTGAATCATTGTGGTGTTTACAGCTCTACTGTCCGGTCTGGCCTGGTCCGGCACTGATTCGTGTCAGAGGCCGACTGTCTAGAGCATTTTGTTTCAGCTTTCGAGAGACAGGAGCTTTAAAGAGGAGTGAAACATTCCTCGTTTTGTTTCACGAAGAGGAACGGTTCGATTTCAGAGGATCTGCCACCCAGATGGTCTTTTCAAACGGAGTCGTGGTGTGTTTGCTTTTTGTCAGGAATTCAAGCTTCTCTGCACATGTGTATTTATGTGTCGTCCCCCACCCACATCTCTTATTGTGTTTCCACTTTATTAAGTGAATCCCGGCTTTGTTCGGATGCTGACAGCGGCCCACTTAGCTCAGACTCCGCTGAGTTCCTGACACGCCAGAGCAGTGTTAGACAGGCCCAGCCCCAGGCCCATATTGAACTCATACTCTCATTCTCTGTTGGATCTGAAGTAAACTGTCACTTACATGAAACACGCTTCGGCCTCTATGCGCCTTTCATCCGTCCGACAAATGTGTCCTGTGACCCTCAAAGCCGTTGTTTTTAATGAAAAGGGATATATTATTGTTTCAGAAAGAGAGACAGAGAAATGAGTCACAGTACACATGGACTGCCTGTTTTTCATGTATTAATTCTGTGGAAGGTGATATGTGACATAATACGAAAAATAAATTTCTGCCAGATGGCTGAATTCAATTTAAAAGTCTTTTCTGTTTGAGGTGGGAAGTCTCTAGCAGTATTTGTTAAAAAAAGTCCAACACCAAGCTTACTTTCTTTCATTTAGAGCAGCTGTTTGATGTACATAGGAGTGAAGTAGATGACAGCTGTGGCAGTCCAAAGTAAAAGTACCAACATTTTAAAGGGCCCATATTGAAAAGTATGAAAACTGCATTCTTTATGCCTTTTTACAGGGTTTGGTGTACTATGTAAACATTGTTATCATTTCAGAATGTGCTATTCACTCTCCAATCCGTACACATGGAAATTAAGCCGGAAAAAAACATTAATGACAGTCGTGATGTCACAACCTTGAGCACATTTAAACACGAATGTCCTATAGTAGTTCGCTCGCCCATTCACACTGAAGTGATACAGTGTTGTTACTGCAGCACCAGTTATTGAATCAGGTGCAATACAGGGCAGCCAATCAGAACAGAGCTCATTTACACACGGTTGTATTCAAAAGTTTGGGCATGCCTAGACAAATGACAAATCTTTTGTTGATTTTCTATGTGGAAAAAAGTACACATCCACAGAGAAGACCTTATTTTAATATTTGTGTACTGAATTTAGCACAGGGCGGCACGGTGGCGCAGTGGGTAGCGTTGTTGCCTCACAGCGAGAAGGGCTTGGGTTCGATTCCCGGCTGGGCGACCAGGGTCTCTTCAGTGTGGAGGTTGCATGTTCTCCCCTTGTCTGTGTGGGTTTCCTCCGGGTGCTCTGGTTTCCTCCCACAGTCCAAAGACATGCAGTCAGGCTATGCTAAATTGTCCCTAGGTGTGAATGTGTATGTCTGTCTGCCCTGTGATGGACTGGTGACCTGTCCAGGGTTTATCCTGCCTTCTGCCCAATGACAGCTGGGATAGGCTCCAGCACCCCACCGTAACCCAGAAGGATAAGCAGTTTAGATGGTGTGTGTGTGTGTGAATTCAGCACAGTGGGGGAAAAAACAAGTCATTGCACATTTAATGTTTTATAGAAATTGAGCACTAAAATTTGCAAAAAATGGCACATTTATTTTTATATCAGTCTTGGGGCAGTCGTGGGCTGGAGGTTAGGGAAATAGTTTGATCCCCTGAGCCGACAGTACGTGACTGAGGTGCCCTTGAGCAAGGCACCTAACCCCCAACTGCTCCCTGGATGCTGCGGATAGGGCTGTCCACCGCTCGGGGCAAGTGTGCTCATTGTCCCCTAGTATGTGTCTTCACTGGTGTGTATGTGGTGTTTCACTGTACGGATGGGTTAGACTGCAGAGGTGAAATTTCCCCATTGTGGGACTAATAAGGGTCACTTAATCTTAATCTTAAAGACACAGTAAACATATGAAGAAAGGCTGGAACTGACTGTGTGAAACATAATTGTAGGGCTAGAATAATGAGGTCCTATCTGACATTTTTTGTCAAAATGGTGTTTTTCATATTTAGTCAACCATTTTGTGCTCACTTTTATTTGTGTGAGTTTTTTGGGGAAAATGTATCTGTATTCTTTAAAAATGAAAGGTTCTTTCTTGAGATCACTTGCTAACTTGCCGTTATGAGGTTTTATCTGTAGTGCAATCAGTGTGGCTGATGAATGTGGGAAAACCAATCAGCATTAATGTTTTACCCAGGTGCCCAGGCTCAGTAGTTAGCTGTTTACAAGGCTTAGTAGCGTGGCTATGATAATGTCTCAATTTTAGACTTTTTAAATGATTTAGTGAGAGCAGACTTTGGTAAAAGGTAAGATGACAGTGTAGTACTGCTGTCCACTGACCACTTAATTTAAAATATAAGCTTATTTCTCAAGTATGAAGCAGTTATTTAGCTGGCGATACCCATCGCTAAAGTTAGTCAGCTTGGTAGCAAGCTAGGTGAATTATCATCTCTACAAAACAGAACAAAATAACAAACTAAGTAAATAACTGCGAGCTGACTTCAGGGGACACAGCTAATGTGGTCTTTTGTGGAGGTTATAAGTTTAAAGTTTACTATAACAATAAAATAATAGACAGTATATCTTCTTTAGAGCTTCTTCTTTCCTCATACTACTACTTTTCATGTGGGTCATTCTCCACATGGAGAGGGAATTCAAGTGGATACATTTTAAAAAGGAGAGCTTAATTCCAAACATATTGTTCAGTCACTGGTGTTATATGAATATGGTGTAACACCAGTGACTGTGACACCAGTGACATTCTGGTTTATTCAGGATGTAAATTGGCTGACTCATTAGTGATCAGCTGACCTTGTGCAACTATTTAAAATCAGTAATAAAAATTGTATATGGCTTAATTTTGAGAAAAGTTTAATTACCCAGCCATTAAAGCACAATACCAGTGAGAAGTTATGTGCTGCCTGATAAACAAAATTATTAATAAATTAATGAAATATAGTAAGCAAGTGTGGCCTTCTCATGCCTTGAGATGCTTCCTCTCTGATGAGCCTCGACCCAAAGAAGCAGTTTAATGCAGCTGAAAATACTGTATTAAAATGTAATATAAGAGTCCTGATAATACCAGCGACCAAAATCTCTGTGACAAATATAATAAAAAAAAAACATTTTTAAATGTAGTATAATGTCAATGATATAAAAAGTAAACATGAATCTGATATAAAAAGTAAACATGAATATAGTTTTCATAATATGGGCCCTTTAAAATGTAGGTACTTTTACTTTGCCCTGCCACAGCTGTCATCTACTTCACTCCTATGTTCATCAAACAGCTGCTCTAAATGAAAGAAAGTAAGCTTGGTGTTGGATTTTCTGGCTTATAAACCTGTGCAAATACCTGAAAATAAAATTAATTGCCTTTTTATTGACCTACATTTGCCAAAATTTAGTATTTATGACAACAGAGTTTGGATCTCGGACAGTTTGGTGAGTTTCCATCCCAGTATGGGTTTAATCATAGACAGATCCTTATTATTGTTCTGAAAATGAAGAGAATGAAACGTTTCTATTCAGATACATGATCAAAAGTATCTCAATGCAGTGACTTTGTTATGATATGAAAGTAGCACAGAGAAGTTTTGCTTTTTTGAAAGTGAAATCTTTGATCCTCAAAAACCTCAAAACGCAGACAGATCTTTAGAATTCTAAGCTGATGAAATTTTGACTGTTTTAGCTACATAAACTCACGCAAATGTTATTAGTGTAAAAATGTAGAATATTGGGAAAATGTAGCTCGAATAAACAGGTAATCAAAAGTGAGTGCTGCAGGAAAGAGTGATCAGTGAGCACAAGTGTGAGCAAGTGTGTGCGCGCGCATGTGTGTGTGGTTGAGGGAGGTTCTGCCAGGGTGGTCCGGAGCCTCTCCTGGTGTGTGGGATTGTCAACATGACCTCTGGATGAAATAAAAATCCAGAAAGCTCCACACCGGCCCATCTGTGCAGGGCCCAAGGGACGAGGGGAATGAGGGAGTGAGCGAGTGGGCTGGAGGAGTGCGCACTCCTGCACTCCTGAGCCGGGAGAGGAGTGCGTGTACTTCGCTTTAACAAAGCGAGCTTTGACACACTCTCCAAAACTATGTGTTAATTAACAACACACTGTCTGTGTTAGCAGTGTTATAACACACAGCACCTCTCTGACCAGGGCTACCCAAAGTCGGCCCGCCAGGACGTCTGATTCGGACCACCAGAAAGTTACCCTCACCTAATGAGAGAGCAAACATCTTTCTGTACTTTATATGGGTCATTCTACAGAAATAACCATTTTTGCGTCCCTAGCATTTACAGATTTATTACACTTGAAAAAATGTTAGGGTTACAATTTATTTATATTTTTTATTAAAACAATAAGTTATTTTAACAATTACACCTTCTTGAGCATCAATTCAGCAATACTGGTTTTAAATCAATTATCTAGAATTCCAAGCACCACAGAAGAGCTCGTCCTCACAGTCATGTGTAAAGGGTGAGGCCATATTTTGAGGTAAAAAACATGTTTTTCTGCCATTTTAACTGCAATAATCTATACATGATTATGAAATATATGATTTATATGATTTAAAGAAAACAAATGCCAAATAAATACTATAAAATATATAATGAAAGATGTTGTCCCCAGGAGTCGTGTCACTGCTGTTACTGCATAACAAAAATCTCTTATTTTGAAATAAATATCACACTGATGACATCACTTGACTTCCTTTTATCTATTTTCTGAGGATCTATGAAGAAAAGCACATGGTGAGTCCACTGTGTCTTTTCAGTTATCAGAGATTTTCTCATTTAGCTCATGATTTCATATGAAGCTTTTAGCTGAAGTCACTGGTGTGACCGACTTTATTCTGAGGTAATTGTGAAAAAATAGAATACAAATGGATTAAATTACATATTTTAGTGGATATTCCATGATTGACAACATATGGTTTGATGCTCTGTACCAGCCATTGTGTAAAGTGCATTTTTCATTATAAATGTCACTGGTGTTACCTTTCTTATGTGTAACACCAATGAGGATTGGTAAAACCAGTGACTCCTATGGATAGATAGAAAAGTGGATGTAGAATGACCTCCACCTCTACCTTTCACACTGTCAACTCACACAATCTCTCCTTGTCTTTCTCCATCTCTCTCTCTCTCTCTCTCTCTCATTCTATCTCTCTTTCTCCATCTGTCTTTTTTCTATCTCTCTATGCTTTCTCTCCATTTCTCTCTTCTTGTTGTCCTTCTTTTTCTTTCTCTCCACCTTTCCATCTCTTTCTCATTCATTCTCATCTCTCTCTGTTGTCATTTTTCTTTCTCCACCTCTCTTTCTTTCACTCTCTTTCTTTCTTTTCTCATTTTTCTATCACTCTCTTTCTTCATCTTTCACCCAAAAAGACAATTTCTGGAATGTATGTCGATTTGGATAAATGAGGCTAAAACAAGAATACTATTTAAAAAGATGTTTTTTTTTAAGGGCTCTTTAGTAAGGAAAATGGTTTTATACAGAACCATGGATACTCAAAGAACCATTTGCAGGATTAAAGGGTTCTTTGCATCATGAAATGGCTCTTCAGATTGTTGGAGAATGTGCTGTAGATGGTTCTATATATAGAAATGTTTTGAAAAGGGTGTTATGAGCGTGTAGCAATAAAAGAACCTGTTTTGGTGCTGTATAGAACCCTTTTAAAGAGTGAACAGTTGTATCTTGGTTAAACACCAGGAAAGAAATGTTAAAAAAATTGAGAGGTTCAATGACGTCTATAGACTAATTATGTATTTAAGCTATAAGCGTGAGTGGAAACTCTTTCATACTGTGGTCTTTTCTTCGTTCCTTTCTCAAGTGTGTGGTTCCTCTTTTTTGTGTGGTTCCTCTTTTTTGTGTAATGTATTACTGACTAACACTACTCTCATCATTACTGTTATGACTATTGGTATCCAATATTACCTAATGACTCTAATAACTATATGCTCACTTGCTAATAAAATTTGAAAACTTTAAACAAAATGCTTGAGCTCCTCTCATCTCTCACGTCTCATCTCCATTTGTTGTTTTTCAGTTTTTGACATTATTTTAAAAGGCCTGTTGTTCTTTACATTGTGTGTAAATTTCATGATGAATGGACCAAAAGAAATGTCCCAAAATGACTTGAAAAAAAGTCTGGTTCCATTGACTTACATTAAAAGTAAAGTATGTTTTTTCCTTCTTCTGTAAAGTTACCATTTTGGAGACATATATATACATTTATATATCTACTCTATATATTTAGTACAAATAAAGGTGATACCTGAAAACACTCCAGCACAAATCCATTAAATGTTATTTAAGTACACAGGACTGACTAAATAGGGTGAAGAAACAGGGTGAAGCTGAATTTCTTTAAACTTCTCTCCAACTCCTGTGTGTTTCTTTGTGATGGTTCTGTAATTCTTTAATGGTGGGGTAATTGTCACTGGGGAAGAGTAAGAGTCAAGCCCCGGGGCAAACACGTGGCACACACACACACACACACACACACACACACACACACATACACACACTGGACCCAGCCACCTTTCACATCTGTTCAAATAAACTCACCTCTGTGGCATCAGCAGTCAAAACACAGTAATAGTTTTTTTGGCCTTTATATCACCTTCACCTTCCCCTACTCCTCCTCCCCACTCCCCAAAACACACACACTTTCTTGTCTTGTACAGTACTGTACAAAAATCAGAGAGCACCCTTCATTCCTTTCATTTCCAGACAAAAGAGCAAATAAGTACGTCATTCATATTTCAGAAGATATTTCTGAGAAGATCAGATGTAAGAATAAGTGGAAAAAGTTCCCAAAACTGGAGTTCAGAAAATGTTTTGAGAAAATGGGACTCATGCAGGGCCATGCAGGACCTGCTAGACCACCAAAACTGTCCCCATCAGATAAACAGCACCTAAAGCTTTCATCTTTGAGAGAGAGGAGAAAATCAAGCTGCTTCACATCCACAGGTGTTTCTGTCCATCCTTCCACTGTGAGAAGACAACTCAGCACTATGGGTCTGAAAGGATGTGTAGCTGTCAGGAAATCAAACAAAGAAGCTGAACAATGGACTGACCACCCCAGAGTCCAGACCTCAACACCGAATGTGTTTGAATGAATGTGTGAAACTGAATGTGTTTGAGTACTTGGATGGTGAGACAAAGAAAATGCAACCAACTTCTAAGACTGAACTTTGGAGATGTGGAAAAATATCCCTGCAGATTTCTTTGGGAAGCTAAAAGCGAGTCTCCTGAAAGGAGTGGAGGCTGTAATGAAGAGCGGACTTCATTAACTATATTTAGTTGTTGAGGCTTCTGTGTAATTTTCTGTGTTATATTTCTGCTTTGTTTGCATCTAACAAATGTAAAACTGTCATAATAATAATAATAATAATAATAATAATAATAATAATAATAATGTCCAACATGTATGATTTATGTGTATTAGTATGTAATAATAATATATATGCTTCATGTTAGATCTATGTTTTCCTGGCGTGCGCGCACACACACACACACACACACACACACACACACACACACACACACACACACACACACACACACAAACCCTTCCTCCTGTCCCCGCACCCCACATTCATTCATTTTCCCTCTCTTTCTCTTCCCCTCTCTCTGTTTTGACTCTTCAGCACCTGTCATGGCTGAGCTTTATGAGCAGCTCTGAACTCACACAGTAAGGAGACAGAGAGAGCCGGGGGGGTGGGGTGGGGTGGACCCGCACACATCAGCCCTAAGGAGACCAGAGGGATCTGAAATGTAACACACACTGTGTTGGTTTATGCAACTGATTCATGAATGAAATCGATTTATTTTGATACAAAGAAAATTCAGTGAAAGCCAAATGACAAAAACTAGTCAGGTGTTGCTTTTGAAAAGAAAAAGTGTTTCTCCACAAGGGGGAGCACAGCAAGCGGCTTTTGTGTATGAAGAAACATGCATGAACCCATACCAGCAGGAGCTCACAAAGGCACCTGTGTGCAGTCATGAGATTAAATAGTTTATGACCAAAATGTGCTACTTTTTAGTTACTTTTATTATTCAAAATGTGATTTCATTAAAGAGTTTTATCAAATCAGGTAAAGGAAGAGACAAAATATATATGTATGACTATATGTATTCATATTAATATTATCCTAATTATTTTAAGGTATTTCCTAGGCCTAGTTTCGACCCCCGCTCCACACTATGTGTTCTTGATGTGCATTTAAAGAAAATGTATTATTACTTTTATTTTTACTAAGAAAATGACCATCTGAATGCAAAACAATGGACACGCCCACAAAACTCCCCCACCCCCCTATTATTATTATTATTAGTAGTAGTAGTAGTAGTAGAAGTAGTATACTTATTATATTTTCTAAGCAGGCTGTAGGCCAAACATGCAGTGTGCTGAATGTACTTTATGAAAGTGCACACCACTCATTATGGGCACTCATACACTCATCAGCATGGTGGTGGAAAATGCAGCTCTGAGCAGTTTTATGAGGTTGGAGTGATGTACAGGGGAGTCGGTGGCATGACGACACTGCAGAGGGTTTATAGCTCTCTCTGAAAGAACGGACAGACCTTCAGAGATACACAGCACTACTCTCCCTCCGCCAAAACTAACACAGGGCACATTACTCCAGAGTAAAGAGAAAAGAGTGGAAAAAAGTGAGATAGCTGAGTGTGAGGGAGCAAGAGAGAGAGAGAGACAGAGAGAGAGACAGAGAGAGAGAGAAAGAAAGAGAGAGAGAGAGAGAGAGGATTATAGAGAAAGGAAGGGAGAGAGAGAGGGAGGGTCATAGAGAGACAGAAGGAATGAGTAAAGTACCTTTCATGTCTCTGACAAGAAAACTTTTGGCCTCATTCATCTACTGTTCTTCAGAAGAAATTTCTTATTAAAACCCACTTACACAGTTTTCACAAAGATTCTGACATTCACCAGTGTTCTCTTGTTTGGGACTCAAGAGCACAGAGGTGTGAACAGTTCTGCAGTTTAAGAACACGTCACAAATCTTTTTCTTAGAACTTTTCTCAAGAACAAATTTAAGAAAAGGCCCATTGTTTTCTTATGTATGCTCTGTTACATTTCACCATGTACCACAAATGATGTGAGATAAAGTTTGAATTTCTATTAACTGTTATTTCTGTTATTTATTTTAATCCACTCAGAGGAGCAAAATGGGTGAAAAACATCAAACCAAGCGTTTAAACAATTTTAGCAAACAAGAACTAGAGGTGATGGTGGAAGAAACAGCCAACAGGACAAAGTCCTCATTGGAAAAACTGATAATTGTGGCATCTGTGATGAATCAATTCTTACAGCCTAAGACAAGTGTGAGACTACTGTTAGGTTAAGAACACATTTAAGAACATTTTCAAGAAAACCATTTGTTCTTAGATTTGTTCGTAAGAAAATAGCTAGGAACAAATGTGAATCTTTAAGAAGTTATTTGAAGAATAACATTTTCTCATAACTTTTTTCTTATGAAAAAACACATTTAAGAAGATTTTCTTTCTTAAGACACTTTTGTGAAACCAGCCCCAGGCTGGTTAACGCTTACACACCACTGTGAGTGCTGGGACGTCCCAAATCAGAGAGTCTACTGTTAAATAAATCAGCTCTAAATGCACACAAAGCACATCTAAACGCTAACTGATGACTGTCTCTCTCTAACTTCCCTAAACGGGCCTGTCAAGATTAAAATGTTTCAGAGAGAGAGAGAGAGAGAGAGAGAGAGAGAGAGAGAGAAAGAGAAAGAGAAAGAGAAAGAGAAAGAGAGAGAGAGAGAGAGCAGCTTTTTTAAATTAGAAGACTCCTCCACTCTGCCAAAAGCCACAAATTAGCCCCCTCCAGCAGCGGAGAATTAGGAACAATTTTGTGTTTGCTATAAAAAAAGCAACAAGAGAAAGGAGGAGAGCAAAACTACAGCCGCAACCGGACCACCGGAGAACACTCAGAACACACATAAACACAGGGTCACCAAACAGCATGGGTGGCACAGAGAGAGAGAGAGAGAGAGAGAGAGAGAGAGAGAGAGAGAGAGAGAGAGAGAGAGAGAAAGAAAGAAAGAAAAAAAGAAAAAGGAAGAAAGAAAGAAAGAAAGAAAGAAAGAGGGAAGGAAGTAAGAAATTATATGATATCTCAAGAAAGAAAGAAAGAAAGAAAGAAAGGAAGGAAGGAAGAAACAAAGAAACAAAGAAAAAAATTGACATCTCAAAAAGAAAGAAAGAAAGAAAGAAGGAGGGAAGGAAAGAAGAAATTATATGATATCTCAAGAAAGAAAGAAAGAAAGAAAAAAAATTATATGACATCTCAAAAAGAAAGAGAAAGAAAGAAGGAAAGAATGAAAAAAAAAGAAAGAAAGAAAAAAGAAAGAAAGAAAGAAAGAAAGAAAGAAAGAAAGAAAGAAGGATTGCACACAGCAGAAAGTGCACTCTGTGTGGGTGTGTATGTGAGTGAGGTCCATTAGCGTGTACTGTGTGAGTTTCCACTCAGTGTAAACTTTATTATCTTCACCTGCCTCACAGATCCTGTTCCTGCCCAGTTGATCCTCTCTACCCCAGTCATCACTGGTCAGTTTCTGACCACAGGACCACTGCTGTCCTGATATTATTTGGGCGGTGGTCCATTCTCAGCACAGCAGTGACACTGACGTGGTAGTGCGTGTGGTGCTTGTACGAGTGTAGAGTTGGAGTGTTTACACATGCAGTGTCACTGCTAGGTTGTAAGTGAACGACCATATGAAAAACATCCAGCCAAGAGCAGCTCTGTGGTCAGAAAGTGATGAAGGGCTGGGGGACGACTAACACGTGCATCAACGGATGAGCTACAGTCTCCAACTGCACACCAGCAAGGTGCAGGCAGAGGTTTCTAATAAAGTGGCCAGTGAGGGTGTGTGCTTGCAAAAGTGTGCTCTGTGTGTGGCTACAGGAACACATACACTGCGGCCGACCACCTAGACTGACCAGGTGGTCCGAAGCGGTTGTTAAAACATTGTAAATTACAGATATCTAATAAAGTCAAGCAGGTCTTTTTATTCTGGAGAGCGTAAATCAAACCATTCTAAGTAATTCAACGTGTCCAAACGTATAAATAGAAACTTCAGCAGATGCTCCATTGTCTCACTGCCTTCTAGTGGGTGAGTTAATGATAAACACATTGCGGCCCACATGAATCAGGCTAAAGTGCTGATTTTAACAGCCCAAATCAAACAGCCGAGCTCGTCTAAAGCAGCGCTTTCTCTTCTGTCTGTGAAAGCATCAATCTTGCTTGAGTTCTTTCTTCTGTCTCGCTTTGCACTAACAGCTTAACTCTTTTCCTCTTTCTGTACTTCATCAGCTCGCTTAATCTCTCTCTCTCCGTCATATGCTCACTCTTTCACCCCTCACTAGCTCTCTCTCGTGCAGAACGCATGGCTGAAGTGTGAGCTCAGTGCCCTTCTGGGTGGCTTTCCTGCTATATGTCACTGTCATCCAGCCAGCAGCGCTGTGGGGGGTGGGGTGAGTTTCTACACTTATACATACATGCACACACACTTCATCATATCACCCACATGCTTAAGTCATGTAGACGGACCTGTAAAACACTGTAGTTGGGCCATAGAGTTTAATGGGCCCTGTGGGGAACATGCCAGTAGGTGAGAGAGAGAGAGAGAGAGAGTGAGTGAGTGAGAGAGAGAGAGAGAGAGAGAGAGCAGAGGTTATAATTGAATAAGCCCAGAATATAGAAGGGAAAACGGTGCCAGAGAAAGCAAAAGCCAAAGGGCCCAGGCTGTGGACGCCAGCCATGGCCAACACTGAGAGACTTACTGACTGATATACGGCCCACTTGCAGCTCTGTATGTGTGTTTGTTTTTGTTTTTATTTTTTTCTCTGACAAAAATGTCCTGACTTGGTAAATACCAGAGGAAAACAGGGCTGACCTGCAGGAGCAACATATGCCCCACATTTCATTTCATGGTTTAAAACTGAAAGGATTAAATTGTTTCTTATTGGTTAAAAGTTAAATTTATGTTAAGAAAGTTATTACATGTTGATACTTACATATCACTGCTGTCAGAAGAAAACCTTGTATCTCCATTTTTCAGTTTTTGACAGAATTTAAAATTGCCTGTTGTCCTTCACATTGTATATAAATTTCATGATGAATAGACTAAAAGAAATGGCCCAAAATCACTTGGAAAAACTTCTGGTTCCATTGACTTACATTAAAGTAAAGTAGGTTTTTTCCTTCTCCTGAAAAGTTACCTTTTTGGAGATACGAGGTTTTCTTCCGACAACAGCGAAATATACAATACATATGGGGTATATATGTACTCAAATGTACATAATACATATGGGACACATTACATATACACTCACCGAGCACTTTATTAGAAACACCACCTCGTTTCTACACTTTGTAGCACTTTGTAGTTCTACAATTACAGACTGTAGTCCATCTGTTTCTCTGTATACTTTATTAGCCCCTTTTCACCATGCTTTTCAGTGATCAGAACCCCCACAGGGCCACCACAGAGCACGTATTATTATAGGGTGGTGGATCATTCTCAGCACTGCAGTAATGCTGATGTGGTGATGGCGTGTTAGTGTGTGTTGCGCTGGTCTGAGTGGATCAGACACAGCAGTGCTGCTGGAGGTTTTAAACACCTCAGTGTGACTGCAGGACTGAGAATAGTCCACCAACCAAACATATCCAGCCAACAGCGTCCTGTGGGCAGCTTCCTGTGAGCACTGATGAAGGACTAGAGGATGAACAACACAAACTGTGCAGCAACAGACGAACTATCATCTCTGACTTTACCTCTACAAGGTGGACTGACAAGGTAGGAGTGTCTAATAGAGTGGACAGTGAGTGGACACAGTGTTTAAAAACTCCAGCAGCACTGCTGTGTCTGATCCACTCAGACCAGCACAACACGCACTAACACACCACCACCACGTCAGTGTTACTGCAGTGCTGAGAATGATCCACCACCCCAATAATAATACCTGCTCTGTGGTGGACCTGTGGGGGTCCTGACCACTTAGGAACAGGGTAACAAAGAATGCAGAGAAACAGATGGACTACAGTCTGTAATTATAGAACTACAAAGTGCACCTATATGGTATGTGGAGCTGATTAAAGGGACGATGAATGTAGAAACAAAGAGGTGTATTTAATGAAGCGCTCAGTGAGTGCACATACTCAAACATATACAATATACATAGGGCTTATTATTATTAAATACAGGTGCCTACACACACACACACACACACACACACACACACACACACACACACACACACACATATACATATAGGACATATACATACAGGACATCTATGTCATACTTACATATATAATAGCACAGCATGAATCGAAATCATTGTGAGGGTTGAATTTACACCTATATAAGCCAATATATGCCAATATTCCACTGTGTCACAACTGTGCATTCAGTGTATTTTTAATTTTGAACCATACAACATAATCTAATCCAATCAAATCAAGAAGAAATTTGAGATTTCATGGCTCACTGAATCATTTCCTAGGGAATCATAATCTAATTGAATCATTATGAGCTACACTGTAAAAAAAAGGAATTCTTGAGAGAACTCAAGATTTCAAGGCAATATGACGCAGATTTTGTAGTCACCCTTACTGACGGTAATTTGTTTACCCTAGATTTGTTTGTTTTTAAAGCATTAGACCGCCAATAAAACATTTTTTAAAAGGGGAAACAGTCTACACAAGACCTGTGGGAAGACACCATTGTCCAGAACGACTTACAGTGTAATCATGTTACTGAGGTAACTAACGTGGCATTAGGAGTCTTATCCTGGGACTCTTGGTTCTGTCCCAAGCAGAGAGCAGAACCTCAGCCTGCTGAAGTCTACACCCTTCCTAAAGACAAGAATTTATGTATGAAATACTTATTGAGACTAGGGCGGCACAGTGCAAGAACAGACTGGGTTCAATTCCCTGGCTGGGTGACCAGGGTCCTTTCTGTGTGTGGTTTGCATGTTTTTCCCGTGTCTGCATGGGGTTTCCTCCCACAGTCCAATTGGAGACACTAAAGTGCCCCTAGATGTTAGTATGTGCGTGTGAATGTGTATTTCTCTGTGTCTTCCCTTCGATGGACTGGCGACCTGTCCATGGTGTTTCCTTTCTCTCCGCCCAACGAGCACTGGGATAGGCTCCAGCACCCCCACAACCCAGGACGATAAGCGGCTTAGAAGATGAATGAATGAATGTTGAGATCAGGTGGGTGTGATTATAAAAACATCACCATCTGGTCTTTTGCTTGCAGTTTGTATAGCACAGTAGGTAACACCTCTGTACTCCGCCCAGTAGACAGGGGTTTGATTCCCTGCCCAGGCAGGCTTATCATACTGCACCAATAAGCATCTGTGAATAAGACCCCTAATGCTAGCTTACTTCTCTAACATGATTAGACTGGACACCATTCTGGATAAGAGTGTCTGTCAAATGCTGTAATATAGGCTATATATATAGCCTATATTACACACACACACACACACACACACACACATATATATATATATATATATATATATATATATATATATTTATACACATATTCAGTTTTATTGGCAGCCTAATGTTGGACAAACAAACAAATCTAAGTAGATTAAACAAATAAACATCAGTAAGGATGACTATAAGAACAGCTGTTGAGAAAACTCAAAAGTCCCAATGCATCATGTTGCCTTACAAATTTGAGTTCTCTCAATAGATTTTTTTTTCCATGTGGGCAGTACTGAATGGTCTGCAAAGTTTTTCCATCAGTCCGGTGCTGTAGAGGCGTGTGAAGCTGCGTTCGCTCAGAGTTGGTCAGCGAGCGTTCACAGATGTGGCAGAACAAACAGAAGAAGGAAAGGATAAATGAAGAACAGGACAGAACGCTTGTTCAACATGATCAGAGCAGCCCCGGGGCGACGTCTGCTGGGAAATCCAGTCAAGACACAGCCAGAGAGCTTTATCTATCCTGCAGCGGGATGAGGGGGTTACTTAGAGAAACGTCAGACCCATTAAATATCTGCACCAGCTCTTAAAAATATGAGCAGAAGTTAACTTAGCATTTAATCCGCTCATAAGGTACTTAAAGGCTTAGAATATTTTTGGTGTGTACTCTGTTTTAGAGAAGCTTACCAAGTCAGAAGTGTTCACAGTGGTGGTGATAGGAACCAGACGTCCACCTCTAACAGCTCCCTCACAGAAAGTTATTACATGAAATGGTTATGGATATGCCGCCTGAAAATGTATTTTGAAACACATATGATTGAATTATGCTGATATGTGAAAAATATCAGCAGAATAGGTTTTAGCACGTTGAAGATGAAGCAGAAATTACTTCAAGGGAAGATCACGTGTAAATATCTGTGCCCATATTAATCACAAAGCTGCACTGGGAATGAAGCCAGAGACCACACATTTTATCCTCTGATCTTAGCGCTCATCAGCACGTAAATCTTTCAGGTGCTGAAACCTCCTTTGACCCAAAGGAGTTTCAATATGAACTTTTAACAATAGTCTGGAAATGAAAAACGTTTTTACTTTTTTGTTCATACTTATTTGAAACATTATTGTGAAAATTAAAAAAAAAAAACAAAGAGTCTTAAGTGTGTATAATAATGACAGGTAGTATAATAAAGTGGAAGCAGAGGAAGGCAGTTTCTTCTGCAGGCAAGTCAATAGAGATCTGTCTGTTTTGTCAGGTGCAAACTGACACCCATCCCTCATCCGTTGACCCCCCACATGCATACAAACAGACTTAAGCCTTTTCCTACATACATACTACACTTTAATAATGATATATACCGTGTACTCCTTTCTAGTAGTGTAATATTATAGTAGGTTAGTGTATTTATTATAATACAATTGTATGCAAAAGTCAAATGATGCTTTGTTGAAGTTAACAAATCCTCTACAGAGAGCAACAAATATGAACATTTTCTGCAAATTGTAGTGCACAATTTCTATTTATATGCTGAGTTTAACCCCATAAATAGCCCACTGGCAGGCCCAAAGTTTTATTACACAATTGTATAACCTAAGAATAGCTTAGCCAGTTGAACTGAAGTGCCTATAGTTACTATAAGCCTATAAGCCTTAGAACGTAATGAGCCTGGGATTTTAAGGGGGTAACATACTGGGAAAAAATAAAACCTAAAATATATAATATGCCATAACTTTTGCACAGGCCACATTTGTTCACATTTTCCCCCAATATGATAAATTCAGCAATTCAACAGTCATTGTGCACTAAGCTGTGCAAGAGTGTGTTCTCAGTAGAGGATGTGTTCACTTATTTTCAACAAAACACATTCAAATCAACACACTCACTGAAAATCAACAAAACACATCAGTTGACCAGGATGCATGTGAGAAGACAATTCAGTGCTGTGGGTCTGAAAGGATGTGTAGCTGCCAAGAAGGCCTCACTGAGAAAAAGACAGACACATCAAATGAAGAAGCTGAACAATGGACTGACCACCCCAGAGTCCAGACCTCAACATCACTGAATGTGTTTGATTACTTGGATCATAAGAAGAAGAAAATGGAAAACCAAGACTGAACTGTGGAGGTGTGGAAAATTATCCCTGCAGAATAGATCTCTAGAGGAAGCTGGCTAGCTAGATTTGCAGTGTTTGCAATACGCTATAATAGCAAATGTAACAAACTGTGTGAGTGTACAAGTTTTGGCACTTGTGAACGTGTTGTTCTCATATCAAAATCTTTGTTTTCATAATGAACCCTCTGCTGCACGTATTATAAGAGCAATTTAAAAAAAAAATATTCAATTCACTTTTCTTGCATAAAATGGACTTGATTAGTAAATATAAAAACATTCTAAAAAAATAATGTAGGCAGGGGTCCTATTGGAGTTTGTTGCCTTGAGGCAACATTGTGCGACAATGAGAAGAAATGATACAGAGCCGTGTTCCCTGAAGTGTTGAGACCTGGCTTGTGACTGGCTAAATCCATTCCTCTGTCACACACTGTTGCTTCTAGGCAACACACATCACTCTGCAAATTCTCATAACAAAAAAAAAATTATACTGAATGTTAAAAAAGAGGTTTAATGGTGCCCAATTAGAGACAGTATGACCAAGTACTTGATTTTATTGACTTACTTAAACTCTTCCCTTTTATTGTTAAACTGGTTCATTGTCTTTAAATATGTTTAATGTTATTGTAAAGTTATGGAAAATGAGTTTGTTGCCCTGAGGCAACATTGTGCAATAAAGGGGTTAATGTTATTACACTATTTGGAAACTAGCTGATCTTTACATTGTATGAACTCTCCACTGATAGAAATGCTCCAAAATGAGTAAGAATAAGGTCTCATTACGTTACCAGAACATTTCGTCCTTCTAATATAAAGTTACCATGCTGAAGATGTGGTTTTGTTACAACAGTGATGATATACTGCATATGATTTACTTTTAAACAAAAACCAGCTAGAATTAGTGCTTAGCAACACAACTGGTACATCAGTCCCGAGAGAATGAGTGAGCTGAGGTTTAGGATTGCCATTCAGAAACGAGTGCGGGGGCCAAGCACCTCAGTGAGCCGTTTATTTTCACAAGAGAAATGAAAAAAAAAGTCCTCCAAAACATTATTCATCTGGAGATATATCCGGCCTCTTCCACAGATACAAAAACACACAGTGCTCCGTAATCCAAACACAGGCCAAATGACCAAACCAATGCAGGGATTGTCCTCTTCTGCAATTCGCTGTAGGCTCCGGCCTCAGCGTATTTGAAGCAGCGTTTGGCTGTGTGGCATTAGGGAACTGTCAGCCATAATAAAGGGCAGCACAGAACCACAGCAAAAGCTGCATTACAATCATATACATACATTAGATTCAATGTCATTGTGCTTAAGGGCTCATATGTGTCTGATAAGAGTCTGGGCTGTTTGTGCAGTGTGTGCATGTGTTCCTCATTCAGACCAGTACAAGCGTGTGAGGGAACACACACATCTTTGGCTGTGAATTCCTGCCACTCGCAGGATAGAAAATGCTTAAAAAAGAAAAAAAAAAGGCAAACAGGTCCAGTTTAGCTCCCTCATTTCAGTGGTTTCAGAGATGCATCCGCACAGAGTCTTGTCAAAAAGAGAAAAAGTGAGAAAGTTTACTGTTTATATGAATACATCCCTGCATACATGCAAATGAGTTTGTTTGTGAGAATCAAGCACAAAAATGAATAAAGCAAATTGAGATTTGGTCATTTCTGCAAAGAACACAGGCCAAACTAATACAGCACTGAACACATACACTGTGAAAACCAATTAAAACGACTTAAATAACACTGTACAACCGTAAACCCCCTTTACATCGCTGCGTTTCTCTGCCATACAGACACTTCGAACCCAAGAGCCCCAATTTCCCACCATCTAATCCCTGTACTTCTCCTGAAACCCAAGAAAATCATGAAAAAAAAGGCAAAGAATTGGATTGACTGCTGTTTTGGCCATGAATGTACAACTTACAGTAATAAATAACAGGAATTTAAACACATACAGCATTTCTAATTGATGAGGGGTGGAAAAAAGAACATCCTGAAGTTTAATTTAAAGTGAAAGCATGAAGCCAAACCTATACTTTCGTACACTATATAAACTTACAGTTGTATGTTTTTTTTTTTTCAAAGGTTTGAATGACATGTCTTGTGAATTTTAAATGAAATTAAGTTATCACATCCTCTACAAATTAAACATTGTGTTTGGCTGCAATTGTTAGTGCACAATTTGAATTTAACATATAAAAGCCCACATAATATAAAATATGCCATAACTTTGCACAAGGCTACATTTCATGTTTTGTTTTAATATGTTAAGTTCAGCAAATAACAGTAATTGTGTGTGTGTGTGTGTGTGTGCATGTGTGTGTGTGTGTGTGCGTGTGTGTGTGTGTGTGTGTGTGCGTGTGTGTGTGTGTGTGTGTGTGTGTGGAGGATGTGTTAACTTATTTCCACTCAGAAAAAACAACAAAACATGTCAAGTGACTGGGGTGCCAAAACTTTTGCACACGATGCATATAAAAGTAAAAAGTAAATTCAACTAATTAATTAAAAGTATGTATTTGCTTGGTCGTGTGCACCACTATAAACCCTTAAGAAAAGGTTCTTTAGTAAAGGCAATCGCTCTACATAGAAAATGAACCATCTGCATGCATAAATTATAAAATGCAGAAATTGGAAAAACTGCTTCTTTTCTATGATGGAAAACCTGTTGTATACAGTTGTATACCTTCTTATGGTTCTTTAAAAGAATCTGTTACATGTCACAGAACCCTTTTTTAGTTCTATAAAGAGCCCTTTTTGGTTAAAACGTTTGCTGAGATAAAGCAGTTGTATGCAGTTTTATTTTACACCGATATGAATTTGGTTGGATAAAAATAAATTCAAATTCACGTGAACTCGACTGAGTGGGGAGAGAAAAATCTCCTGGTCTTTGAGATTTGTAATGAGTTGCCAGCATTTTCCACCCCTGTTCTTAACACAGTCATTTAACCTCAATTATGTAAAGAGACTTAAACTAATAAAGGCAATAGCTTCTGAAATGCTTTTGAAGCCAGTCCTACTACTTGAGTTTTACTCAGAGACTCACAGATATGAAGACGCCAGCATGACTTCAGTGGTGGAAAATAATATAAAGCACATTCATATTACACATATGTCCAGTTTTATATTCCTCAGTTTAACTGTAGGCAGGTTTAGTGTAATGTTTACCAAAAGGCACTTTCAGAGTAATCCAACAGCAGGAGATCCTCAGAGAAAATGCAGGCAATAATGTTTTCCTTCAATGAAAAGCCAATCATCAGTCTAATGATTTATAGACTGTGTTAATATAAAAATATAGATTTGCTTCTTGTTTCTTTCTCCCTTCAGAAAAACAGTTCCGATGCTCATATATAATATAAACATTTAGTGCTGACAAATAAGAATGGTTCCTTTCTCAACCACTCGAACTGCCAATGCTGCTTCAATGCATTTAGGCCACTGTGTCCATTTCTGCTCCGTCTGTATCAGTTTAATGTTTCCGTCTGTTAAGATCTGTAAACTTGTAGATTTGATAGTGGCAGATAAAGACGATTCATATTTCAGAGTTTGCATATTTCATTAAGTTCGTCAAATGAAATGTTTGTGTTGATATTCTTAGTGTAAATAAGTGAACCTCTACAGAGAACACACTTCTGCACATTTCAATGCATGAATATAGTTTATGTACTGAATTGAACAATGTGATAAAATGTGGCCTGTGCAAAAGTTATGGCACACTGAACATTTTAATTTTTACCAGCAAATAAACAGAAAATTGTGCAGAAATGTGCCATATTTGAGTTCTCTGTAGAGGATGTGTTCATTTATTTCACTCAGAAAATCACCAAAGCATAGCATTTGACCAGGAGTGAAGCTTGAAGAAGCTTGTGCAGGCGACAGTATAGCCCTTGACTGAAAAACCTGAAATGGTGCTAATGTAGTTTCAACTGGAAACCCATTTATTTTGATTATTCAGAATTGATCCTAAGAAATAATGTAATTGTGTTAATCTGAGGAGTGACAAACCAGGCTGTCTACTATCCAATGTCCATTTTTAAAACTTAAAGACATTGATCAATTTTATTGCACATGAAGACAATTTAAACTGAATAAATGTGACTTTGAATTTTTCAACAGCTAAAATTTTATCAGGAAAATGTCTAATTTCATCTTTTTTTAGTTTTTTAAATGTTGGAATAATCATTATTAAAAAAACGTTTATTATTAATGTGTGAATAAAAAAAAAACAAATAAAAACATTTTAAATTACTTTGGTCGACTTAGATTAACTAGTGCTGTTTAGAAAAAAATCATCTGCGTTTGCTGTTAAATGCTTTAAGTTGGTTGTTTGTTGTTTTTGTTTCCACAGTTATGTTTAAAATACGTTTTAAATATTTAAGAAAACACGAAAACAAAACTGTATCAGGGTTAAATCTGTCTTTTCTATTTTTCAGTTCTTTTTAACTTTCCTAACAGTTTTCACCACTTTGTGCTGTTAATCTCATCTATTAGAGTTGATGGCTGTTTCCTAAATGACTCTCTTTGACAGTTTTACTCAGCTGTTTACAGAGTAGCCAGAGCGGAGCAGTGCAGCGCGCGCAGTTTGCTGTACTCGTGCTGCAGGGAGTAAAAGCTGGGAGGAAGAGGAGGGATGAAGGAGGCGCAGTGCAGCGGAGAGGCCAAACCGAGCGGAGGAACCGGAGGAGCAGGAGGAGGAGGAGGATTCAGAGGATGAAGAAGGCCTTTGGTCCCCGCGCCGGGAGTCCGCGCGAGCAGCGTGGAGAGCGCAGGCCACAGGCTGACGGGCTGTAGCCGCGGGAGCGCGCTGAGTTGGAGCGGCGCGAGGCGCTGCTGGTGGTGCTGCTGCCGCTTGAAGCGCTTGCGGCGCCGCAGGAAGCTGCCCTGCTCGAACATGTCCGAGGACTGCGGGTCCAGGGTCCAGTAGCTGCCCTTGCCGGGGTTTCCAGGCTCGCGCGGCATCTTGACGAAGCAGTCGTTGAGCGACAGGTTGTGGCGGATGGAGTTCTGCCACGCGGGGAACTTCTCGCGGTAGTAGGCGAAGCGGCGGCTGATGAAGGCGCAGATCTCGCTGAGCGTGAGCCGCTTCTCGGGGCTCTGCAGGATGGCCATGGTGATCAGCGCGATGTACGAGTACGGGGGCTTCGCCGGGGACGCGCCGCCGCCGCATCGGGTCGCGCGCTCCCCGCCGCCGTCGCCGCTCTCATCATCGTCGTCGTCCTCCTCTCGAGAGCTCCGCGCGCTCCTGGAGCTCCTCGCGGGCGCCGCCGCAGCCGCTTGATGCTGCTCGTCGCCGTCGCGCGCGGCCAGGCCCACCACGTCGATGTCGGGCTCGTCCATGGAGCCGCGAGAGCCCGAGTAACCCTTCAGAACGAGAGAGAGAATCCTGCGCAATGGAGACGGAGAAGCGCGTGCACGGTGGAACGTCGGTTATTCCTCTCGTGGCCGCGTTTATGGAGGCGCGCGCAACGGAACGCTGTGCGCGCGGAACGGGGCTTCCCAGGCTGGCCTAATCAACAAACCAAAACAACAACAACTCCTTCCAAAGGGCTGGTGCCACCTGCGCGCGCGCGCGTGCGTACCACGCCGGATCTGAGGAGTGTATATGTATGGTCGCACGCGCGGGGTGTCCATTCACCAAAAAGGAAAAAGAAACGATCTGCCTGTTTTAATTCCCATCAGAAGCTGGAAGTACAAGCTGCGCTCCCGCCTGTTCCATCCGAGTTAATGTGATTAATATCTACTCATGTAGTTTATACTTGTTTATTTAAATCGAGCCTCCTGTCCGAGGAGAAAAGCCCGTCCTCAAGAGTTTCTCCCTAACTCTGTCCGCCAGGGGCGATGACGTCACGGCTCGTCAGGTTTTTAAACTAGAAACGTCCCACCAGAAATACCCAACACAGGCAGCGAGCTCTCTCATTCAGCAGCCTGTAAATACTAAAAATACCCCGCGGGAGACATGCTGTACAGCCTCCAGAAACACGGGTCTTCAAGGGTTCTTTAGTAAAGGGAATGGTTTTATTTAGAACCATGAGTTCTCAAACCATTTCCATGATTCTTTGCATCATGAAATGGTTCTTCAGATTGATGGAGAATGTGTCATGTTTGGTTTTTGAAAATGGTTCTATGTAGTTTGACATCGGAACAACTGAAGAAAATACCAGAACTATATACATGTTCTCCATCAGTCTGAAGAACCATTTGAGAATGAAATCAAAATAACCCAAACCCAAAAAAGCTGGTACACTGCTAATTACTGCTTTTTTATTAACATTTGACAAACTGCCCAACTTTTTTTTATAGAACTCATGGATGTAAATAGAACCATTGTCTTTATATACTTCACTGCTACTGCTCTGCACCCAAACGTTATATATAACATACATTCTACAGTTATAGACTGTAGTCCATCTGTTTCTCTGCATACTTTGTTAGCCCCATTTTACCCTGGTCCTTAGTGGTCAGGACCCCCATGGACCCTCAGAGAGCAGGTACTATTTGGGTGGTGGATCATTCTCAGCACTGCAGTAACACTGACGTGGTGGTAGTGTGTTAGTGTGTGTTGTGCTGGTACGAGTGGATCAGAAACAGCAGTGCGGCTGGATTTTTTAAACACTGTGTCCACTCACTGTCCACTCTATTAGACACTCCTACCTTGTCAGTCCACCTTGTAGATGTAAAGTCAGAGATGATAGCTCATCTGTTGCTGCACAGTTTGTGTTGGTCATCCTCTAGTCCTTCATCAGTGGTCACACTATTCTCAGTCCAGCAGTGACACTGCTGTCTGATCCACTTAGACCAGCACAGCGCAACACACACTCACACACACATTATATATATATATAAAAACATCTTTGTGCAGAGCAGTAGCAGTGAAGTTAAGAGCCAGGATCCAAGGATCCAATAAAAACAGAAAGCAGTCATTTATTCATTTATTTGAACAAAAAAGTACAAAAATGTTTAAGGTTTAATCTTTTCAAATTCAGTTTTTTGTAAATATACATTCATTCTGAAACCAATGCAACCACATTCTAAAAAAAGTTGAGACAGGCCCAATTTAAGACTAGGAACACTGTAAAATGTTAAAAACATCTTAAACAGGTGATGCAATCATGCCTGGGTATAACAGGAGTGTCCGGGAAAAGCTGAGAAGTTTATAAGCGAGGAAGGTTTGAGGTTTGAGGCTCACCAAAAATGCAACAGTAAAAAAATCTAGCAGCTTAAAAATAAGATTCCTCAGAAAGCGATTACAGGGAGTTTAGGTACTTCACCCTCTACAGTGCATAATATCATCAAAAGATTCAGGGACTCCAGAGAACTCCCTCTGCATAAAGGACAATGACAGAAACAACAACTGAATGCCGTGAAATCTAGAATGTTTCTGTGATGGACATCAACTCATAGGCTCGGGAATATTGACAAACCACTGTCAGTAAACAGTGAAAACAGTGCATCCTCAAATCCCAGTTATAACTGGAAATCATAGATTAACAATGACCAGAAATGCTGACTTATGTGATGCTTTAGCTTATCTAAAATGGACTGATGCCCAGTGAAAACGTATTGTGGTCTGATTAGTCAACCTTTTCAATTATTCATTGAAATAATGGACGTTGTGTTCCCTGGACCAAAGAACAGACTGTTACCAGCATAAAGTTCAAAATCCAGCATCTGTCAGGTGTTAGTGGGTAACCTGCACATCTGTGAAGATGCCATGAATTCCAAACACATTTTGGATCAACATATACTGCTTTATTAAGCTCAAAATACTACTTCATACTACTTCATCAATTTTCAGTTTTGACAATTTCAAAACTGTTTTAAAACAGTTTGTGTCTTAATAATCATAGTAAATGATCAGGTGCTGGTAAAAGGAAAGGTGATGTAACACAAGTACACTACTAAAGAATTACTTTTATTGCATACAAATAAGTCACATGTAGTCTATGAACAGGCAAACGTTGTTGTTGTTGTTGTTTTCCCCCCTAAGGCAGGACCTGACTCTACCTCTATTTTAACTCTATTAGATCTCTGCTGTGCACAACTAACACGTTTTGTCCATGGACACTGTTTTGATTTTTTGAGTCTTGACCCATGAGGGAATGATCTGCAGCTCCAGTGATGCAGCATTACTCATTTAAAAACAAGGCAAACACGATGAACCACCACCAAATACTTCACTGGTTTAAGTCACAGTCTAGTTCATAACCACAACAGTTCAGCTAAAACTCAGCATCTCTCAGACTGCTTAGACCCACACTGATCTAATAAACAACTGTAAGCCTACATACTGACTCACAGCAGATCAGAAGGACAGATGTTTTGCGGCCTATAGTGTTTTTTTTTTTTTAATGCACGTAATTCACTTTTTTAAAATGGCTTATACAAAATCCACACATTAATTCCACCCATTTATTATTTTTTTAATTTCCACATAATTCAACCGTGGTAAACAGTATGTAAACAGTCATTCCGAGAGGCTTAATGTGAAATGCTTCAATGAAGAGTAACTTGAGTAAAGCATTTCAAACGCAAGATTTTGACTTAAGCCCAAATCGAACGTTTGCCAGTTGTCCCTCCGCTCTTTTTCCTTTTGGATAGGCATGATTTTAAGCTTAAGCTTAAGTTATTTGATGAAACTGAGAAATCCTGTTTTGTGAAACATTCCCCAGGGGTCACAATGTCTACAAAACAAATACAGCACTTTTTATTTACTATCCAAAACCACCAGGGACCCTACTCACATCTTTATATGTAATGTTGATGGTAAAATAGTGGTAAATCCAGAAAAATGTTTTCTTTGGGGACTACTTCGCCTTACAACACCTTGCATGTACCTTTATGCCATTAATGCATTTCATAAAATAGATTTTTGGCCAAAACTTTGCCTCAAAACTTTCATAAAACAATGTTTTATGCATCAGGCAGCATTTAGTGTGAAAGCTGTCTGTGAGAGTGCTATTCGAGACATTAAAAGAGGGGTTTTGCACATCTGGTTCCCACCACTGTGAACAATTCTGACTGTATGTTTCTCTAGAATGGTGTACTTCACATCAGACCATTCTGGATGACTGTTTACTGAAGCATCAATATTTCTGATTCTGCTGTTTCTTTGAGAATCAATCCTCACGTCAAAATATCAATACTACACATTTTCTTTAAGCAGTACCCCAAAATGTTTATCTTATTATGAAGCTGGATGCATCTAATATCAAAAAAGTGAAAATTTGACTGTAGATGTCATATGTGCAGGACATGAACTACCTTTCTTTCAGGCTAGTCACGAGATGGAGTGAATAATGGCAGACCATGAGTTACTTCACTCTACTAAAAACAGTTTAGTTAATACTAATACAAAGCATTTAAAATATCATTTTACATTCACATTTACTGGTTTGCACTGTACAAATAAAGAATTCACATACACAAGATGACTTATGTATTAGCATTGGGACATTAGTCTCGGTATTACTTGGTATCAGGCTGAAAAGAAAATGTGGTATCTCAAAATAAAGGCTGTAACAAGTTGTAATTAGTCAAACTGCACTGTAAAATGACACCTTTTGTATGATAATCTTTTCCTCTTTTTTCATATCAAATTCCCCAATACTTTTAGGAGAACATCATAAACTGTACTTTTGTTGTCACTATTTTTAAATATTTAATTGATTGAAATCATTAAAACAACTGTCTTTTTTCACAAATAAAAGAATGTTACAAAAAATCTGAAAGACTACATGAACAGCCAAGCACACATCTAGTACTGCACTATTAACTTTCAATGAGCTTGCCTAGTTCATACTGGAGCTTACTGTACATCACTGTATTCAACACATGCTGAGAATTAAATATGGTGTAGGCTTACCTAATAAACACAGCCTACAATGGCCTTGAAAAAGGGCTACTTGTTACCTCACTCTTATGAGTGGCTGCGCCCCCACGTGGCTGTAGGATGCATTACACAGCACTGTAAAAGATTGTTTTCTACAATTTTCAATTTATTTTTAAATAAATTTTCAGAATGACTTTTAAACAATATATATGCGAGTAACTGACCACACATGCCAGTGAGAACTACAAAACAACCACAAAACTCAAATGAAGAAACAGGAAGTTGTGAGCACAACAGGAATAAACACTTCAGGAAACAAAGCAAGGGGAAAGCTCAATCGCAGGTCACCTCTACAACACACACTGAAGAGATGTTTGATGGAAAACATGTAATAGACTTATCTATTTGAATGAATGCATAAGTTAGTAAACTTACTTTTAAGTGCTTAGTTTGAAGAAAGAAGGTATGTTTAAACACATCCAAGCCTCTCAATGACAATAATACATCCTTTCAATCCACATGCACATACTGAGAGCCAGCAACTAATCTCTTGCCAACATCTCTTATCACAGAAAACAATAAAATGGAGATAATTACCAGATTTTAAATGACCACTGCAGATGGCTGTCCATGTAGTGTTGGAGACAAGATGGGTGTAGTTACAAATGAAGAAACAGGCACCCGTAACAACTTGGAAAAAAGACCCTGATAAACTGAGGAATTCTCTTGAGTTTTTTTTTAATGATGCTGGTGTGGTGCATTGTTGCTTTATACAGTTAGAGATGCCTTCACTCCTTTAGAAGATCCTTAATCAGGCTCCTAGAACCCCCAGCTGATGGAGAATTATAGAAAACAATGACAGTGATTCTAGGTCTCACCAGTTCTACCAGCTAGTGCGTTTGTTTTGAGAAGCGAGCTGGAGCAGATCTCCACACTTCAGACATTTAGAGTTGGAGTTGGCCTCCTTCCTGGGAATGTTCCAACACTGCAGACAGCGCACACGGTATTTCTTATACCTGTCAGGTACAAACAAGGATTCCCCAATAATAGCAACAAAAACAAAACATTGGATTTGGGTAAAATATGGAGAAGTCAAGCTGAATGGAATGCAGGTGTTTTGGAAAAAGGTGTGGAGGTTGCAATGAAAGCATCATTGAAATTGCTGCTCTGTTTGGGCCAACAATGACTCATTTCAGCTTCATTTGGTTTCAGCCAAACAACACCTTGAATTGAATCAGTTGGCTTGGGAATCATATGTTGAAGTATAGTCTTATGTCAAAGTTTGTCTGTCCCTGGTCTAAGTGAAACTAAGTTAGCTTACCATCTGCAGGAAGCAAACTTAAATATGGCATTTTCTGCTAAATTAAATTCTATTTTTGCGCTGAGTTTAACATGTTGGGAAAAAAACAGAATATAAAAGTGTTTTTTTGCACAGGCTACATTTTTTTTTTTTTTCTCCAATATGTAAAATTCAGCAAATAAACAGTAGTTATGCATTAAAATATGCAGAAGTGTGTTCTATGTAGAAGATACGTGATCTTATTGTCACTTAGAAAATCAGCAAAACATGCAATTTGGCTGGTATTCTTCAAACTTTTGAATACAACTGTATCTCCCAGGTGTTGACAATCTAAAGCCCTCACCTGATCCCACACGCATTGCAGAGAGGAGTGCCATCTTCAGCATCTCGCCATAAAGGAGTCTTCCTTGTGCAGCATGACGCACATATCTTCTCTAAAAGGAAAGAATCACCGAACAGCAAAAACACACATTAACTAATCCATAACTTTTTATTTGCCAGCATGTATTTCTTATTTATTGTGAACACTCTTAAAATAAAATTATATATATATATGAAATGAGCCCCAAGTAAGACATTCGCTATGACTGTGGATCTTCAAAGGTTCCAGATATCAGAAATTTGTTCTAAAATTAATCAAATTAAAAAATTGCATGATGTTCATTTAATCACAACTGAAACACTTCAGAAAAATATCCCTGTGTTAATCATTAACTAAGCTTTTTTTTAATTAAGAAGAGAAAAAGGAACGAAAAAGGACTAAAGATATCCTTCAGTAAGCCAGTAAACAGCATCTAATCCACAATGGGAAATACAACAAACTAGGACAGCTCTAACACACAAGCCGTAGCTTTAGAACAGAGGGTGTGAACGATTATCGGGCGCTTTTTGTGAAACTGTCCATAATACATTTCACAGTCTTCATTTACAGTGTATGCCAGGCTTACATGAGCTCTAGTCTGTGGTCAGAGCTCCACCTGCTGGTGGAGGCTGGTACTCACTGGACAGGCTGGCGGGGTCACTTTCCTCTTCAGAGCTGCTGGTGCGTTGGGAGCTCTGCTGTGACCTGGACCTGCTGCTTCTGCTTCTCCGGCCACGCCTGCACAGCTCACTACAGCAAAAAGGAGCAAATACTGGCACAGTGTTCTCCAGCAAGCATGTAAAATGAAAATGCAAACTTAGCTTCTAGCATCTACAGTTTATGAACAATTCAGCTCAAAGTGGCACAAGCTAAATACACAAACACACACACATTCATCACAATAAATATGATTAGTGATTAGTAGTGACTAAATTTATTTTGACTACGAAGTAGAAGCACAATAAAACCAAAATACAGTTTACCTACATGACATCTGTGCCATGTTAAGTTTGCGCATAAAAACCTCTAAAATTATATGACCATGCTAATTTTAACACAATGTTAGAACTAACCCCACCATATGGAGGCTGTACTTTTGCTTGGTAACCTGACACAGTGAGATGCTTCAAAATGTGTCGTTATAGCTACGAAGAGTGCGATTAAAAAAATATAATAATGTGGCTTATACACACACACACACAACTCAGTAATCAAAACCACTTATGATAAAAAAGTCACTTTTATGGTACAAAAACAGGGCTTTTAACTACACAACATATCCATGTTACATGTTATCCCACATTAGGTTATTCCCCACTCTCTCACACACTGTACTGTTACATCCCTACAAAAACTGTTGTGGTTATCTTCAGTGTGTGAAATACCAGCTGGTTTTCAGGGGGTCCCGTGTTGGCTGGCTTCTCCAGCATTGGTGGGCTAACTCATTCACTATAGTGGCACTGATTAGTTTATTAACAACTCTTCTGAAAATGCTTCGATATAGTAACGTGGTGCTTTGGTAACATGCTCCTCCACACATTAACTGAGATCTTAGACATCTCCTCCTTTATTTTTGGTTTGAGAAATGAGCAACAGTTCACTCTTCTCACCAGTCTCTTGGGAAACTGGGCATGTTTTCCGATTTACAGCGACGCTGCAGTGCATTGTAAAGTTTTCAAAGGTATCCCAGGCACCATTACAGCTGCTAGGCTATGAAGGACCAACTGGGTGAACCATTCTGCTACATCGCCACCCTGAGCCAGACCAGTGCTGCATCTCTAGATGGTTAAGAAGGCTGAAGCAGCTAAACAATGAGCTTTCCCTGAATTTGTGTTTGTGCGTCTATTTCTCCTTAATTACATCATAAGTTTATTTTCAGAGACCCCCAATTTTGATTCACACATTCGGGGGGGTCCAAGAGATTAATTAGGATGTCCCAGACACTCCAGGACTCCAGGTTATATTGCTGCATATTGCGGTTATGATGTTGTGCACTTAGTACAAACACGTTCATGAATACTTAATATCACAGAGTTAAGACTGGAAAGTTTGCCTGGAAGGTTTAAAATTGGTCAGCATACAGTAACAATGTAGTCATTTGTGAGAGGGCTCATTTGCATAACGAAACTTTCTGCCATATCGGTATTGCACAGGCTGATTTTGTGATCACAGTGATATATTGTACAACCTTATTATGAAGTGTATTTAAAATCATGCTTCCTTATGATAGTTCCTGCAATAACACTTTAGAAAAACTCACCCCAGATACCAGGACAGGACTGTGAAAAGGAAGCATTGCTTGCCTGTAATTTGAGGTGATGAGCAGCCGGCACTGGTCAGTGCTGCGGTCCAGCTCTGTGTGCATGCTGAAAGTGACTCCTTGAAGCTCCGGGTCCTGGAGGTCCGGGCTGCGGGCAGGGCGAGACTGCTTTCTGGGCGTTCGCCTACAACTGCCACCACTTGGCTGAGCCGAAGGTGCAGCCTGGTCATCCCCAGGCGCCTGGAGCTTCTCCTCCTTGTTGTCCTCCAGATTATTGTTGAGATCCGTTCTAGTTGGGGAAGCACTATCTGGTAGGGGTGACTGTGGTGTCATTGCTGACACAGCTTCACTGTGAGGCTCTGGATTTTCACAGGCAGTGAAAGCAAAGCACAGGGAGTCTTTTTCCTCAACAAGAGATGATGTGAAGTCAACTGAGCTTATCTCAGGGTTTGGGGCTTGTGGAGCCTCAGATGTTGATGAAGCACTGACTATTTCTCCTTCTTCTGTATGAAAAGGTGTCTGGGCCTGATCACAACCTTCCACATCTTTTGCCACAACAAGTGGTACCACAGATGTTTCAACTAGGAAACAGTTCTCGCTGCTTTCCTCACTCATTACAGTGGCACTGCCGAAATGAGAGATGTCCGCTGTGTTCTTAGATATGAGCTCTGCGAGATCTTCCACGGCCTCAGCTTTCGAACAGTCATGTTCATCTGCTGTCTGATTGGAAAGTAAATTATAAGTGCTGTCTATAATGTTTGCTGCTCCACGCCAAACATCAGATGTTGCATCAACTGTGACTTCTCTTGAGGACACCAAGTATGTGTCTGGAACAGGCAGTGCAGAAGAAGAGCATTCCATAACGTCTGTGTGCTCAACAACATCAGCTTTACTAGTTGTGCATGGGTCAACTTCTCCCTCTTCTCCATGCATTTGTTCGCAGTGCAGCAGTCTCTCACACTGGAGGTTTATGAGACTCATCACCTCCCATGGACTGCTGCTCTGAACATTGTTCAGCACAGAGAAGGCTCCTGTGAAGCCAGGTTGCACCTCAGAGTTTTTCTTCTGAGCTTTTTGGTCTGAGGGAGTAGCGTGGCAAGCAATGGATATGGTCTCCTCTTTGAAGTGAAGTCCCTCTGTGTCCAGACTGTAGTGGTTTGAAGGTGTAGCAAGTTTGGTGGCCTCCTGAAGTAGATATAAGATGGAAGACTGGGATACAGAAAAGTCTTCTAGATCCAGGTCCTCTTGGGCACTCTGAGGGCAATGTCTGAGGTCATCTGGAGTGTCAACTCCTGAACTCATGGTTTGTTGCCTATTTACTGGGCAAAAGAGTGTTCGTTTAGGAACATAACCCAGCAAACAGTGTAAATTTGTTAATGTATAGTGATATTCCTAAATAATTCCAGACGGAAAGTTCTCTACAAAATGAATAAAATGGTTCTTAACGCCTCCAGATAGGCTACCATACAGGGCTGACAAGAACGTGGTTTGTAATTATACGAGAAAACGATATAAAACTTCATATTTACGACTAAGACTAGTCTTTACAGTCTTCACACAGGCTAATACACCGTGTGTACAACAGAGACTGTCTAAATTTAAATAAAACATCGTGTTTTTTTAGTCTGTTACTCACGACATTATTCCCTCAGGTAGATTTTCTTCAGAAATTATAACGTAATCCTCTCTGAAGTGATGCTCAGAAAACCGGCTCGAGCTCCCTCAGCCTGCGCGCGCACCTTCACGAGCACTAGATTAAATCTTATTCACCTTTAACACTATTATAACAAACTTAAATTTGGGCACAAAAGATATAAAGATGTGTTCCTGTAGTAACTGGCAATACTCAAACCCCACTGAAGCTAATCTCACCCAACTATCTCTTCACAAACGATATTAATTTTGGCATAATTAGTAATTACTAACCCCAAATACATTCAACCTACCTCATAAAAACAGCCCTGTAAACTTCTCTCAAACATCAAAACGCTCTTTTTCATTACTTTTAAAAATTGAGAACGTTCTGTTTCACGTGACGTTGGGAAGTCAGGTGACCTCATAGAGCAGGTGTAGCTGATTTCGAACTTGGCCAATCATAGGGAACTCATTTAAAGGGCCTTTTATACTTCATTTTATTCTTTTTTTTCTTCCTTGAGGTCCTCTGATGACATTCACGTGATTTTATGTACCACAAACAGTCATTAATTAATCTTTACACTTTACAACCTCTCTTAATTCCTTACAATTAAACACTGTTTTTGTTACTGTGCCTTTAAGCCTGATATATATATGTAAAGGATCTTTGTTCTGATTGGCTGCCCTGTTTTGCACCTTATTCACAAAGCAGTCCGGCCTGAAACAGGCCTTATGACTTCTTTACAAAAGGCTGGGACTATACTGCTGCAGGCTGAAGCTGTGTATATACACTATGTAGCCAAAAGTACGTGGACACTCCTCGACAGTAGAACAGGTCAAGAGCTCAGTGGCTTTAAACATTGCACTGACACATTTGCCACAAGCTAGCTGAAATTTCTTTCTTGCTAGATCTGCCCCAGTCAACTGTCAGTACTATTACTGTGAAATGGAAGCATATAGGAGCAACAAGAGCTCAGTCACAAAGTGGTAGAAGATGCAAACTCAGAGCAGGACCACTGAAGAGCTGAAGCACACAGCACCTATTCTTTGTTGAATCACTCACTACAGAGTTGTAAACTGCCTCTGGAAGCACGTTCAGCAAAAGAACCATGTGTCAAGAGCTTCATGAAATGGGTTTCCATGGCTGAGCAGCTGCACACAAGCCCAAGATCAAAATGCACAATGCCAGGCATTGGGTGGAGTGTTGTAAAGCACGCCACCACTGGACTCTGGAGCAGTGGAAATATGTTTTCTAGAGTGATTAATCACACTTCACTATCTGGCAGTCTGATGGACAGATCTGGATTTGGCGGATGCCAGGAGAATGCTACCTATAAGAATGCATAGTATTGACAGTAAAGTTTTGTGGAGGAGGGATAATGGGCTGGGGCCCCTTAGTTCTAGTGAAGGATAATGTTATAATGTTAATACTACAGCATACAAAGACATTTTAGACAATTTGAAATGTTGCAGAGGAGTGTTATAGCCACAAAGCCCCCCCACAAACACACACCTCCATATTAATCTCTTTGGTTTTGGAATGAGATTTCCAACAAGCTCGTATGTGTGCAATGTCAGGGTGTCCACATACTTTTGTCCATGTAGTATATGTAAATGCCCAAACTTTCACAAAAACAATGAATTGAATGAATGGTATTTTTAAAAACTTTAACCAAGTTTACATGCTTCATTAAACTCTTATTTTAAAAAAGTACAACAAATTGTCTTTAATGATATTGGCCCTTGGAAAATCTCAAATGGCTCCCTACATAGGTCTTGAAATAATAGCTCATACATCAAAAGTGCATAATAAAGTGTAACAAAGAGAAATTTGGGATTCAGCCACACATACAAAATTCCCAGTGAACTAGATAACTCACATAGGGTACTACATAGGGAGCCATTTGAGTCTGAATAGACTACCTACTCATATTTTCCACCACTTCCACTACTACTCACTGCTACTGAACTTAAGTAACATTTCAAATATTAGTTTTTCAAAATGTGATGCTTTTGCCTCTCTAGATGTTTACATTCACATTCCTGTTGGCCTGCTGGAGAACTCTTGTTTATGTAAGGCACCACAACCACACATGTTTAAAGGGAAAACTACACTTTATTTACCAGACCTTGTACAGATTCAGGTTGAAATGTTTGCCTGTTTTCATAGTTGTGCGCATATATAGACGATTACAGTACAGCAGAAGTGAAGGCTATGTATCAGGTTAGGTGATCCAGAACAATAATGCACAGTTTCTTCGTCTTTTAGTGTGGTTTTATGCATTATATGTGAAATCTCCATAATGCATTTCAAAAGCTATAGAACTACACAAACATAAATGCTCTCTCATAATACTGACCAGAAGTTCCATAACCAAAGGTAACTTGCTCTGATCCACTGTTCATTAAAGGTCATGTCTCTATCACCTGAGAAGTGAGAACCTGTTCATCATAGATCCAAAACTCTAGTGTCTGTTTTCCTAAACAAGTTTAGGCCAGAGACTAAAGTACACTGCCTACTGAAATCTGTTTAGTCTGTGATTATAGTCAAAGGGGAACTCCACCAATATTTCAAAATTGCTGAACAATTCTGTCACTGAGATGTAAACAAAGCCATTCAGAGTGGTTTGATTTGAAATGTGCATTGTAGAGAAACTTAACATTTCAGATTTCTTCACAGTGGTGGTGATAGGAACCAGGAGTCACAATGTCTACAAGGCAAATATAACGATTTTATTTACTATTCAAAATGAACAGGGAAATGACACGTGTCTTCTAAGTCAAACAATGGTAAATATTAAGGGGGGAGCTTTTTTGTGGAATTATTGCCCTAATATCAATGTGCATGTACCTCTCCATTGTGACTGGATGTTAAAAAAATACATTTTAAGCCAAAACACACGTCTCAGGCATCAGGCAGCGTACCTGCAATCATTTTATGTAATAACTTTCTGTGAGGTAGCTTTTAGAGGCATTAAACACTTCAGACGTCTGCTTCCTATCACCATCGCTGTGGATAAGACTTTGACAATGACACTGTTTACACCTTAACTTCATTATGTAGAAATTCAGAAATATGAAAGCAATTTTGCATGTGGAAAACTTACACTTATAAGGGGGTAACACCATCAAACAATACTTCCATTTAGATTTCCTCAAGCCTCTGGAGAGATTAATGTAAATAGGTTTTCAAGCTCACAAATAACTTTATGAAATGAAAAAACAAAATGGAAGACTGGGTGATGTTTATCTCTGGATAGCCTATAGCTTACCTTTACACATATGAATGATTGTCTGGAAACGTAATTGTGCGTCTGACTGCTGTGCGTAACGCGGAATGTGTCCTTCACTACGGCCGACCCTTCTGGACCTGCAGAATTCTAGAACGGAACTTTTACAATTGTAACTGAATAGACTCTAGAATTTCCAGTCAAGTTGTGGCATTCTAGCTGAGCAAAGGACAAATCTGCTTTCTGTAAAGCATTAGCCTTTTTAGAGCCTTTTAATAAGCAGATACCATATTGTACTCCTTACTACATACCCCTGGAAATGAAGTCAAGTCTTTTTGAATCAGAAGGTGTCCATTTTCGAGACACCGATCAATGTTTATGGACTCTTTTAATGCACTTGTGGGAAGAAATCTGAGTAAAATCTTAGATTTTAGTGCGTGTTCTCCACAGTGCTTACACATTTAAAGGGGAGACTCTCAGCCTTCTAGATAAAAGACTCCTCCCACATCTGCCTTCAGCCCTGACCTCTGCCCTCTTTACTCAGTCCAGCGCTCTCAGTGAGGTTTGGGCACATGGCCATCCACGTAGAAGTTTCGTGTGACCTTGGGAAGGGTCAGCTCCATGCCGTCAAGCTCGGGCGTCAAAATGATCTGGCAACCCAGTCGTGAGTTCTCCTGCAGCACAGGGGCCATGTCCAACATGTCGTCTTCCCTTTAGGGTTAAAAAGATGTTACAAGTACATTATATGCACAAAATATATGCAGATAAGCATTGGTAGTATTCGTACATTAATAAATTACTAAAGTACTCAGACATTGTAAATTACTTTGAAAAATTTGTAGGAATGCAGGTGTCGGTCTGGTGGAAGTACTAGTGAAATACAGTCGTATGCAAAAGTTTGTACACTCCCTGGTCAAATTACATGGTTTGTTGATTTTCTTAGCACAAATATAAAATTCTTTGAAAGGAACAAACTTAAAATGTCATTTCTGTAAATTTTAGTGCATAAAATATATAACAAAAATATAAAATGTGCCATAACTCTTGCACAGGCTAGTTTTATGCTAGTTTTAATGTTCTTTTTTTCTATACATATGTTACATTCAACAGTGACTGTGCATTAAAAATGTGCAGAGGTGTGTTCTCTATAGAGGATGTGTTAACTTATTTTCACTTAGCAAATCAACAAAACATGGGTGCCCATACTTTAGCATACAACTGTATATACAAACCATGGTTATGCAGAGTGCTTCAATCAGCAACCTGCTGACATTTCAAGTTCTAACACAGTATGAGCTGACCTAAAAAGAATGACTGTCAGGGTGGTTATAATGGCTTGTTACCTTTCTACAGGTTCGGGGAGTTTATCATAGTATTCATCTTTCACATAAACATGACAGGTGGAGCAAGCCAAGGATGCCTCACAAGCCCCTGAAAACAAAGCAGTTAAAAAATTAAACCATTACTACATCTGTTGTAAACATGCCTACTCTTATCCTTCAGTGCTGGAGAAGTTGTTCGAACAAGACTTTTCGATATAAAGGGCTCATATTTAACGTTTATCTTGTATTTGATTTTTTCCCCTCAGGTGCACTTAGTGAGGTACCGTTAGTGTGGTTTTATGTACTAAAAAACATCATAATTACTTTTTACTTTTAACCAAAGCAGTGCCTTCTGTAAGTATTGTAAGTATTAGCACAATGAAATGAAAATCTTTCAAGACTATTTCTACATGCTATTTTCAAGAACAGAATACAAAAGTGCAGCATATCCTGCGTGTTCTGTGGTGGTATTTGCACATATGTGTTTCCCCATTATCTTGCATATCACTCTGTCCCTGCTCCTAAGACAACTTCTACAGGATCCTCATAGAATGACAAACTTTTGTTTATGAAGCTACAAAAAAAGACTAATAAAAACTAGAGCTCACCTTCAAGTTCTATGCCATGTTTTTGCGCTAAATACAGGACGTTGTCTCCTACTTTACCCTTCACTGGGATTCTCTTTCCAGACCGGTCAACAAACACCACATTAACGCTGCATCAGGTGACATGAGGGGTAGAACAAAGCATACTGTTAGGCACACTGATGCAAGAATTACAAATATATTATCATAATATATTATGAAACCTAAAAAGGTGCCATAACTTTTGCACAGGCTACAATATGTTAAATTCAGCAAATAAAAAGTAATTGTGCATTAACAGGTGCAGAAGTGTGTTCTTTAGATGTGTTCACTTCTTTTCACTTAGAAACCCCAAAAAAGGTCATTTGACAACCTTTGCACACAACTGTATGCTGCACATAAAATATTGTATAAAGGCTAAACAATAAGCTAAGCCACACTATTTAAATCTTCTGAGAAAGAACTTGGCAGTGGGGAAAAAATTAGCTTAACAAAATGTCTATATACATAAGAATGAAGTTTATACGTATAATATAAAGGTTCTAGAGAGAGCTGAAGTAACGCACACATCCTCGTCTGTGTCCTCAACGTTAGATCTGCCCTCCTCACTCTGGTGTCGATCTGAAATGATAAACCACAGTGTGAGTAAACAACACAGCAATGAATCTAACAAAGACAGCTTCATCTACTTAAGTGCTGTGCCTGGACTTTTCCTGTTCTCCCAGCCAAACTCTCATAATGAGATTTCACCGTGATGTTCCAGAACAAGAAGTCGTGATTGAGCTGCTACAGCCTGTTACAAGTAAGGAGAAGTTTGTGGACACCTGCTCATCCAGTGTTTCGTCTGAAATGAAAGGTATTAATAGGGAGTTTATCACCCCTATGCTGCAATAACAGCCTCTACTCTTCTGTGAAAGCATTACACTAGATGTTGGAATTCTGCTGTGAGGATTTAATTGCATTAAGCCACAAGAGCATTAGTGAGGTCAGGTACTGATGTTAGATGATGAGTTCTGAATCACTTCAATTCATCCCAAAGGTACTGGATGGAGCTCCATCACTCCAGGAAAAAGTTCCACTGCTCCACAGCCCAATGCTGTACCCTTCTAGCCTATGCCCGAGCAAGGAAGGCGACCTTAGGTTCACATGCTGCCTCTCCAGAGTGTCCTATTTTATTAATGAATACTTTTCTTTAGACACCATACAAGCTGTGCATGCATAGGTGAATGCCTGTGTTGACAATGGGTGCATCTTAAAGTAAATGAAATCATGCATTAGAAGGACCGTCTGGATACTTTTGGACACATAATGCAAGTCTGGAATACATAATGCAAGTCTGGAATGACTGGAATATTTCCCAACATTCAAAATACAAACTCAAAATTAAATAGGGGAAATTTTAGAATATAGAATCTGGAACAGCATACATTAGCAATTTCACTGAGGTTTCAAAATTTCTGCATAAACAAAGTCATTCAGGGTGGTTTTGGTGTGAAATGCTCTGTTCTACACTCTTAAAAAAGGTGGTTCTTCAAGGGTTTTCTAGTAAAGAAAATGGTTGTACATTGAACTATGAACACTCAAAGAACCATTTGTATGATTAAAACAAAAAGGCTCTTTGCCTCATGAAAGGGTTCTTCAGACTGACAGAGAACGTGCTGTAGATGGTTCTATATAGATTTTTTTTTTAATGGTTTTACATAGCACCCAAAAGAGTTATTATATTGTTACGATGTTAAGCTTGTAACCATAGAAGAACCCTTTTGGGTGCTATATAGAATCCTTTTCAAAAAGGTTCTATATAGAACCATCTGTAGCACATTCACGCATATTAACCCATTCAAGAACAACAAGGCTTTCATGATGGAAGGAACCCTTTAATCAGGCAAAAGGTTCTCAGAGTGTTCATGGTTGTATACAGAACCATTTTCCTTACTTAAGAACCTTTGAAGATCTTTTTGAATTGTATGGAAACTTCTAGAGTCAGAGCTGTTCATAGTGGTGGTGATAGGAAACACCAAGTGTTTAACACCACAAAAAAAAATTCCTCACAGAAAGTTATCATACGAAAGTGTTTAGGAATACATTGCCTGATGTCTGAGACATTGTTTTATGATAGTTTTAAGAAGGTTTTGGCTTAAAATGTTATTTTTTAAAATTCACTCACGGTGGAGAGGTACATGCAGGGCATTGTTCGAAGGCAAAATATTCCCCAAAGAAAACTTATTTTTCATATTTACTTCTATTTTATCACCATCCACAACATTACATATAAAAACTCAGAAAACAGCTGTGGATTTATTGCTGCTTTTGGATAACTTAGTAGATAAAATGACCGTATTTGTGTTGCAGACATCGTGACCCCTGGTTATTATCACCAACACTGTACAGAAATCTGACTCAGTAAGTTTCTCTACAACGAACCATTTTATACTAAACCACTCTGAATGACTTTGTTTACATCTTAAAGAGTGAAATTATGCAGAAATTTTGAAAAACTCGGTGGAATTCCCCTTTAATGTTAATGAAAGCTGGGCTCGACTCACTGATGGAGGTCTGCAGTTGTCTGTTAGGCGCCGAGTAAAGCTCCATGGCCTTTCTCCCTCTGGCTGAAGTCAGCACGACTCCGCTGCACATATTCAGCCGGTAAAACGGACAGACGGTGCAGTCCGGAGCGACTTTACCGAGCCTCACGCTCAGAGCACGGACCGCAGCGGCGGCCGCCATGACGGTGTTTTCATCACATGGCTCCCAGCAACCAATCAGAAAAGAGAGCGCTCTGATGACGCAATCAACACGTCTTCCTTATAAAATAACACTTTTTTTTTTCATTTTTGTTTGAATTTGTAACACAAATTGTCTATGATTTCATCCTCAACATATGTTATTTATTTCTATATCAATTATAAAATACTATTTATCTGTTCATATTTTGATTTTAATTCAAGGGTTTCGTTCCAAATCGCTTTATAGACCATTTTCAATCATTTTCCTTTGTTGTTGTTGTTGTTGTTGGAACTGAACTGTACACACACTAGAAATATCAAAAACATATTATGATTAATACCACCTTTATTACAGAAACAAAACAGTGTTTTCCATTAGTTATACACACTTTAAAACGATGGTTCTTCAAAGGTTCTTTAGATCCATTTCATGCTTAAATGTGTCTTTGCCTGGTAAAATGTTTCTATGTAGAACTTTTTTTTATTCTTTTTTTATACTTTTTTTACTTTGTTATGATGTAAAGCTTGTAATAATAGAAGAACCCTTTTTGTGTGGTGCTATGTAGAGCCATTTTCAAAAAGAGTCTATATAGAAACATGTAACACACATTCTCCATCAGTCTAAAGAACCATTTCACCATGCAAAGAACCATTTAAGCATGGAATTGTTCCATATAAAACTCATGGTTCTAAATAGAAACATTGCCTTTACTCAAAAATCTTCTTTTTAGTATGTAGACTTATGTCAGCTGTCATTCTTTTAAAAAAAAAATTGTTCCACCCAAAATTGTGACAAATGGATTTACAGCATTGTGGAATTCAACATTTCAAATGTACAACTCTGTTTCCAAAATTTGGGATGCTGTGCAAAATGTAAATATAAAACAAAATGCAATGATGTGCAAATCATTTAAACCCTATATTTCACTGAAAATAGTACAAAGATAACAAATCAAATGTTAAACTGAGAAATTTTTATTGTTTTTTAAGAAATATGTCCATTTTGAATTTGATGCCAGCAACGCATTTCAAAAAAAGTTGAGATAGAGGCATGTTTATCACTACGTTGCATCACATCAACTCTTGTTTTAACAACATTTTTTGTAAGCGTTTGGAAACTGAGGAGACCAATTGCTGTAGTTTTGAAAGTGAAATGTTTTCCCATTCTTGTTTGATATAGGATTTTAGCTGTTCAACAGTTCAGGGTCTCTCATATTTTTGTTTCATAACGTGCCAAGCGTTTTCAGTGGGCGACAGGTCTGGACTTCAGGCAGGCCAGTTTAGCACCTGGACTCTTTCACATTGGAGCCATGCTGTTGTAATACATGCATAATGTGGTGTGACATTGTCTTGCTGAAATAATCAAGGCCTTTCCTGAAAAAGATGTCATCTGGATGCCAGCAGATGTTGCTCCAAAACCTGTATATATCGTTCAGCATTAATGGTGCCTTCACAGATGTGCAAGTCACCCATACAATGTGCACTAATGCACCCCTCATAACCATCGAGGATGCTGGCTTTTGAACTGTGCGGTGATAACAAGTCAGATGGTCCCTGTCCTCTATAGCCCAGGGAATGCAGTTTACATAATTGCTAAAGAGAATTTTTGTCAGATCACAGGACATTTTCAACTTCTCCTCAGTCCATCTTAAATGAGCATGTGATGGCAGTATTTACCCTAAATGATGAAATCCCCAAGTTCTTTGATATTTTACTTTAGAAAAACATTATTCTTGATTGTTGCGCTATTTGCCTGTGCAGTCTTTCACAGAGTTGTGAACTCTCCTCGTGTTTATTTCTGAAAGACTCAGCCTCTCTAGGATTCCTTTTTTATATCCAATCATGTTACTGACCTGTTTCCAATTAACCTTGTTATTTGTGAGATGTTCCATCAGGTGTTTCTTTTAGCATTACTCATTAACCTTACCAGTCTTTTGTTGCCCCATCCCAACTATTTTGAAATGTGTGACTGGCATCAAAATCAAAATAGGCAAATACAAAAATGGGCAAACACAAAAATGAGGAAATACAAAAAAAAATAGTCTTTGAACTATTTATAAATAAATATAGACTTTATAGAAAGATTTGCACATCATTGCATTCTGTTTTTAAATTCACATTTGCACAGCAGGTTCTTCTGTTGTTACAATGTCAGGCTTGTGACAACAGAAGAACACTTTTTGGTACTATATAGAACCCTTTTTGAAAAAGTTCTTTATAGAACCATATACAACACATTCTCCATCAATCTGAAGAACCATTTCATGATCCAAAGAGCAATTTAGTCAAGAAAAGGGTTTTTTGAATGTGCAATCTATATAGAACCATTCTCTTTACTAAAGAGCCCTTGAAGAACCATCTTTTTAAGTGTGTACACTCTACGCAAGAGAAACCAAATCTTTGACCAACTACATAAACAAAGTAATAAAAATTGAATAATTAAAAAAAAGGATAAATAAAATAAAAAGCTTCGTACCCCTACATATGGCTGGCTTGGGGGTCCGAAGCGCCTGCAAATAGTAGCAACAAACGGCCTTGCTGGTAGTGCTTTATTTCGACCCCGGGCTGTAGGTGATTTGTCCAGCAGAGGGCGCGACAGGTCAAATGATGCTCCTCGAGGGTGAATAGAGGTGAACTGCTGAGGTAAGAATATCAAATTCAGGTCCAGAAAACAAATGTTTTCCCCTTCTAATCACAAACAACGATCTACGTCGAGCCACAGATCACACCTGTGATTTCATCAGATATAACACACCGCTGTACTGCTTAAACCGTAAACAGGCCAACTGTAAAACTCTTAGATGCAAATAACTTCACAAGTAAAGCAAATGTGCAGCTAATCTGGTCTGGCCATCTCCCTTGCAGCCCTACAGTAGATTAGTATGCCTGCATGCTGGCTTCCTGAACGAGACACAGAACACAGAGAGCTCTTTTGTCTTTACAGAACAAAAAGTTAATCAAAGCTTTCCTGAGCTCTTCCTGTCTCGACGTTCTAGCTTACATTTACATTTAAAGCACAGCTGAAATTACCTTGCAGTATTAAATACATCAGCCACTCTAATCTGAGGGAACAGTTCAGTGTCCCTCAGAGCTCCCAGATCACTCACTGAATGCTGTTTGATTTCCATCACAGAGATGGTCAGGCTGGATGTTTAGGCTGGATGTTTAGGCTGAAGAGCATCGTGCAGCTTTCAGAGTGTGTTTTTTTTTTCATGCCACAGGCAGAGTAGACTCCTCCACCTGATGGCAGCTGGAGATTAAATGCAGGCACATCTGTGTTATCAACCCAGGCTTTTCTTTGCCAGTCCTGTATGTCAAACTGACAACATCTTTCTCAGAAGAACTTCATAGTTTCCACCTGAAAGTTTAGCATAGTTTCCTAATAATAGCTAACATTATTCTTTTTTACTTTTTTTTCTCTGCCTTAAATATTTAGGACATAAGCCTGACATGTTATAAGTTGTCTACTGGTAGGAGTTTTCATGCAGTCATGTAGAAATGTAATTCATGACTACATGATATATAAAAGGCTACATACCCCCACATACTGCTGGCATATATGTGTGTGTTTGTTTGTAAAATGAAAATATGAGAATAAATACAAATAAACATAAATGCAGTAAAAAAAATTACAAGAGGTTCTTATTTAAAATTAGCTGGGCTGCCACAAATAGCTTGTACTGTATGAATATATATATATATATATATATATATATATATATATATATATATATATATATATATATATATATATATATATATGTGTGTGTGTGTGTGTGTGTGACATATATATATATAAAACCATTTCTAAAGCGCTCCTTAAGCTCAGTATTTGCAGTTGCCTGCCTGAGACTTGTGCACAGTCATGTATGTATATAAATGAGAGGTGAAACTGTGGTACTCTTGTTGTATTTAACACATTTCCATGTTCTGAGTCACTTGGCATGTTTAAAAGCATAAACTGAAACAACTGAAGCTATACATGGAGTCAGTGGTGAAAGGAAGAGAGTGATCTGTTTCTATAATAACATAGAATAATCTGTATAAAGAACCTGCACACTCGAACCAAAAAGGGTACTATATCATACCGACTGACTCATAACACTAGCAGAGTTGATTTCTTTTTTTTGCTGAGTTTAACACATGGGACATAAAACATAACTTTTGCATATATGTTTTACAACTGCCTGTACCACAGAAACCTGGCAGACCCCCCTTTTTTAGAGTGTACTGTATCTTTTACAGTGTTTCCACTCCAGTACATTGTCTAACTGCGTGCTGTGTTAGTTTTAGTACTCGGCTGTGGGAAGAACTCTTGAAGCCTGAATCTAAAACCCACATGTTAAGAATTTGTTTGTCATTTTTTTCCTAGGTGTGAAGTGAAGTGGTGTCATGTGTCACCTCAGGGATGCAGTTTGCATAATATTTGTGGAAAACTGAAGAAAGTAAGACTGCAGTGTCACTTCACATCAGTCATCCTATTGAAGTGTCGTTCTATTTGAGCAGATCTATGTGAGTGAACATTTCCACTTCTTTCACCACTGCTGCGTTGATCTGACCGAGTCAGGTTAACAAGGTAAACTTTCTTATGGTCTAGATAAAAGATCTCGGTCTCTGTAATGAGATAAACAGCAGGAACTTCGCGGTAAATATTGCAAAGGTGAGAAAAACCATCAGAGCAAAGCCGTCTGACAGAGCGGTGCTGAATGAGGGGAAAAAAGAAACAGCTATGGGCAATTCCATCTGGCACTGATGCGTTTACCAGCTCCCTCATACCTCAGCCAGAGTGTATGGCCTCTGTAGGCAAACAGAGAGAGACCAGTACCTGCCCACAGTGAATTTTTTTTTATCTCCACCCACCTGAGCGCACTCTCAGGTGCAATATGACGAGTCATGACTGATTGGTATTGGTAGGCACAGCGTGAAAATTAGGTCAGTACTTTCCCAGAGCAGCGCTCAGGATTGTGGAGGTAAATAACCAGCTGATTACAACAGTCTGAGAGATCGAACATTTCCCACTCATATAACTGATCATATTGCATTGATTTAGAATAATTACAGTGCTTGCAAGATGGGCATTGTGTTGTTATTCCTCCCTGCTGAAAAAAAACACACAAAAAAATGTTTCTCTTGGTTTCTGGTGGTGTTTACTAGTCAGTAATGGTATTTTGATGGGTTGATCAAACAGTGTAAATGAGTCTGATGGTTGAACATGTGTCCTGATATTGATACCAGATTCATTTGATGGTTCCCTAATAGGATCTAAAGGTGTCCTAGAAAAAGCTAGTGCACTCTAAGGGTAAACATTACTGGTTCTAATAGGCTTTTATTAGTATTTATATTTATTGGTATATATTATGATTTGTAATTTCAGTGAGTCTGTGCTGTTTAACTGTTTTAAATATGTCAGATTAAGATCATTTCCCCACAGAGCTGTTTGGTGGGATCCTCTCACAGTTTGAATACAGCTGCCACAGTTCATGATGTCATAAAGGGCCTACGGCTGATTGGCTCTGCTTGTTTAAAGCCTCTGTACTTCTCTTTCTTCATCTTTTCTTCATTTCATTCCTCTATCTTTGCATTTAAAGCAGTTGATTTCAGTTTGTGTGAATATTTATTAAACTTTAATTGAATTCCTTCCTTTGTTTTCTTCTTTCCTTCTGTTTTGCTTTTTCATTTTTTTATTTCATTTTCTATCTTTCTTTCTTTCTTTCTTTCTTTCTTTCTTTTTTCATTTTTTCCTATCTATTTCTTCCTTTATTCCTTCTCTATTTTTTCTTTAATTCTTTCTTTCTTTCTTCCTTAATTCCTCCTTTCATTTTCTTTCTTCCCCTTTTACTTTTTCTTTCTTTCTTTCTTTCTTTCTTTCTTTCTTTCTTTCTTTCTTTCTTTCTTTCTCTTTTTTAAATCTTACCATGTAGAAAAAGTCAATCAGTTTGTTTCTGTTACCTTCCACCCAAAGAGGGGAATCCCCCTGATTTTTAGAACTGTTCTGCTTAATGAAATGGTTTAGGTGGTTTGGTGTGAAATGCTGTGTTCTACAGAACATTACTCACTCGAAATTGTTCACAGTGGTGGTGATGGGAACCAGATGTCTGAAGAGTGTAATGCTTTTAAAAGCTCCCTCACATAGAGTTATAACATGAGATACCTATAATATACAGAGTCTGATGCCTGAGACATTGTTTTCAAGAAGAGGTTTTGGCCTAAAATCCATTTCTTAGCAGAGAGGCACATACACAGCGTTTTATCACGCAAGTTTGAAAAATTCTGTTTTAATGTTTTTGCTTATATTTACCTGAAAACCTGTATAGAATTATGATGATGTATTAAAATATGACTGTAGAATCTGTAATCTACAAATGACTTTTTATGTGTGGTGCTTTTCTCTTTGAAAACATTGGAAAAACAAATCTGAAAGTTATTCTAAATCATAATTATGATATTATGCTTAACATTTGTTTTATTGCTCCTTAATGCTGTAATACATACATACAGAACATCTCAGCTTATATCAACACATAATCAGCACCCAGGGCTGTCGCTGTTACACAACTGAGAGCAATGTGTTTACAAAACATGCATTTCTCTTCCTCTGTCTCTCTTTCTTTTTCTTATTCTATCTCTCCCCCTTCTCTCTCCCTCTTTCTCTCTACCCTCCCTTCTCTCTCTCTCTCTCTCTTCCTCATTCTCTCTACCCTCCCTTCTCTCTCTCTCCCTCTTTCTTATTCTCTCTCTCCCTCTTTCTCTCTACCCTCCCTGCTCTCTTTCTCTCTCTCTCTCCCTCCTTCATTCTCTCTCCTACCTCGCTGTTTCTGTCTTCCTTCTCTTTTTTGCTTTTTCTCTCTCCTTCCCTCATTCTGTTTCTTTCTTTCTCTCCCTCTGTCTCTGTCTCTCTTTCTAATTTCTTTCTTTATCCCAACAGTCTCTCTTTTATTCTTTATCTCTTTTCTAATTCTTATTCTTATTCTTTTTCTTTCTTTCTTTCTCTTTTTCTTTCTTTCTTTCTTTCTTTCTTTCTTTCTTTCTTTCTTTCTTACTCCCATCTCTTTCCTCACTTCTTTCTTTAAGCCTTTTTCTTTGTCTCTCTCTCAGCAGCCTTTCTTTCTTTCTTTCTTTCTTTCTTTCTTTCTTTCTTTCTTTCTCCTATCAGTCTCTTATTCTTTATCTCTTTTTACATTTTCTCTTTCTTTCTCTCACTTCCTCTCTCTCTCTCTCTCTCTCTCTCTCTCTCTCTCTCTCTCTCTCTCTCTCTCTCAGCATGGTCTGCCTCTCATCACGGTTGGGGGGGTGCCAGCGTATACAGTTCTACAGTTAGCACAGGAAGCGCAGTTAGGGGGGCTGGGTGGGTTTTCTTCACTTTCCCCGGAGGCCCACCATCCGCAGACAGTCTTTAAACTGTTCTATAGCGTCTGCTTGAAAAGTTGCATGCTTTGTTGGCTCAGGTCTTTGATGACATACAAGACAAATAAAGAATGTAAATTGTGGGCATTTTGCGTTTCTAACCTCCTCCTCACTCTCTCGCCTCTCTGCAGCCCTGCGAATATTACTGCCAATATTATTATGATTTTGTGTATATATACAACCTGTACATGTTCACTAGTGTCCCTGTATAAGTTCAATTGAATTTAGGATGAATTTTTCGGGGGTTTTTACACAACATAAATTTGAAAGACATAAATACATTTCATATTGTGATATTCTTACACTTTGGCACATTCTAAACGTGTTTAGAGTAAAGTATTCGCAGATAGTACAGTACTGATATGCTGCACGAATGAAGGCTGAAACCTGTGAAACTGAAACCTGTATTTAGTGTTTATTCGGTCAGTATTTAGTGGGTGATTGAAGGACTTTACTCTCCTGATACTTGTAATGTTTGATAGAAAACTTGTGGAGGTTTGACCATTCTGCCATCAAAAAGCATTGTCGGTCAGCAAGCCTCTGTTCTGTATCTCGTGTCAACTGTTTTGTAAATATGAATGGTCAGAAGTGTTCAAGCAGCTGAGAAACACTTTGAATCGATATTGATCAAACGGGCGAGGACAGGTGAGGACAGGCAAGTGAGCACAGGTCCGATGTGGACATGGGTGTGTGCGTGTTTCTTGGATGAAAGAGGCGTCTTTTCAGCTGGAACAGGGAAACAGATAAGAAGCAGGTTACAATACGCCCTGATGAGGTTCATCCTCGCTTTTGAGTGTGAGAAAGAAAACGGCCATCTCACTTCAGCAAATCAGCACAAGCTTGCCAAGCATTACTGCTTCCTTGGAAGCCGCATTGCTAAAGGCCTACGGTTGCTTTCCTGCACAAGCACATTTCATGGCTTATCTCTGTTTGATTTCACTGGCTCTGCACAAAACTACAGCTTTACAGGTAGTGGTGGTCAGTGGGACAATATAATAAATTACACTGAAATAATCAATAAACTGCATCACGAAACACTTTGCTTAGCACATCGTTAATATTTCTTAAATTTTAATAAAAAATGCAAGATTTAGACCAATCATAGACAATAACCATTAGAGTGGAGATTACACTGTGAAAATTGAAATGTATAGTAACATAAACCTGAGTGGATGCTAGCCTATTATGCCTTTATCTTATTGTAATTTATTCATCATTATTTATTACACATCAGCTAACTGTTACGACAGAATGCTGTGGCTAACTGTTACGACAGAATGCTGCGGCTAACTGTTACGACAGAATGCTGCGGCTAATTTACGACAGAATGCTGCGGCTAACTGTTACAACAGAATGCTGCGGCTGACTGTTACGACAGAAAGCTGTGGCTAACTGTTACGACAGAATGCTGTGGCTAATTTACGACAGAATGCTGCGGCTAACTTTTACGACAGAATGCTGTGGCTAACTGTTACAACAGAATGCTGCGGCTAACTGTTATGACAGAATGGTGCAGCTAACTTACAACAGAATGCTGTGGCTAACTGTTATGACAGAATGCTGCAGTTAAGTGTTACGACAGAATGGTGCAGCTAACTTATGACAGAATGCTGCAGTTAAGTATTATGACAGAATGCTGCAGCTAACTTACGACAGAATGCTGCGGCTAACTGTTACGACAGAATGCTGCAGTTAAGTGTTACGACAGAATGGTGCAGCTAACTGTTATGACAGAATGGTGCAGCTAACTGTTACGACAGAATGGTGCAGCTAACTTACAACAGAATGCTGCAGCTAACTGTTATGACAGAATGTTGGAGTTAAGTGTTATGACAGAATGCTGTGGCTAACTGTTATGACAGAATGCTGCGGCTAACTATAAAGACAGAATGCTGCGGCTAACTGTTACGACAGAATGCTGCAGTTAAGTGTTACGACAGAATGGTGCAGCTAACTTACGACAGAATGCTGCGGTTAAGTGTTACGACAGAATGGTGCAGCTTACTTACGACAGAATGCTGCAGCTAACTGTTACGACAGAATGCTGCGGCTAACTTACGACAGAATGCTGCAGTTAACTGTTGTGACAGAATGCTGCAGTTAAGTGTTACAACAGAATGCTGCAGCTAACTGTTACAACAGAATGCTGCAGTTAAGTGTTATGACAGAATGCTGCAGCTAACTTATGACAGAATGCTGCAGTTAACTGTTGTGAGAGAATGTTGCAGCTAATTTTTATGAGAGAATGCTGCAGGTAAGTGTTACAACAGAATGGTGCAGCTAACTGTTATGACAGAATACTGCAGTTAAGTGTTATGACAGAATGCTGCAGCTAACTGTTACAACAAAACGCTGCAGCTAACTGTTACGACAGAATGCTGCAGTTAAGTGTGACGACAGAATGCTGCAGTTAAGTGTGACGACAGAATGCTGCAGCTAACTGTTATGACAGAATGCTGCAGTAAAGTGTTATGACAGAATGGTGCAGCTAACTTATGACAGAATGCTGCAGTTAAGTATTATGACAGAATGCTGCAGCTAACTGTTACAACAGAATGCTGCGGCTAACTGTTACAACAGAATGCTGCAGCTAACTGTTACAACAGAATGCTGCAGTTAACTGTTATGACAGAATGCTGCAGCTAACTGTTATTACAGAATGCTGCAGTTAAGTGTTACAACAGAATGGTGCAACTAACTGTTACAACAGAATGCTGCAGTTAACTGTTATGACAGAATGCTGCAGTTAACTGTTACGACAGAATGCTGCAGCTAACTGTTATGACAGAATACTGCAGTTAAGTTTTACAACAGAATGCTGCAGCTAACTGTTACAACAGAATGCTGCAATTAACTGTTACGACAGAATGGTGTAGCTAAATGTTATGACAGAATGGTGCAGCTAACTGTTATGACAGAATGCTGCAGCTAACTGTTATGACACATTAGGCTATTGAAACTTCTACAAGATAATATTTCACCTGAAGCTCGTTTGGCAAACAGTGGAGGCCGTGGAATGCTTTACACACTGACTAGAACAAAATGACGTTCAGGTTAAGCTAGAAAAATCTGAGCTAAACCTGTATTTGCTATCATTTTATGGGTCCCTCCGTAAGGCATAAGGGGACTACTGTGGAAAGAACTGGCAATATTAAAGCACATTTTGCGTCTTTACTTATTTATTTACTTTTGCAGAACTCTTGTACAAAAACAATAATGCACTCAAGATCATTATCATGACTTGTGATTGTGGCTGTGATGATCTACAGTACTTGCTTGCGACCGACTCACAGCCGCAACACAAAACCTCAAGTTCTACTGCTCAAATATGCACCGTGTATCATTAAGACATCTTCAACTACTGCAGTAGTTTGTCACATCACCCACTTCATCATCCAGGCAGTGGATCAGGCCATCAGATCGTGTGAAATTCAGTTGCTGCAGGTCTGTTTTTGAAGCAGTGACCGCTGACCCCTCAGTCCCAAATCCCAAAACAGAAAACGTGATATGCCAGATCATCCAAGAGTAACATATATTATGCTTAAAATAACAGGCAACGTGTGAAAAAGGAAATCTGAGCAAACAGAGTGCTGAGAACAGGGTCTGTTTGATCTTGGAAGCTCTGTAAAAGAAAGAGCAGCATGAAACTGGCTTGGGTTTGAGCTTATCTGTCCAGTTATGCGTATCATCAGAACTGAATCATCACAACAACTACAGTGCAGTTTCAGTTTGAAACAGAGAGAGAGAGAGCAGTAAATCTAAATCTCTTTCTCTCTGACTCTGATTGCTCTCAGAAAGGAGAAAGAAAAAGACGTCTGTGGGAAAGGAGCGTTAGCAAAATAGGCCTCATGTTCAGGTGTGAAAATGCATCGATATGAACATGAAAATTCACCTGCATTGATTTGGAATTATTTTGCAATTATAAAGGAAATTATTATAATTGATTAAATGAAAAATGTTCAAATGTTCAATAATATAATATATTATGAAAAATGCTTCTATAAAATACTATACAATGAAATAGTACAATTCTAAAAAGAAAACATTTAAAAGGATTTTCATTGTGAAACTTTTTGAATATTTTCTGTATAACAGTACATAACATTTAAAAATGCATACATGAGATATTTTGTGGTTATGCAGTGAAAACATGGTGAATAAAAGTTCATTGATTTTGTTTTTGTTCTTACTTCATTTTTATCCTTTACTCTATTTAAATAAAAAAAATTATGTTTGGTGAAATTAAAAGTCTTTTTCATATGTAAATTTATGGTTAATTACTGGCTACCAAGTTGTCATGTAAAATGTCATGTAAAAAATACAACAGGATGCAGCTACATGACCTTATCATTATTATTATTATTATTATTATTAGTAGTAGTAGTAGTAGTAGTAGTAGTAGTAGCAGTAATAGTTTTCTTAACCTTTTAATTTTTCTATGTTAAAAGCCTCCTTGAGTAAACATATTGCATAAATGTTTTAAAGAGAGAGATTTAAAATCTATTAATTTTAGTTAGTAAAAATGGAGAAATAGCAATCATATATATTTCAATATATGATTTAAAGGCCACATTACATTCATAATAAGCTGTTCTTATCACAAAGATGAAAATAACATTATTTTGAGCTCAAACTCAAAATAATAATAATTTGTTATTATTATATTACACTCATATTCTAACTAAATTTTTAATCACTACCTTTATAATGTTTCAGGTTTTGTGAAATTGGCTAAAAAAATAATTTCTCTTCAGTATAGAATTTAGAATTGGAATTTTTTTGTATTATTGTTCTTATTATTCTTTAATACAAGCTGAAGATCAAAAATGAAAATCAATGAAACATTCTTATGTTATTTAGTTGGTAGTAAATGTTTATATTTGTGGTTTAAGTTTAAAGCTCTTCGTTGCTTCATTCTGGGAAACATCTTTTAATGCTGTGTCAAAAATACCTGTAACACGTGCCAGCCAACCCCCACTCGGGCTGTGCACAACATGAATTTAGTCATGCAGGCACTAATTCCGGGAGTTATTTTTTTTTTCTTAGCTAAGATGTTCAGCCTTGATTTGTTGCTTATTGAATGACTTGAGAAAGTGAAAGAGAGAGTGCACAACGTTGCATTACCCTGTATAAAAAATACAGGATTGTACAACAGTAATCATATTTTAATCAAATTGTGGTGAAATTGGAGATTTTATTTTATTTTGTATTAAATGTTTCCTTAAGAATGAATGAATCATTGTGAAATGTGTAAAAAAAGGATTTTGAATGTACTTGATTCAGATGAGTCCATCATTTCCACTTTTATGAAATATATTAGATCATTTTATTTTTGTCTTTCAGTTACTTACTTTTAATGTAATATATTTCATTCATGTCAAAATAATGGACACATTTGAACCAAGTAATTTCAGTCTGTCACTTTTCTTCACTGTAGGCTTCACTAACACTGTCTAGCTCCACGTCTGAGGAAAGACTTGATGCTCTCCAGGGACGGCTGTGGCTCTGAGTTGGCGAGAGGAAGCAATGAGTGAGGACGGAGATGATGGATGGGAGTTTTCTCTCACCTCCCACAAGCTCTGTGGCATTTCACTGACCTAGTAACAGGACAGAAAATGAAGGGGGCGAGCCGTGGGTGGCAGAAGAAAAACAGAGTAGTGCCACAGACAGGAGAGAAAGTGGTGGAGAAAAACTCAAACCCACTGTTTGTATCTTCTCAAACGGCACACACACACACACACCACGGAAAGCCTGAAGCAGCGCGGCAGTTTTTTGCATCGACCACATAAAGAAACTGATTAGCATTTCACATACGGTCTGTTTCATTCTGAGTTAGGATGGCACAGAAAAGCTCTGGTGCTTTGACTTTCTTCAAAAGACTTTCCACCGTAGCGCTGAAGTAGATGGTTTTTTTGAACCAAACACTAACCTGATTTTTTATCTGATCAACAGTTCAATGCTATTATTTTTTATGTGTCTTGTTTATAGCTTTGCATAAAAGGCCAAGCTCACATCCACTCTTAACATTCACTTTATTAGAAACATCTACCTTCTACTTCCACTCACTCACCACTTAGTTAGTAACACCTTCTTTCTACTTCCTCTTGTTGGCCACTTTATTGTAAATACCTCGCTTCTACTTCTACTCACTGGCCGCTTTACTAGAAAAATGTACCTTGTACCTCTGCTCACTGGCCCCTTTATTGGAAACACTTCCCTTCTACTTCCACTCACTCAGTGGCCACTTTTTTAGTAACACCTCCTTTCTACTTCCTCTTGCTGGCCACTTTATTGAAAAGATCTCCCTTCTACTTCTGCTCACTGGCCACTTTGTATGAAACACTTCCCTTCTACTTCCACTCATTGGCCACCTGATTGGAAACACTTCCCTTCTACTTCCACTCACTGGCCACTTGATTGGAAACACCTCCCTTCTACTTCCACTCACTGGCCACTTTTTTAGAAACACCTCCTTTCTACTTGCACACACTGGCCACTTTATTGTAAGCACTTGCCTTCTTCTACTCACTAGTCATGTTATGAGCTCCACTTACCTTATAAGTCCACTATATAGGTGTACAGTTACAAACTGTAGACCATCTTTTGCTGTACAGTTTTGTATCAGCCCACCTCATTCATTACTGGTCAGTTTTGACCACAGGACTGCTGTTGTCCAGATATTATTTGGGTGGTGGATTATTCTCGGCCATTCTTCAGAGAAGCCACACAGTTGTGGCTGCCACAAACTGTGCATCAGCAGATGAGCTACACTATCCAACTGTACACCAGCAACGTGGAGCAACATGGTATGGGTTTCCAAGTGGCCACTAAGTGTATTTTGGCTTTAAAGGAGCCAAGTCATGAGAGTAATCAGTGAAAGTGTTGGAAATTGACTCAGATATTTTTAATGAACATAATGTAATAAAATATTTTTTCCCATAACTCTGTTATCAGATGAACTACGACTCTGGGGCCAGATTACAGAAAATCTTTTTGTCTTAACTTAAGATCTGACAGGTCAAGATAAGATTTTTCACAAATTCAGATTACAGAAGCAAATCTGATCTTAAATTAGGAATCTTATCTTATCTTACAGCATCTTTTCTTATCTCAGGTTAGGAAATCTTCACTTCCTCGATTGAAGTCGACAATTAAATGTCATGTCTGTTACTTAGCAACCGACCATATGTACACAGCTGAAACGTAAACACGTAATCAAGTTAGTTAGTCAGACAGCTAATGTTAACATTAGCTGCCGTTACTGGTGTAAAGAAAGTAAAAAAAAAACTAAAGCGTGATGAACTATAAGTTAAGAATATTGTATCAGCGCTTCTTGCTGTTTATCAGAGCATCGCCGCTCTCCGGTTTCAGTTTAATTTCCCAAATGCTTCAGCCGAGTGCACTAGTGTTATTCCTCCTAATAAACAGACACACGTTCAGCTCTGTCTCCTAATTATTCACCATCATCACTGGAATATTTTATCTGACGAGTTTTCATCAACAGTAACACACGAAGGTAATAAGAGGGGGCAGTGGAGATTGTGTCTGCCGCGTCTGTCGTAGTACGGCCCCTGGTCTCTCTGTGTGTGAAATGTTGTGACCCTGTGTTGAGCTGCTTGTGAGCAATAAGGGGTAAAATGGTTGGGATGAGTACCCTCCACTGTGCTCTGCTATCCACACCTCTCCACAAAGACAACCACGCTGAGATAAAATGGACAGCTGCAGCTTGTGCGGCCTACAGGTTGAAAACCACTGGTGTAGACCCATTCCATTATTTTTAAAAAGTGGTTCTTCTGGGGTATCGCTACAAAGAACCCTTTTATTTTTAACAGTGTGCCACTCACATTCACTTGAGATTGTAACATGCTGGACATTTTGAATCGCTGGAGAATCATCCTCAATTCACAAAAAGAAAGTGTTGCTGATGTTTTCTGTCAGTTGGAATGTATCACATCAGCATGTATGAAAATCCCACAATCCCCTGTTGGACACTGCAAACGCAGCGTATGGGCTGGACCCACACTGTAAAACTAACACGCCATGGTAGGTCTGGACCGTCTTCAATCGATTTTCCCCTGCGTTTTGGTCTGCAGCACTGAATCTCACACAGGAACAGAAGCGTGAGAGGCGTGGACGATCGTTCTTTTGTTTCTTTTTTCTGTCCTTTCTCTTTCTTTATTTCTTTTCATTTGACTTCAGCTCTCAAACCACAGATATGCTTTTCCAGCAAAGATCCAGAAAGTGCAACACAAAAGAAACGCAATAGCGTGCATGAAGGTTTCTTTCCTCCGAGGAGGCTTTTCATTCAGCATTAAAAGCCAGCTCGTAAGTTCAATAGAGAAAATCCATTCTTCATTTGTTCATGATGGAAATATATGGAATGAATAGCACCGTAGAGCTTCTCTTGGCAAACCCGACCAAACTGCAGTCCTCACTTAGCAGTTTTTCTACAGAACGTTGACACACAATATAGTCGAACCATATGTTAATTCCATTCACAGCATTTTTTTGTGATCTGCAGGTCTTTACACTTCGAAGCCTTTCTCATCGATCAAGAAAAACATTCCTATCAAGACACTTTTCTGTTGGTTTCTTAAAAGAATTTATTTTCCATGCATTTGTCATAATTTTGACACAATCTTCTGATTATTACCTTAACTTATTGTCCACAGTTTTTAGCTGTCAAGATCATAAGTTTGACACCTTTAGAGGGCAGCAGTGAGTAATGTTTGTTTATTTGATGTTTGTTAATAACACATTTGAGGGGTTGAATAATGTTTATTTATTTAATGTTTGTTTATAACATCTTTAGAGGGCAGCAGTGGGTAATGTTTGTTTATTTGATGTTTGTTAATAACACCTTTAGAGGGCAGCAATGAGTAATGTTTGTTTATTTGATGTTTATTAATAACACCTTTAGAGGGCAGCAGTGAGTAATGTTTGTTGATTTGATGTTTGTTAATAACACATTTGAAGGGTTGAATAATGTTTATTTATATAATATTTGTTAATAACACCTTTAGAGGGCAGCAGTAAGTAATGTTTGGTTATTCAGTCCTGGGGGCTTTAAAAGCTGGTCTGTTAATGTGCTGTAGCACAAGGCTTCCCATAATGTAACACCGAACATGGAAAGTGTGTCAGAGTTAGAACAGTTCAGTATGACCACAGAGGCTCTGCAAAACACACACGTGCACACAGAGGCATCACCATAAAGCACACATTCTCTTTTGCACACACTTTCTGACACTCTCGAAACCCACTGGTCTGCTATCAGAGACAGAGTATGTTTTTAACCCCTTTCACACAAACACTTTTCTGTGAGAATTTACCAGTAATCAATCAAGAAGGGATGTGAACCAAGCTGGTGTTAAAACCCCAGGAAGACTGGCACAGCAGTCAACCATGACGAAAGCTCTTACAATTACTGGAAAATTATTGGGAGGGATCATGTATCAACGGAAGCCAGTAAATTATTGGAAAAGAGGATGATAATGTAAAACATTGATCCAGTTAAAAACATTAACAACGTCAGAACACTTTGTGTAGAATGTTAGCACAGTTCTAAATATTAGTAGATTTAAAGACATTAGAGCAGTTTAAACTATAGTAGAGTTTAAATCAGTGGTTCTGTTTTAAAATGTAGCAACATTAGCACTTAAAAATAAGTACCATTCAAAACATTTCCACAGTTCATGTCGTGGATACTGAGTATGAAACTATGTACTGACACCACTAGGTGGACACAGCCAAGCGAGCTCCCCAGCTTCTGAAGGCCCTAAACATTTGATTAATTTTCAACATAATTAATAACTGATCACAAAGCACAGCACTCCCAGAGGCAACCAAGTGTCACTGTACTCACAACATGACTGTTTACTTGTTATTTCTGTAGCTTTTCTCACAATCATGCCATGAGGCAGCTCAGGAATGAGATTTGAAAAGTCATTTTAAAAATAACCACAAGTGCAATACTGATATAGATCAATCAGTCATTTTCACTAAATGACAGCATGACTGCTAGCGGTTTATTATGATTTCTATTTCTTTCCTTTTCAATGTCTTTCTCAGTGTCTAAAATCTGACCAAGAAAAGCATAAATTACCCACCAGAACTTGGTGATTTCCATCCTACCGTCCTGCTGTACACTGAAACAAAAAAAAATACTTAATCGAAAATTGGCATAATTATAGAAATGCAAAAAAAAATGCAAAAAAAAAAAACTTTTTTTGAAGTGTACTTTGCATTGAAATACAACAATAAAAATGCTTTACTGATTTATTCAGTTGATAATTGCCATTATTATACAAATCTTGCTAAACATGCAAAACTTTTTGAAGGTTACTTTGTATTTTGTTGCCATATGGCAACAACATATGACAATGGAGCTGCAATTTGTAATGCATACAATGGAAGTAAACCAATACACTGACTTTGGCTACCTTTGTCATCCAGGCATAATAAAAAAAAATGCATGGACAACCATATATGCATAAATGCATTAAGAATACAGAAGAATATATGAAAATATCTGACAATAATCAACTTGCAATATAAAAACTGATGTGAAAATGCCAGTGACCAACAGAAGTGCATTCATTTACTATATTTGAATGCCTTGCAGACTGCAAATGTTATTGTTGAATGCTGTTGCTATATGGCAACATTTGTATTTTATTAATTTAAATAAGACCCACAGTTTCTAAATGAGTTTCATTTATGAAAAAAGGAACTTCTATACATTGTTTAATTTTTTTTGTTGATTGTTGTTGTTGTTGTTGTTGTTGTTGTTATGTATAGATATTGCACATTATTCAACACACAATATCATACACTCTAGATGCTAGGTCTCACCATGTGACGTGAAACAAAGGTACAGAGTGCAACAGGAAAACAGTGAAACAAGAAAGTAATTGTTGCCATATGGCAACACATCTAGTAAAGGCTTCATTTTATAGGTCTGTAGCTTTTATAGGGTTCTTGCACCTCTCATTAACAAAAATAGGTCTTGAATGAACCAAAGAAAGGTTCTTTAGGCATGGCATCGCTCCAAAGTACCCATTCTGACACCTTTTTAAGAATGTAATGCACAGAATTGTACTATGATGTACTTTGTGCAATTGTGTTGTATTGTGTAGTGACTGGAACAGCCCTGCAGTGGAATATGACACAGTTGACAGGAACTCCAGGGTTATTTACAGTCTGAGGCTTGTGGTCTTATCAGGCAGAGTTGTGGCGATATGAGGAGTCAGGATGCAGCATGCCCACGGCCGTCAACACCCACACGCAGCAAACGCTTGTCGTATACATGCCCCCGCTACCACATAGAAGCACAGGAGGATGTCATAAGCTCTAGGTTAACCTCCCTCACCCAGCCAGGTCTGCTCAGTTTTATCAGCAGTAAACCGTTAGGAACAGTAAATGATTGGAAACAACGGTTCCATGTTCTGGTAGAGATACAGAGGAATGTTGAAGATTACAGCTTTTATTGTTCCTTCCTTTGAAATCCATTGACACCACCTTGCTACAACTACATGGTGTACACACATAGTTAACAATGAGAAATGAGAGTAAAATCTCAGTGAACTTTGCAGTGAAAAGCACTTACCAAATTGTCACACACTGGACATATCTAGGCATGTCTCTAGGCCAGAGTGCTGGAGGCCTTTCATTTTCGCAAGATCTGCTTATCAGAGTTTTTGATTCAAATAATGAAAAGTCACCAGATCACAAGCATTAAAGGGCCCTTATCTTAGAATAAAGTGTGATGTAGTATATAAACACTGTGAAAGTTTCAGAAAGTAACAGTCCATGCTGTCCATATATGAAAACATTTTTGAATGTGGCATAATACAAAGCAGCCAATCAGAACAGAGGTCATTTACATATGTCAGTCTTAAGGGCACAATAACAAAAACAGCCTGTTTGATTCTAAGGGATAAAGAGAGGTTGGAAAATGGTCATGTAAAAGTGAATTATGACTGCATAAAACCACACAAATACATCATAAGCATCTCAAGGACAGTGATATAATCCTTAGAAAATGCAAGACATGCATTTTGACAGTTTTTTTTTTAGATTTGGTCATTTCCATCCAACAGTCCTGCTGTACACTGAAATACAACAATAGAAATGCTTTACTGATTTATTCAATTGATAATTGCCATTATTATACAAATATTGCTAAAAATGCAACATTTTTTGAAAGTTACCTTGTATTTTGTTGCCATATGGCAACAACATATGACAATGGGGCTGCAATCTGTAATGCATACAATGGAAGTAAACTAATATACTGCTTTCCCTAAGAGCAAGAGAAGAAACGTTGAGAGGAACCAATACTTCAAAACAATATATGATTGCTTAACCAATATCCAATGACTGTTGTTAGAGGCCCAGCAAATGAGAAATAGATCCATAAAAAACAGTACCTGTTACTGTCACTGGCTGCTGTTAGAGGCCTAACAAAGAAACGAATGGATCTATAAAAACAGTCACTGCTACTGACTAGTTACAGTGTTACTGTTACAGTCACTGTTATTGACAAATGTTACAGTGTTACTGTTACAGTCATTGTTACAGACAAGTAACAGTGTTACAGGGTTATTGTTACAGTTACTGTTACAGATGAGATGCAGTGTTAGTGTTACTGACTAGCAAAAGTGTTATAGTGTCACTGATGCTGATGAGTAATAATGTTATAGTAAAACTATAGCACCATTGCTAGTTATACTAATAGTAATACTGTTACAGTTTGACTGTAGCAATTAATGTTGCTAGTCAGTATCAGTAACTGTAACAGTAACACTATAGCATTGTTATAGTATGACTGTAACTGTTACAGTTACTGTTACTGATGAGTAATAGTGTTACAGTGTTACTCTTACAGCCACACTAACAATGTTACAGTGTTACTTTTACAGTTACTGATACTGACTAGCAACAGTAACACACTGAAACAATGTTACATTTACTGTTACTACTATAGTGTTATAGTGTTACTGTTACAGGCACTGTAACTGACTAGTAACAATGTTACAGTGTGACTCAGTTACTGACAAGTAACTATGTTACTGTTATAATTACTATTGCTGACTACTTACAGTGTTACAGTGCCACTGTTACTGGGCAGTTACAGTGGTACTGTTACAGTTACTGACTAGTTACAGTGTTGCAGTGTTACTGTTACAGTCACTATTACAGTCACTACTTCATGTAATTTACCTATCAGTGACAAATGACAAACAGAACCAGTGACTGTTGTTAGAATTATATCACAATAAAAATTTCAAAATAAATCAATGAACATCAATGAATCATATAATTCCATTTCCAAAAATGTTGGACGCTGTGCAAAATGTAAATTAAAACAGAATGCAATAATGTGCAAATCATTTAAACCCTATATTTAATTGAAAATAGCAAAAAAACAACATATCAAACATTGAAACTGAGAAATTTTATTGTTTTTTTTAAAAATATATGCTACTTTTGAAAGGGGGTCCTTGTAACAGTCTGTGGGAGCAGATATCATCAGGAGGGTGAGTGGGGCATGCAAGCAAGACATTCTGCACAGCAGGAGGGTGAGAGGACATACAGGAGGCTCCATGGTGGTCGAACTGGTCCGGAAGGCAGGCAATCAGCGTAGATCTTGCAACAGCATCAGACAGGACGTGCAGTTGTTCAGCTCAGCAAAGAAACACACAAACAATGGCTAGACACAATATATATAATGTGAATATACTGTAAGCAGTGACTCCAGCAGGCTGAGCTATTACAGCCTAACTAATAAAGTAGAGCCAGAAGGTTGCAGATCAGTACCAGAATGGGTAATTGGGAGAGTTGGTAGAATTCCCGGCAGGGTGGTAGCTGGTAGTGCTGGTTACTTCCACTTTAAAGAGATTAGCATTCAAATTCAGCTCAGTGGTGTGAATCTGATGCTCACTGACAAAACAGGCAGTCCAAGAAGACAAAAACGAAAAAGCTACTTAAGGGGGATGAGGACTTATCCGAGCAGGTGGGCAGTGAGAAATGCTGATCTTAATTTACTTAGCTAGCATTAGTTTATAGCATACTGACTGCATGATTATATCACATTTAAGATAAAAGCTTTCTCCAGTGTTTATCACTAGCTAGCTTCCTTGGTTATCTCAGTGTAGCGTATAAATTATGAATGAATTTCTGAAAACAACAACAACTGAATCAATAAGTTCCTCTACTATGCACAAATTCACAAGAAAGCATTCTGAATGACTTTGTTTACATGTCAAAAATTGAATTATGAAGTTTTTTTTTTTTTTGGGATCCCACCTTTTCTTGAATTCTTGGTGGGGCCTTTCTTTATGCATTCATTTTGCCAAACAAAACAAAGAAACTCCTTTATCCATAATGTATGAAAGGGAGATGAAAAAGTGAGACATTTGCTGGAGGACTGATTCATCAAGCAAATTGAATGTATTACATTTTTTAGTGTAATTAGTATCAAGTTCTTGGCAAGAAAAGTCCTGAAATATATTGTTCAGCGATATCTGACAGTGCCTTAAATGCTTCCAATAAATGAGAAGAGATGATAAGTGTAAAGGCCTTAGTATGCTCTTCTAGTCTGGCTTTCAAGACCTGTTAAGCACAGTTTGATGGCTCATATCCGTTTGGAGAGCCAAAAAGGAGGAAAGCTATATGAAAATCAGATGGTGGGGAGTAAGGAAATACTTTAATCAGGTATGTTACTATTACTGTATTATTGCTATAGATCCACAGCTGTAGTGCAGTTAAGTTTACTCCAGAAGTGGTACGTTAGGGTAATAAGACTGTCTATTGCTATAACAGCTCAATTAACACACAGCCACAGGCTAGAAGTGTTTCTTTAACATCAGCGGATATGCCTTGCACCTAAGGGACTCTCTCCTTCTCGCAAACCACACGTGCAAGCACACACACTTAAGACCCCATACATACCTTAAACAAACCTTAAGCCATTTCTCCAACCTTAAACAAAGACTTAATTCTTCAGCTTTGTAGATTTATTTCCAGCCCTTCACAGATACTTTACCTCCCTGCGGGTTCAGAACGGCCTGAAATAAAGATTAAGGCCGGTCAGATTTATGGAGAGGAATTCCAGACCTCCAGGGATAAAGAACAGCGGCCTGAAATAGTGAACCGTGAACATGTTGTAACATGTGCATTACACATTTACAGGTATATTTGCTTAACGACTGGGATGTGAGTGCTTATAAATGGTTATTACAATGTTGTATGTACTTATATACATCATTTCATTGGTGATATGGACAGCCCGGCCAGTTTCATGGCAAAGCAAAAAAGCAGGCATAGTTGTAATCTAGCTATAACTACTTAACTATTATTCCAATTTAGACTGATAGCTAGTTAAGTCTGCCTTTGTGAATTTATTCATGCATAGATATTCATACATAGACACAGCTCAGAATTAAGAAATCAATGGAATCCACTCAGAACGCAGCTTTTGCAACACTTCACTTGCAACAACTTCACTCACATTCAGCAGAACCCTCACCCTGCTGCTCAGTTTCTCAGTATTTGCTCAGCTATTTTGAATGAAACAGCTTAATTTGAAATTGTTCATGGACAGAGCTGTCTAGCTGTCTCAGACACAGCATGGGATGTAGCATTTTTGTACAGTGTGAGTACATCAATCGTAGGCTTTCTCCATACACAATGGACTTGTCAAACTCTACACATGAGCTCCTTGGATGCATTAGCCTTGAATGTGATTCCTGCTGTCACTGTGCTACAGAGACAGATGAGGATCAAAACTATGAAACATACTACATCTACATACTACTAACTAGTACAGCTGTACAGAAGTGCTTTTCTGACTTGAAACAAAACTCGCTCTTCTCCACTGCAGCACGATTCAATCGATGCAGAAATAACCTAGACACATTAGTCTTGTAGGCCCAGTGCAAACGTAAAGACGTAAACTTCAGGGATTAAATATGCTTTGCTGATCAACTACATTCAGGGTGCATCATGTACATTTTATTGTAACTTGACTTTACAGTCCACACAATGCTGTTTTTCAAAGCAAAGAAACCAGGATGGGATGTTACACATTTTTCCAAACATCATTTTTAAAGAAATGTGAAGTAACAAGAACCAACAGATGGTTTAACAAACGTTAGGGCTTCCAAGAAAGGATCCACATCATCAGGTTTGAAAATATGGAGGGAAGACAATGGCAATGCTTCAGAACTTCATGTTCTTCTTGGATGACATGCAGTGTGAGAGCTGAGGGAGTGCTCAGGCCTGACACGGCCAATCACTCAACAGTCAGAGCTCTGACTCCGAAGCTGGATGCTAATGCTTTTGAGGCAGAGGTGAGCGGTCTGGAGAGTGCCAGGGGTTTTTAGGGCAGGGGTGAGCAGTCTGAAGAGAGCCTGGGGCCTTCAGGCAGGGGTGAGCAGGCTAGGGGTGTTCAAGTTTCTGAAAAAAAGAACCTACAGAGGATGTGAGACTCTCAAAGGTCCCAAAGGTCAGCCAGCTACTGACCCTCATTAAAAGCATAGAAAACCTGTCTGCCTTTCACTGAGTCCATCAGTCAAATACATCAACACATACATACACACACACACACACATAGAGAAAAAAATAGAGAGGGTCTACAATCAAACAGAGAAATGTACATTGAGATACTGGATCTGTTATTATTAGAAACTTCAGTTCCAAAAAAAGTTAGGACAGATTGTGAAGTGCTAAGTAAAAAAAAAAAGCAATGATTAAAACATTCTGTTTGACCTGGATTTAACTGAAAGCAACACAGAAGTGTGATATATGATGTTTTACCTTATAAACTTTTTTTTTTTTGTAAATATGCACTCATTCCTAGTCTGATGCCTGCAACACATTCCAAAAAAGTTGGGACAGGAGCATGTTTACCACTGTGTCACATCACCTCTCCTTTAAATGACACTTAATAGTGGTTTATGGACTACAGAATTTTCCATTATTTCCTTTGCAATTCTTTTGTAATCTTTAGCTGCACAACCATAAGGGGTCTCTGTTGTCATATCTAGCACCCACACTTTCTGATTACACAGCTATGCTGTTGTAGTGTGTAAAATGTGGCTTGGCATCGTCATGTTGAAATAAGCATGGTTGTCTAGAAGGCAGCACACTGTTGCAGTCCAAAAAAAGATGTTTCCATTTTGTCAATTTTTATTTTTCTACATCATCTGAACAGCTGTCTTTTACATTGTGTGAAAATTGCTCCAGAAATTGTTCTAATAATGCTCAAAAATAAGGAATTAAACTTCTTTACATGAACTAACATGCAAAGTCAAGAACTAGTAAGTTACTATTTCCAAGACATGTGTTTCTACTTTCGAGGCATGTTTTTCATTGGACAGCGTTGATCTGTTCTTTTAAAATGTGTATATTTATTTCAGTGTTAATGGTTCACTGATGTGCAACTTTTTCTATGCCACGGGTGCTAATACACTCACATCCCATGACAGACCTTGGCTTTTGAACATGGTGACAAACTGGATTGTCCTTTTCCTCTTTGGTACAAAGACTACAACAACCATTATCTTTGATCTGAAAGGTCAACTTATCAGAACACAAGACTGCACGAAAGTTTCCACTGTGCATCATTTCAGATGAGCTGGAGCCCAGAGAAGTCAGCGGTGTTTCTGGGTGTTGTTGCATGATGTTTATTAACAACAGTTTGTCAAACTATTCCTGAGCACATGCAACAATATTCATTGTAGAATCATACGTTTTTAGTGGAGTGCCATCTGAGGACTTGAAGGTCATGGGTATTCAGTTGAGTGTTTTTGGCTTTGCCCTTTCTGCAGATTGCCTAAATCTTTTGATGATATTATGTTCCAAAGCAGGAGAGATATTAATATTTCTTGCAACCACTCATTGAGGAACTTTGTTCTTATTCAATGATGCAGTATTTTGGCAAGCCTTGACCCATCCTTGTTCATGAAGGGATTGGCCTTTCCTGGATGATTCTTTTATATACAAGCTTGATTGCATCAGCTGCCTAAAATGTTTCCAGTATTTCACAATGTTCCTAGTTTTAAATTGTCCCATCAACAATGAAATTGATAAGGGAAAACATTACCTATCTTGTTTTTGTACATTCTTTTGTTTAAATATAAGTCAAATGACAGTGTTTTGTACTTATAAGCCTTTCATACATACTGTCCCAACTATTTTGGAAGTGTAGATTGCATTTTTATTCATTTATTTATGTGCTGATATCAAGTGAGTGTTCCTACCTGCATCCATTGAAAGGTTTTTTACTGAATCAAAATAGGTTCTTCTGTGGCATTGCTCCAAATAACTCTTTTAGGCACCTTTATTTTTGTCAATGCTGAATAATAAGTGTCAAGATTAATAACTGAATAATAAGCCCAGTGTTCAAAGGGTTAGATATTGAATATATTGTGGGAAGCTTAGCAGCCAACCACAGCGAATTAATTCACAGTAATGCTATTTTAGTAGTGCTGCAGCGTTCTGCCATTCTGCTGTCAGAGCTGTGGTGCGGGTAGGTGATTTACTGATCGATGCTGAAGAACAAAAACCACAGCACTATCTGACCTACTTCTGCTGTTATTACATAGAAGCCTGGTGCAGAGAGACAGGGCATACAGATAAGAGCAGACCAGCAGCAGTTTAACTGCCTGCAGCTCTGTGTGTGTGTGTATAGGTTGGTTTTCATACATTTTAGAAACAAAAATGTCCAGAGAAACAAGATGTTACCTACAGGACCAATGACATGCAACTGACATTATAAAGTGTATATATATATATATATATATATATATATATATATATATATATATATATATATATACCCAGATAAATATATGAAATTTCATTTTAAAACTTAAAGTGCAAAACCATTTCTTGTTGGTCAGTGAGGTTAAGACTACAATTAGACTTTTTCATCACCTATAGATTCTTACATAACATCACTGTTGGAACAAAACCTCCATGGAACAAAAGTCTTCTTTTCTTTGTGATTTTAAACCATTTCTATTATTTACAGTGAACTGTCAAAAAGTACTTGCCCCTCACCTGATTTCTTCTATTTTTGCTAATTTGTCACATTTAACCCTTGTGTGGTGTTGGTGTATTTGAGACTCAGTGGTCTGGTGGACCCACCACATAATGTTTTTTTTAAATCAATACAGCCATAATAATTTATGTAAAAATAAATGTTTAAAGCATCACAAGTGGCCAGCATAGGGTTCTCCTTTAGCAGCTGTAGCCAATCAGAAGCCTGTCCATGTGGTCCACCTCACACACACACATATACAAACAAATACACACACACACACACACACACACACACTAACAGCAGGCCATGTAGGAGGAGAACAGAGTGAAGGGACACAGCACCCCCACACTTTTACTCCCCTTGGGTTCACCCCAACACCACATGTGTAATATAAATGTGTAGGGGTGAACAGTGTGAAGTCACTGAAAATGTTTATGTTAAATTAAATTTTATATGTTCTTCACAGAAAATGAGCAAAGACCAAACAATTTGGGATTGAAATAATAATAATAATAAATGTTTGACCGGTGGTATAATGTTCTCACGGTGGACTGCGGTGTTAGCTTTACACCAGACACATTGGGACCCATGTCTTCCAAAAAGGTCCACCTTCGAGTCCACAGAATATTATTCTCACAGTCTTGGAGGTCATCTAGAGGTTTTTTGGCATGTGTGAGATGAAAAATTTGTGGTTTTTTTTGGTTAGCAATGTAGCAGTGGTATATGTAAACAGAAATAACACACTAAATACTGAAAAAATAAATATTATATTTAGTTGTTGAAGAATCGTCTGCTAAATATATATATATATATTTTTCTGATGCTGAAAAATGAATGGCCACTTTGATTGGAAATCAAACTCTGTGTCCTGACACTGTATAAAAACAAATATATATATATGTGTGTGTGTGTGTGTGTGTGTGTGTGTGTGTGTGTGTGGGTGTCAGAGTCAGCGTGTGTGTTTCCTCGACACAAGTCTCGAAGGGGGCATGCTGTTATCTCGGCATGTTACCTTTGTTCGTCACTGTCGAAATTTCCTGTTAAAATGAAACCACTATGGCTGCTTTTCACACACACATGCAGACACGCACATAGACCCTTCATACACAAACACACACACACACACACTATATCACCTTTTCAGTGTGCACTATAGACACTCTTGAAAAAAGCCTTAAAGCTACTTTTAAACTGTTTAGTTTTCCAGCGTCCCGAGATGTTACTACGGCAACAGTGATGAGACCTATTCATTATACACATAATTCACTTTTATTATAATGATGAGTTGTGAGGGAGAAACAGATGTATGTGTGTGTACAGGTACGCCCCATGACTCACTCCAACTGAGTCTCATAAACTCCTCGATAGAACAGAACAGGTGTTTGTGAGAGAGTCAGACACTAAATTGAGTCTTTAGTTCTGAACTTTTTCCAAATACAGAGTTCAAGATCAGCCGACTCAGACACATTCCAACACATGACCACTTACTTCATCATTATCTAGACCTGTCTACACCACACAACTCCCACAGGACATGTGACATAATTCACCAGAAGTAGCCAAAGTAGCACACGTGACTGCTACGAGGATAAGTAGGAAGGAATCACACTGTGGGAAAAAACATATATTTATACACAGAGATAGATAGATAGATAGATAGATAGATAGATAGATAGATAGATAGATTATGTGGATGAATGAAAGACAGTAGCAATACAGGGTCCATCCTTATTGGGGAGGTTGTAATCATGATTGTGTGTGTTTGAAAACAGGCAAGATTCGCACAGTGAATTCCTGCCAGGAATCTGCCAAGGCCGAATGTTTAAAGTGACCTGCAACTTTGTGTCCAACTGCTACGGCTGTGTGAGCAGACCCTCACTCACTGCCAGCTTGAGTCATTTGTAGACTAGACTTAAATCACATAGTATCAGCTGGTATCGGAAGTTGGTAACATGGTATTGGGCTGACAGCTAATACCAGTATCAGTGTTGATTAATCCCTAGTGATAATAATAATAATAATAATAATTAATAATAATAATAATAATAATAATAATAATAACAGTTCCCTACATTTCCAGGCTTTTTGTACCCCAAGGTTTATTATTCAGTAATTACATGGAAAACAACCAATGCAAACTGCCTCAGTTATTCAGAAAATATAGTAGCTAGGGAACTGTTATTATTATTATTATTATTATTATTATTATTATTATTATTATTAAGGTTGTAAGTAAATCAATAAAAATGATCATGAGATAGAAATGATGACAGTAAACAAAAACAACAACAACAATCATTATCCAGTAACTAGAGTAACTACATTTTAAACTGGCCAAGTTGTCCTAAAGTTATAAGAGCCTGCAGTACAATTAATGAATGAATTAATGAATTAATTAATTATATCTAAAATATTTTTATTAAAAAATTATAAACACTCCAACATACTAAACACTTTAAAAAGGGGGAGTTCAACATTTCAGATTTCAGACTCAGTACATGTAATTATGAATGTATCGAAGACCACCCTTTTCCCACCCACCCCAAATCCTGAAGATAATAACAGGGATAGTTCAAATCAGTGGTTCCTGTTTCCAATCTCTGAGAAACATTCGCCCTCTCCTTCATATTCTACTGCTCCAACACATCCAGCTCAGCTCATCAAATCATTATTAAGCCCTTCAATACTGTGTTCCAGCAAGAAGAAGAGAAAATGTGTTGGGCTCTCGGGGCAGGATTGGGAAACACAGGATTAGATGATCAACATTTTTTCCCACCCCTGTGTTCCTCTGTGTGTGTGTGTGAGTGTGAGTGTGGGAGGAAAGGAGGAAAGGAGGAAGTGTGTATATTATGACAGCGAATAAGGCTGGGATAATATCTATATAAACTATCATGAATGAGCAGGAAAGCCTAGCCTGAATACCTGCCTTTACACAACCCATTTCAATGGAAAATCCCAAGTCTCCACTGCAACTTCAAGATCAATCAGCAGTTATTATGCTAAGTCAGTGATGCAGTTATTGAGATCAGTGTCAGCGTTGCAGTTATTGAGATAAATCAGTAGTGCAGTTATTGGGATATCAACAGGAAGATGAAGGAATTTTTTGATTGAACTGATTAACTTTATTCATGGAACTGTATTTAGTGTATTATGAACATTAAACCCACCTTTATAATAATGCTAACTTCTGCTGGCCTCCATATGGGATTCTAGTAGTTTGTTAGTGCTAAGCTAGCAATGATTCAAATTAAGAGTTATTAGCAATTCAAGATTAAACATATATTTGATCTTGTAGCAGTTTCAAAGTGACTCTTTCAGTGGAGAGGTCCGGTATAGAGATGTTGCTGCTGTTTTCCGTTTCTAACAACCTGTTGATTAGGTTGCAGCTCATATTCACAGACAGTGACATATTCAAAACTTCCAGAAGGACTAAAGTGATGTTTTTTCTTACAAAATTGGTCCCACCTACTGTAAACCAAAATGTGATTGGTTGATTCCTCTGTCACTTCATAATTATGCTGATAGTTAATCTAATGCATTAGGCCTTTCTACAGCTCTTGAAGTCCTGTACAATAGGAGAGCTTGCTTAGCTATACCTACCTCGATACCACAGAAAAAAAAACAAAAAAAACAATTCCTTATTGGTCAGTTTTTCACTGGACATCTCAAGCATTTAACTCTTTTGTTTCTGTTCACAACTTAACATTAAAAACACAGTAGTGCTGTTATACCTGAGTTTAAATACAAGCATGATTCTACTGAGGCCTAGAGGCCTGAGGGGTCCCTGCTGATTCTAATGTATTTTAATATACACACATTGTCCACTTTATTATGTCCTTCCACATTCTATCTACACTCATTGTCCATTTTGTCAGCTCCATGTACCATATAGTTGCACTTTGTAGTCCCACAGTTACTGACTGTAGTCCATCTGTTTCTCTAAATACTCTGTTAGCCCCCTTTCAATCCATTCTTCAATGGTCAGGACCCCCACAAGACCACAACAGAGCAGGCATTATTTGGGTGTTGGGTCATTCTTAGCACTGTAGTGACACTGACGTGGTGGCGGCATGTTAGTGCGTGTTGCGCTGGTCTGAGTGGATCAGACACAGCAGTGCTGCTGGAGTTTTTAAACACTGTGTCCACTCACTGTCCACTCTATTAGACACTTCTACCTTGTTGGTCCACCTTGTAGATGTAAGGTTAGAGATGATAGGCCACAGGACGCTGTTAGCTTGATATATATGTATTGAATTTATATATATATAGGTTGTTATGAAAATATTTGTATTTACTCTTAACAGTAATATAAATAAATAATTATTCTGTCAGTCAATGTAGTTCATTAACAGTAGGCTATAGTTGCCAAGCAACACAACTATCAAAGATTATTCCATGAACAACACAATTGTTTTTAATAACTTGTCATTTTAATACAGAATTCAGCAGAAGTGTATTTACAGTGTTCTCAGCATTGGTTTAGACAATCAGATTTCAGAAAGAGACATAATATCGATGTTATAAGCCAGAACAACTAGAACTATCAGGTTATACGCATGAATAAACTGTCCCATTTTTCTCATAGGCCTGAATATCTGGAACTATTTGTGTTATAAGCCTAAATAAGTGGAAATATCCTTGTTATAAGCCTGAATAGGTGTGACTATCCTTGTTATAAGCCTGAACAGACATAATTATCCATGCTGTAAGCTTGAATATCCAGAAGTGTTCATGTTATAAGCCTGAATAAGTGGAACTATCCATGCTATAAACCTGAATGAATGATTTACTGAATAGATTACATGCACTTTACATAAATGCACTTTAGTAAAACAAAATGTACCCTGATATCTGATATTTAAATGTACTTGTTATTTACAAAAAATTGTACTGTCCTCATTACATTTTTGAGTACAACTCAATATGGAAGTATTACAGTAACATTTGTACAAAAATGGGATCATAGGAATGGAAGAGAAAAAAAAAAATCTTCCCAATCTGATGTTCTGCACGTCCGTTACGCTGGCTCAATGCCAACCAAAATACGCCCTGCCATTCCCGTGACCCCTTTCACTGCCCTGAACATTAACAATGCCAGCTTCAGCTAACCGTGGCCCAAGAATCCTGCACAACGGCACAGAAACCAAACAAATGTTTTAGAAAAAAAGAAAACACATCATGTTCCTGTGGTTGTTACACTACACTTTGCAGTGGCATCACTTCCTGTCTCAGCAAGGGGGAGAAACTGGGAAAAGGTCCATTTGTTTCTTTCCCAGTTTGGTGGCGTGACCTGTTTTTGCCCTGAGACAATATGTGGACATTAAAGTTTGATGGAAAAACTTAGAGCACAAGGAGAGGTAGAAGATGGAGGAATGCGTGTGAGCCAATGTGTCACATTTTCTCCTCATGTTACTAGATTTTAGAAGAAACGGTCTTTTTTTAAATAAGCAGGTCTCATAGAATAATAAACATTAGTAGGTTACTCAGCACTTGAAATTCTTGAGTATAAACATTACAGTTTGACAGACTTTAAATAACTGCAGTTTCTATTTTCCTTTCTTTTCAGACTTTCTTCCAATCTGGAGCTTTTCCACAGCTTCCACGCTGAGGTAGCTGTACAAGAATTCCACCTTGTACTTACATGATATTATATATATATGGAATAACAGCAGCAGTCATAAATTTAAAGGTACATAGAGTGCTGTCTTAAAGACCCCCTGCACTGAAAAATGTGATTTTTAAAAGGTTAACTCCTGTTGGATTGGATAGTATTTGTGTTAAATGTGCTACCACAGCACGCAAATTCAATTAAAACACGGTAACAGGAAATCTAACTACAGGACAGTTAGCATAGCTAGCATGTTTGCCTGGACTGTGCGGTGAGCTGTCAGCTAAAATAAACAAATGATGCTGGTATTTAACACTACAACTGTGTCAAATTTAGGCTCCAGCTAAAAAACTGTAACAGATGGCATGTAGAACTGATCTGTAGCAGTAGCTTAGCATGCTACAGCTTCACTTAGCACAGGTTTGATTCTGGCTCACTGAAGGTTCAGACGATGAAGACTTAGGCCCAAGCCCATTTCTTATTTTAACCCCTACCCCTTGTTTTCCAGTGTAACCTTGCCCCTTGGAATTGAGTTACAAGGGGTAGTGGTTAAAATCTTCCCCCATGATGGAACAACCCTCAAATAAAAAAGGAACATTATTTCATTAACAGGCTACTAGTGCTGCTCTGTAGCTCTGTACTTGTGCTCTCTGCCAGCCTGCAGTGATAGCAAAGGAGGGTAAAGTGTGGCAACCTCATTGCTGGGCTTTAGTTACATTCATATGCCTTCAAAGAGGGGGATGCGATAATTATTCATTATAGCCCACCCCTAATTCTTTGGTGATATGAAGCTAAAGTCAGCTATTTGCCAGCTTCTCATTTGAATTTTCTTGTTCCACCTTAAATGGTGCAGCAGTTCTGACACCTGAGGTGCCAGAATGTAACTGCAGCTATATTTAAGGTGGAACAGGAAATTTAGCTAGCTTGCTACTGAGACATTAGCATACTATGAGCAATTTTTAATGCTTCTTATGAAGAAAAGGACCATAATACATCAAAAAAGTCATTAAACTAAACTATTTTTTAATAGAGAAAATTTTCACATTTGTGGGTTTCTTTGGTCACTTGCACAGCCATCTTCTCTTTTTCTCATAACACTCTGTTTGGAGTGTGCCTCTGAAAAACCTTCGTTTGGAGGGCCATGTAGCCGTAACACTTCATCCTACCCCTCTATCTCAACAAAAAACAGGACACTCTACCCCTAGACGTGAACACGCAAAACAGAGGAGTAAGGGCTAAGTGGTAGGGTGAAATGGGATTGGGCCTAAAATCTGAGGGAGTGAATCGATACTATGGACGGAGTAGCTAAGCTATTAGCTAAGCTGCTTATGCTCCACTATACATCCTGCTGAAAATAACAGCACAGACCAGCATGCCTTTAACAATGGTTTGTGGTGGTCTATGGTGGTTGACGCTGGTCTGAGTCTGGTTTAGCTGGTCACCCCAGCATGGTCATGCTGGTTGACCAGCATACTAGCATTAAAACATAACATATGCTGGTTTTGGTGGTGATCAGCTTATCAGCTTCCAGTGCTGCTGACCAGCGCACCAGTATCCGAAACACAACATATCGCTGCTGTCGGAACAAAACCTCATATCTCAGTTCTTGTCGTTTTAAGTGTTTGACATAATTTGAAAACGCCTGTAGCCTCTACATTGTGTGAGTTTCACAATAAATGGACAAAAAGATATGACACAAACTTACTTGGAAAAAAGTGCATCAATTTATTTACATTAAAAGTAAAGTAGGTTTTTTCATTCATACTGTAAAGTTACCATTTTGGAGATACAAGGTTTTGTTCTATCAGCAGCGATATGCTGGTTTTGCTGGTAACCAGCAATGCTAATCTGTTCTGGTTTTTCTCACAGGGCTGTTCTAGTTATCATGAAAACAACTTCTTGCATGGCTCAATATCTGCAAGCATAAAGACACAAAAGTGTCAGTGGAGTTAAGTGACTGGTGTTGGACTGACAAAACGACAGAATCTAACCTGTTCTGTGGTGTTTTGAGCAACATTATTAACCTGCTAAGCTAGCACTAGCAAAATCAGCTCGTCTGTGCCCTGTTCTGCATAAGGAGCCAAAATACTAATACAAAATACATTGCTATATCCATGCTAATAGCAAGCTACCACTCCTGCAGACTGAAATAACATGAAAGAGAGTCTGCTATAAAACTTGAAGACTATTATATTACATATAATAACACCAGCTGCTCCTAATGTACCGTACTACTGCCAAAGCAACTTGACTATCACACTTGACCAAGCTTGCTGGTTTGTTTGGGGTATTTTGGTGAGATTGCCAGTCTTATGATGTCAATCCAGTTTGCAGCAGTGTTGCTCACATGTAGCAAAATTTATACTTGGGCTCCTTAGTGACCACATAACTCAGGATGTAACGTCTCAAATCTTTTTTTTTTGTTTACCCCTGGGCGTGATCCCATTCATTTTTGGCATGGAGAAATCCAGTTTAGGCCCAGAGTTTCAACAGAAGGACACAAGCATAGAATGATGCTCAACTTCATTGTTCTTACAACGGTAAAAGCAAAGTGTGCAGGATAGTGGAAGGGGACGGTGTCCGAAACCTGGAGACAAGGGAGACAAGGGGATTTGTAACCCCTTGTGTTCTTAAGGTTTTATATTATTAAGGTTTAGGAATTCCACTTTAGTAGTTTTAGTAACTACTATTTTTCGCAGTTTTAGTGGTAAATGTAAAAAAATAAAACAGTACATAAAAATGTTTAATATAATATTATACGGTTTAAATTATGACTTTAGTGGAACTTTAAATAAAACAAAAAGACTACTAGTGATCTTACCTATATGATGTGCTTTTACGTCATATAGTGTAAAAAAAACATTTAAGACATATTTGAGATTAATTAACGACTCAGCTCAGTTTGAGGTAAGTTTGTGATGTTTTTAGCATGCTGTTATGCTAATTAGTAGTCATAAGTTTCCATTAGTTGTTAGCTGCATTAGCTTAGCTAACTAACTTCAGACGCCAAACAAGTCTTGACTATTTTATTACATTTACAATGTACATTTAATGCTTTGACAGACTTCCTTGGTGTTTATTAAGGAATATTTCATTCTGCTAAATGCTAACATTGCTAATAATAAATGAAAAGGTGCAGAAACCAGATGCAATGCTTTCTTATTTGCAAGGCTATCACATAAAAACTGTCTGTTCTTAATAAGCATCATCTAACTCTGAAAATATGTGCCCTGTGCTTAAAAAGTGAAATATGAAATCCAATGTCAGTTTGAATGTATTTTTAAGAATTTATCATATCCTGTGAATAATCTTTCCCCAGAGAAAAGTTAGATTCATAGTTCCAGTGTAAGAACAAGCTCATACACAACTAAGACATCTTTCATGGTATTTTTAACTCCTCTTTATCGAAAGTGCCAGTAACTCTGAAGAAAGGTGAGGTGGCTATAGTAAGTCCTACATCATGTGGATAAACATAGACAAGCGCAGAAAGCCCCAGCCAATCTCAGCTACCCTTTTTTCCGTGAATAAAGATCCATGAATCATTCAGCAATAACACTTTCATCACTTCTCATGATCAACAAAGACACATTCAAACAGTCCTTTCCATGGAAACCATCAGCCATGCCATCTCATCTCGGGAAGCCCCGCTGAAGGCAGAGGCCAGAGAAGGAGCGCTGCCACCAGGCACCGTTATCAGCTCCATGAAGGCCCATGCAGGCTCTGTGGGCACTACACAGAAGTCCCAAAAGGCTTACAGAGCTCCACATGAACACCTGGTCTGAAGCCTAGACTTCTCCACCTTCGAGAAATCTGCTCCATCTTTGACATGTAAAAAAGAAAGTATACTTAAGTAAATCAATAGTATACTTAAAGCATATAGAAAATACTAAAATTATTTTTTTATTTACAATTTAATGTATTGTATAGAAATAAATATTTTTTTTAAATTTCTCTTTTTTATAGTAACACATTCTAAGTTATACTTTCATATGCTGTAAGGAACTAGAAACTACAGTTCTTAATGTACTGAACATTACTTAAACAAAAGTACACTTAATTGTCATCAACTTAAATGTATTATTTGAAGCACTGACATTCAAACTATGCTTTAGCACATTTTAGTTGCAATGTACTTCAAAACTAATACAAATCTAATAATGTCAGTACACCCTGAGTATTTAAAATATGTTCTAATTGTGGTACAATTGTGTCTTAACAATTGTTTAAGTTCACTTAATTGCACCATGTGCTACTCTAATTTAGAACAGAAAAGCACTTCAAAATCAAAGATGTATTTCAACATTACTTTAGGCTAAACTAAATGCATTTAATATATAGTTAATATAGTTACACCAGCTCGGCCACAGACGTTTATGGCAGCAAAAGTGTAAACAAACAGATCTGATCTAAAATCCTCCTCATGGAAGGTCAAATGAAAACCAGGGCTGGAATCAGAGCACTTCAAAGGTCCGAGGTAAAGAGAAGAACTTCTGCTGAACTTCAGCAAGCCTTCGTGCGGACCGCACCCCACTAAATCCCTCCACATGCTCCACAAGAGTTTGGCACTGCACACCAATCGCACCCAATACACCCTGGCTTCCTGTGCTGAAATACAAAGCCCTCTCTGAAAAAATAATAATCTGTTTCTTGACAACGCAGTGGGCGATACATGCTCTGGCATGGGCTTTCCTCCTGGATCCTGGACGACCGCTCTGAACTCACAGCCTCGTCATACGCGTGTGTGTGTGTGTGTGTGTTTGAGTGTGTTCATTTTAATGATGCCTCTCTGTCCAAACCCCAAAACCCACAGAGAATGGGAACAGGCTGAAAAAAGAGTGAGGGGCATATGGGGGGGTAAGTGGGTAAGCAGGGGAGGGGAAAGGGAGAGAGAGAGAGAGAGAGAGAGAGAGAGAAAGAAAGGAAAAGAGGCAGAAAGAGAAGACAGAGAGAGAGAGAGAGAAAGGACAAGTAGAGAGAGACCCAGGTAAAAAAGATAGAAAGAGAGGAAAGGGAGAGAAGCAAGGAGAGAGCTAGAGAGGTGCAAAGAAAGAGAGAGAGAGAGAGAGAGAGGGAAAGAGAAAGACAGGAGGAAGCAAATAGAGAGAAAGAAAGACAGCCAAGGAGGGGGGAGGCATAAGAGCAAGAAAAGAAAAGAGGCAGAAAGAGAGGACAGAGAGAGAGAGGGGGGCCAAAGAGAGAGCCAGGTAAAAAAGATAGAGAGGAAAGAGAGAGGAAGATAGAGAGAAAGAAAAGGGAAATCAAGGAGAGAGAGAGAGATAGAGAGAGAGAGAGGGAGAAAGAGAGGGAGGGGTGCAAACAAAGAGATAAAAAAGAAAAAAGAGAAAGAGGGAGCAGGAAGCAAGTAGAGAGAAAGAGAGAGCCAAGAAGAGAGAGAGAGGGGCAAGCAAAGAAACAGCAAGCAATAGAGAGAGCGGCAAAGGAAAAGAGAAAAAACAGAGAAAAGAGCAAGAGAGGGGGGTGAAAAATGCAAGGAGAGAGGGAAAGACAAAGAAATGAGAGAAGAAAGAGAAAGAGGTAGGAAAAGCAAAGATAGAGCAATAGAACGACAGAGCGAAAGAAAGAGAACCATTGAGAGAGAGAGAGAGAGAGAGAAGCAAGGGGTTAGAGAATGAAAGAGAGACAACAAAGGAAACGAGATAGAACAGAGAGAGAGAGAGAAAGAGAGAGAGAGAGAGTCAAGGGGTTCTGTGAGGGGTCTTTGGTTACAGGCAGTCTTTAATAGAGGCTGAGCTCTGGGTTCTGTGGTCAACTCTGGCGGCTCCAGTCGCATTTAAAATCCAAGCAAGGCGCTGCTTTATGGAAGCCAGAGAGATGGGACACTGCTGACCACAGAAGACTGGCAAAACGCTGGATTCTGGTCACTGATTCGGACATCTTAAAATTTTCATCCTCATTTAAAACTCTCTACATCACTGCCTTCCAGATCACTATTAACTCCTCTAAGCACGAGAGGCTGTTTCATTAACACGAGGAAAGGAAAAGCTTTAAAACATTTCTCAAGAGCAAAACAAAAAACAGAGCATCGCAACAAGAGCCTCCAAAACCACATCTAATCCCTTCAAGTGAGAGCTGTTTCAATGGAGTTCCCGCAACTGAGTCATAAGAGAAGCTAGCATCACTAATCCTAACCGCTCCTAACATTTCATACAAGCTTGTTTGTTTTGATTTGAATTTTCAGTCACAAGAAAATCTGGCAGCACTAAACCAAACTTTAATCTTAACCGTTCCTAATGTTTCATATGGGCTTCTTTGTTGTGAATTTGAATTTTCAGTAACAACAAGCTGTTCTCAGTCTGTTCTTATACAGGCCTTCATTGGAGGAGAGGATGCAGCCCGGACACCTGCTCAGCCAACACTTCTACTGAAATGAAGGGTATTAATAGGGGGTTTGTCCCCCTTTTGCTGCAATTACAGCCTCTACTCTCCGGGGAAGGCTTTACACTAGATGTTGGAACATTGCTGTGAGGATTTGATTGCATTCAGCCACAATAGCATTAGTGAGATCAGGCACTGACATTGTATGTTCCGTTCTGGATCACTCCAAGGCCTGATTCCATATCATACCTCGCCCCCACCACTTAGCCCTTACTCGTGCGTTTATGCCTAGGGGTAGGGTGTCCCAGTTTTTGTTGAGATAGAGGGGTGTTAGGGCTACATAGCGCTCCAAACTGAGGTTTTTCAGGGACACACTACAAACGGAGTGTTATGAGAAAAAAAGAAAAACCGGCAAGATGGCTGCACATGATAACCAATAAATTATGATACGATTGTATTGTCTTAGTTTAATGACATTTCAATGTAATACAGTCATTTTTTTATAACAAGCATAAAAATCGCAAGTAGTTTGCTGATATCTCATTAGCTAGCTAGCTAAATTTGAACAAGAAACTGGCAAATAGTTGACTTCAGCTTCATCTCACTGAAGAATTATGGGTGGGCGATAATAAACAACTGTCACACCCTCTTCTTTGAAGGCATTTGATGCCTTAAATTTAACTAAAGACCAGTGAGGTTGCTGAACTCTCACTACAGACTGGCAGGGGCGCCTACAGAGCAGTGCTAGTAGCCTGTTAATGAAGTAATGTTCTTTTTTATTTGAGGGTTGTTCCATTTCATAGGGAAGATTTCAACTACTACCACTACTCTAAACAAGGGGTAGGGGTAAAAATAAGAAATGGGATTGGGCCCAACTCATTCCAAATTAGCTCCATCACTCCAGAGAATGAAGTTCCACTGCTCCACAGCCCAGTGCTGGGGTGGCTTTATACCTCTCACCATTAGGAAGGTGGTCTGGAAACCTTTGGACACGTAGTGTACAGTGAGCTCCAGAATTGTTGGCACTCTTGGTAAAGATGAGGGAAAAGGTTGATCAGCTTAATATTACACTGAAACTATGATATGAATCTTGAGTCTTCTGTAATGCTGCTGTAGATGAGATGTGAAAAAAGGCATCTGAGACTCTTCCTTCATACAAAATTTCTACTTCAGAGTCTTTGGTTTGGCCTTTTTTCACTTTACCAGAGTTTTTAGCTGTTATTTTTAATGCTTTTTTATCAAGGTTGGCAGTAACGGGTCCCATAGATGGTCCCATTTACATTTTAATGAGGATTTTGATACATATATTTGATACAGTACTGGTTCTTGCATAACTGTTGTTAGAACTGTTTCAGTTCTAGTTGGGTCATAAGTTCTCTCTGTTAACATATAGTATAATCTCATATTATTAGATTGGTGCATAGACTGCTGTTCATACAGTAATGTAGACAACAGTCTTGACTAACTATTAGCTAAAGAAATGGCACAAGAAAAGATTAAAAAAACATATAAAGATTTAGCTGGTTTTCTGGTTTCTCTGCAATGAAAAACTGTCAAAGACTAAAATGTTGTGAAGCAACAGCTTCTTATTCTCCAGCTTCTTGTTTGAATTTTCACATTCCACCTTAAAGGTGTCTAAGGCTGCACAATTTTAGGTGGAACAAGAAAACTCTGTATGACTTCAGCCTCGTAAAAAATCAAACATTAAGAGAGATTTTACAATAAACTATTCTACTTTTATGCAAAGGTTTCCTGCTGGAGATGCGAGAAAAGCAGCTATAGCAGAGCTAAAAACAAACGCAGAGCAAAGGAAGCCTGGATTTTAATTGATATTATGTTTTTTAGCCTATACTAGTACATTAACACATACTGAGACATGTTTACAGCCAAGATGGTAAAACATTACTTCAAACTAGTGTGTCTGCATGCTTGTGTTTGGTTTTCTTTCAAACTGAACTACATTTGTTATATTTTATCTTCCTGTTTTGAAAAAAAAACAGGAAGCATGCAAAAAACCATGCAATTCTACAGTCTATAATCTTCCTCTAATAATAAATAAATATATAAATATTTGTTGTTCGTCATGAAGAATATCTGAACTGACTCTTCAAATGTTTGTGCAAATGTGTGCGTGTGTGTGTGTGTGTGTGTGTGTGTGTGTGTGTGTGTGTGTGTGTGTGTGCGTGCGTGTGTGTGTTTATGTGTGTTTTGACTGTGGTTTTACTGCAGTCTGAATTGGGGTGGGGGGTCTTCTCTCCGTTAGTTTTTCTGTTTGTTTTCGGTCTGAGGCAAAGACATGTTTACATAGTCAAACACATAGTGAAGCAGACGAGAGAGAGATGGAGAGGTGATAGCAGATAGAGAGAGACAGAGAGAGAGAGACAGCAAAAGAGAGAGAGAGACAGAGTAAGAGAGAGAGAGAGAGAGAGAGAGAGAGAGAGAGAGAGAGTAAGAGAGAGAGAGAGAGAGAGAGAGTAAGAGAGAGAGTAGACTGATAGTTAACACTGGAGGCCAAGCATTCAACAACAGTCTGCCATCTTTCTCACTTGCTGAATTCAGAACAGAGTATCTGGAATCGGTGTGAACTGCAGGACAATGTGGAGATGTTAAAAACTCACGTCAACACAGCAGGCAGGGATCTGAGCAGAGATACAACATCACCAAGAGAAAAGGAACGATGGAAGAGGATGAACTGGAAGAGGGAAGGTGGCTCTGAGCGGTGCTCTGATATATCGTTGCCATCATATCAAATAATTTAAAAATATATTGTAAATAAAATACAAATGAAATAAAAAATGATCTTACAAAATGGAAGTAAAGCCATCAACAAATGAGAGCATTTGTTCTGGTAATGTCATGATAGATTCAAGCAGTTAAAAAAACGTTTTTGTGCATTAATAGCGCTAACATATTATTGGAAATCCCATAAGGATGCTAGCAAATAAAAACAGCCTACACTTGCACTACGTTAACTGTCATCACTGACGCAGCTACATTTACCACATAGCCTACAGAAGGCCTATATTATGTGAATGGATTTTAAATATAAGCAACTCATGAGGGACAGCTAACTCATACGGTTATGATGCAAAACTGGGGTTTCTATGTCCCCCTTTTTGCTAAATCTGGTTCACATTTTGCTTCTTGAGTGAATGCCAAGCTTGTCAAATACGACACTACACATCCATAAGTATCCAGACACCCCTTCTAATCAGTGAGTTTGTCCATTTGTGCATTAGTCCTTGCTCTAGACAGTTCAGCCTGCCCAAAGCACAAATTTTCCTTTGGTTGGAGGTGCGTCAGGGTTTACTCGGCTTAAGAGTAGCACTAATCCAAAAAAACATGCTTAAAGCTCTTTTCTACTTTAGTTCGGAAAGGCTTTATAAATGGTTTGGAAAAGTGGTTGTCTGGCATGTTCAGACACTTCCAAAAGGCTTTGTCAGACTTCCCATTTGAAAGTTTTCACTTTCAAATCCCTTACTAGTCTGAGTTTTAGCTTCATGTGGAAATTTTTAAATCCACTTGCCCTTGAATCCCAACATATTGAAGTGGGTATTGAAAGCATGATTTTGCTTCTTGAATGAAAGCCAAACTTATCAAATATGACATTACATGTCCAAAAGTATCCAGACACCCCTTCTAATTAGTAAGTTCAACTACTTTAAGGTGCAAACTGTTGACACAGGTGGGCAATGGGCTGCCCTGGAGCAGCTGCACATAAGTCACCATGCCCAAAGCTAAGCATCAGGTAGAGGAGACCAAAGACTCCAAGCACTGGGCTGAGGAGTAATGGAACTGCATTTTCTGGATTTCTGACACCTAATATTTCTGCTACATCATTGGCTTCCACCACACTGTGGGGCAGGCTTTGCGGCTTTGAGAGGAGTGTTGTTTTACTATCGGTTCCTCCAAAAAAATGATTTGGCTATCAGTGATCTGCGGAACAACTGTCCAACCTCTCTACACACCCATGGTCACACAATCACATTGCGAGTACATATCTTCTGTCCCACTTTTCCTTAAGAGGAGAGTGAATTGGCCATTAGTGATCAGTGCAACAACTGTCCAACCTCTGTCCACCCCCTGACCTGCCAACACCCCCCGAGTCCCCCTGCCAAACCTCCCTGCCAACACTTTGCCACCTCTAGTAAAATTTTCTACCGTTGGGCTGAGCTGCTTTAAGGTGCACCCACAGCTGACACAGGTCGTTCATTGTGCACACATAGCTTGTAATTTTATAGAAAAGCATTGACCAACACAATGGGATGCTCTGGAGCAGCCACACATGAGCCAATGTGTCAGCTAGAGGGGTACAAAGCCCCCCAGCATTGGGCTGTGGAGCAGTGCAACTTCATTCTATGGAGTGATGGAGCTAATTTGGGAGTGATCCTGAACCAATCATCCATCATCAGTACCTGACCTCAGTAGTGCTCTTGTGGCTGAATGCAATCAAAATCTCACAGCAATGTTCCAAAATCTAATGGTTTGACTGAAAATTACATAAATGAAGGGTGGTCTCTGACTATTAAACAGTACAGTGGTGTATTATAACTGCTGCTTCTTTGGAGTTTGTCTTTTTTTAATTTCAATGGTTCCATAGATGAAAGGTTTCTTACAGTGGGTTTAAACTGTTGCATTGAGAGATCCTTATAAAGCCCTGCTGAAAGAGAATAGAAGCAAATGTCACACTGAGTCAAAAGCAGAAACATTAAGGGATGTAATAATGCAGTACTTTTATAAACATTCCTCATAGTTTACTGAAATAAATCACCAAGTGAATACCACAGTGCGTAATTAAACGAATTCTGAAGCAAACAGTGTGTCAGACATCATTACTGCCTGATTAGGATTTATGAAATCTAAAGTGCCTACAGTGAACCTCAGCCAAAATGCGAGTAAAGCAAAAACAACAAGCACAACGCACAAATAATGCTTGTGTTCAAAAGGATTAGGGATGAGTAAAATGACTACAGCTGATGAAGAATCACTCTGAAGTAAAATATCAAGTTCAAACCCACACACGCACACACACATCAATCAGGCACTGAACGATTGCTACAGAATTTCTCTGGAATGGATTATTTTTGTGTTTTCTGCCCATCTGCACGTATGTGTTAATTCAGCGGAATCAATTTGCTTTTTTCATCTGACTTTGCTTTAACCTTCTGAACTTTATGCTAATTTTGTAGTTTTTTTTTTGTATTTTGGTCAATTGCTGTTAAAATTACAATCACAAAGTATTTATATGAAACAATTACACCTACTATGCACTGTTTCTCAGCAGTCCCTAGGCTCTTTATGAATTTGGCCATTTCTTGATCAAATCCTTCCTTAGCACCTACTAATTTTTTCACATTTTTAGCTATCAAAAAATGTGTATAACCAAATATCTTTTCAGATATTGTTGGAGTGCCTGTGGGCTAGTGTCACACATCCCGGCTCTGATGCACACTCAGACTCCATCTCCCAGAATCCTCTGAGAGATCACCTGACTCACGTGACCCCTGACCTTCCCTCATGCTCCAATCAGCGCTCACAGTCTCCTGAATACTAACTCTGTTCACCTGTGTTCCATGTCACATGACTTGTTTAGTTTAGTTTAAAAGCCCAGGCTTTAGCTTAGCCAGATTGCGAGGTATTGCTTCTCTTGTAGAACTACTGAGCGTTTCTCCTGTGTTTTTGTGATTGCCTTTTTGTGTTTGGACTGTTTTTCTGGATTTCTGGTTTTTCCCTTTTGTCTTTGCCCTTTGGTTATGGTTGCCATTTTGTACCTTGTTGCTGTTTTGGATCTGACCCACGCCTGTTTACTGACCACGATTCTTGTCAAACCCTTGGATATTAAAGCCTCATCTTTTGTTTTTTACCACGAGCGTCTGGCCCTTTCTGTCTCGTTACAGCTAGAAAATACAAGAATTGTGATGATGCTTCATTCTGTGGCTTATTACTATGAAATATATATGACTAGCAAAAGGCAGACATATTTTTATCTCTCGATTTTCTCTCCTTGTGGATTTAGTGCTAAGTGCTAAGAATAATTGGCTGTGAATATTTTTCTCAAAGCCAAGATACATACTTTTGAAATAACTGTTCAGATTGACTTGGTTATTCACTATGAGCTCTTTATAATACTTCAAATCAATGGAAATTGAAATATAAACCTTTTATACAATTTCTTATCAATTACTTATAAACTTATATACTTATTTTTCTTTTAGGTTTATCTGATCAGTTCCACTCTGAACTGAAGATCATGTCTTATAGGAACATGTTGTTACCCAACTCCAGCTCTTCCAATAAATGCTACTGCTCATCCCACACACTAGACACGTGCTGAGGCCTGACTGTGTCAGTCATTGGAGTTTCACCTCCTGTACAGTCAGGATTACTAACAGCTAAACTCACTGCAGAAACAAACAATGTATTTTTAGAAACAGTACAAATAAATAATAAGTAAATAAATGAATATTAGCAGTGATGCATTTGGTGTAAATAGTGGATATCTTTGTTTTTCTGAGGCTTTGATGAATCATGTGCAACACTCACAGAAACAAGTTCTGGACAAAAACATTTATGGAGAGAAAATAATAACAAGAAGAAGATATAATAAGAGTAAAATGAATGGATCGTGGGTCATTTTTGAGTTTACTTGCTGATCATTGTATCCGTCTTACATTTCTTTTAATAAAAGCAAAGTAATTATATCTTTTACAACATTTCAGTTATTTTGCCATACATACATTGTTTTTCCATTAATTTATAAAAACAGGGACAATAAGTCAGTACACTGATGGGCCTCATATGGTGTTGGGTATAACAGGTTGTATGGATATATTGATAGAATATCTTTTTACTTTCGCTTATGAAGCCATACGCTAATGTTACTGGATACACAATTGTATGCAAAAGTTTAGGCACCCCTGGTCAAATTTTGCTTTGTTGATTTTCTAAGTGAAAAAGTTTTTTTCTGCAGAGAACACACTTTGGGCACTTTAATCACAATTACTGTTTATTTGCTGAATTTAACATATAGTGAAAAAACAAATAAAATGCTAAGGTTATGTTTTGTTATGGCACATTTGAAATTTTCTGTTTTATTTTTTCTGGTATGTTAAAGTAAAGAAGCAAATAGATAGAAATGTGCACTAAAATGTAGAGAAAAAATAAGTGTGTTCTCTGTGGAGGATGTTAACTTATTTTCATTTAGAAAATCAACAAAACATGTCATTTGACCAGGGGTGCCTAAACCTTTGCATACAACTGTATACAGTATATTACTTTGTGCTAAATCAACAGCACCGACCCTGAGAGGCTGATGTTAGTAGAGAATGTCTGACTCAAACAGGTCTGAAAGGCTCTGATTGGAACAATTACAGTCAAAACAGCAGGAAAGCGTGAGACGCTCTCATCGTGGCAGTGTGTTCTCATACGGTCAACATCTCTCACAGACACACACACAGGCACAATATAATTGCTACTGCTCTAGCAGTGAGCACACATTCTCAAAAAACCCCAAACCCACCTGCTCTTGAGCGTGGAGCTGAGAGTCATAAGGATGAATGTATGGGAAAAAAGCAAGTTGAATATTTGTGCATTTGATAATTAGGCCTTTGTGCATGATATGACATGCAGCCCATTATCTTTTCTGTTGAGTCATGGTTTTATAGCTCAATGAAAATGTGATGATATGCACCTAGCAGGATGCAGAAACCAAAAGGGGAAAACACTCCGGCTTTAAGATTGGTGCTCTTTTATTTTAGCTATACAACACATCTCATGTAAAACTGCATTACAAATGGGAATCAGTTTACTACTGTAATGCTCTGCTGGCTGGATGTCCCAGCAAAAGCCTTAACAAGCTTCAGTTGGTCCAGAACGCTGCAGCCAGAGTCCTTACAAGAACCAGAAAGTTTGACCATATCAGCCCAGTTTTATCAACCTTACACTGGTTACCAGTTAAATTTCGGATTGATTATAAAATTCTCTTACTGACTTTCAAAGCCCTAAACGGACTCGCCCCTCAGTACCTGAGTGAACTTCTCTCTCACTATGAACCATCACGCCTACTTAGATCACATTTGCTGGCTTACTATTGGTACCAAGAATTAATAAAGTTACATTAGGGGGGAGAGCTTTCTCATACAAAGCCCCCCGGCTTTGGAATAGTCTTCCTGTTAATGTTCAGGACTCAGACGCAGCCTCAGTGTTTAAGTCTAAGCTAAAAACTTACTTCTATAGTCAAGCCTTTGGTAATTAGTTTTCCCTGTTAGTTCTAAACCTGCCAGAGTCTCTGCTAACACTGTAATTTGTGATCGGTCACCCATTACAGAACTGACTCTCTATGTGTTTTCCTTTCTTTTCTTCGCCGAGTTGAACAGCTGCCCATCCTGTGCATTCTGATGTTTCTGCCTCTTCTGCCTTGATCGGGTGCCACTGCTCGCCAGCCCTCTGGATCAGCTTACCAACATTGAGCCTCCTGCTGTACAACGCCATGCAAACCTCACCCTCACAACCTGACCCCACTGATACTACTGCTGTTGCTACATGAACTAATCAAAATTAATCATTTGAACTAATCAATCATTTAAACTAATCAAATTAAGCAATCACCCATTACAGAACTGACTCTGTGTGTTTTTCCTTTCTTTCCTTTGCCGAGTTGAACAGCTGCCCATCCTGTGCGTCTGATGCTGCTGCCTCTTCTGCCTTGATCGGGTGCCACTGCTCGCCGTGCAAACCTCACCCTCACAACCTGACCCCACTGATGCTGCTGCTGCATGAACTAAACTAATCAAATTGATCATTGCTCCACCTCTTTTCCCTGTTTTTGTACTATAATACTTTGTACTAACAATGTTTACTATCCGGTGTCGACCAGAGGAGGATGGGTTCCCCTTCTGAGTCTTGGTTCCTCTCAAGGTTTCTTCCTGTTTCTCTTAGGGAGTTTTTCCTTGCCACTGTCACCACTGGCGACGCTCATGGGGGCTTGGACCCGGATTTCTTTTTGTAATGCTGATTTCCTTGTAAAGCTGCTTTGTGACAACACCTGTTGTAAAAAGCGCTATATAAATAAACTTTACTTACTTACTTTAATGGTTAAGAATTAGTTACAGGTCAACTTGCATCCTCACGGGCAGCATCACTGTCTGGTACAGCAGCTGCAGCTCCTGCGACCGTAAGACCCTTAAAGGAGTGGGGAGGACTGCAGAATCCATCATAGGCAACAAACTACAGCCTTACAGGACATCTATGAGTCCCGCTGCCTCAGGAAAATCAAAAAGATCTGCACACAGCCTGTTCACCATCCTGCCATGAGGCAGGGGATTTCGCAGTATACAGGCTAGAACAACCCAGTTAATGAACAGTTTCTACCCACAGACTGTCAGGCTTCTGAACAACCTGTGAAGCTGTGGGTCCTTCCCCAACTACCATTCCACTTGGTCACTTTGTCAGTATTATTATTATATCATATTACTGCTATGGACAATTACACTTAAGTCACTTTAAAATGTATATATTCTTCACAGATTATCCCTTGTTTAATAAAAATATATTTGTACATAGCAGAGAGTTTTTTTTTCTTACATAGGTCCCTCCTGTCTCTATATTTTGTGTATATTTAATATATTTCAGTTTCAGTATTGTCTTTGTATTTTTATTTTTACTTTCGCTGTCGTCAGAAGAAAACCTCACATCTCCGAAATGATAACTTTACAGGAAAAGAAAAAACCTACTTTATTTTTATGTAAGTCAATGGAACCAGACTTTTTGCCAAGTCATTTTGGGGCATTTCTCTTGGTCCATTCTTCATGAAATTTACATACAATGTAAGGGATAACAGGCATTTTCAAATTATGTCAAAAACTGAAAAACGTCAAAAATCGAGATACAAGGTTTTCTTCCGACAGCAGCATTTTGTTTACTTTCTGTAGTGATTATACTTGAGCCTCGCCACAAGCATTTCATTTGAGATTATTAAACAACCTGACACATTTTGAGGCAAATGTCTGAAGATGTAGGTATGAATGATGCTAACAGGAGAGTATAAGCTAATAATGAGCTATATTTTCCCCTATTACCCCACATGTCGTTCATCAGCCAAGACACGTTTGGTGTCTGAACTTTACTTCTTTAGTTCAGCACTGGTGTTACAAGGTTAAAGTGACTACCTGGCTAGAAAAACCAACATAGACCAGCATAGCTGGTCACCAGCATAGCTGGTCACCAGCAAAACCAATTTGTGCTGTGTTTTGGATGCTGGTATGCTGCTCAGCAGCAATGGAAGTCAATATGCTGGCCACCAGTAAAACCAGCATTTGTTGTGCTTTGGGTGCTGGTATGCTGGTCAACCAACATGACCATACTGGGTGACCAGCTAAACCAGCACCAGATCAGCATAAACCAGAACAGACCAGCTTAGACAAACATGGAAAGCATGCTGGTCTGTGCTGTTTATTTAGCATGTTGACAAGTTATAGAAGTTTAATCCACTCTAAGTAGCATCATGCAAACTGCATGATAAATCATCAGACGCTTTCTTTAAAACTGTATAACCTCTTAACCTTTAGTGTGTTCGGTGATATGACATGGTGTGAAAAAGTGTATAACTGAGGTGTAACCGCTATCCCACAGATTGTTGTTGGGGGAGGAGAATCAGGGCACATTATGTTGCAGTGCATGCTGGGGAGTGTAGTGCAGCACATTTTGAAACAGGCTAATATTAACAGAAAATTAAAATACTTTTGTGGGCCAGATAGGATTGTGTCGCAGGCCTGATCTGGCCCATGGGCCTTGTGTTTGACACATAGAAATTAGAGCAATGAGGAATGCAAGTCTGGATGCAGGTCTGTGGAGTTCAAGAGGTTAAGAGTAATTTAAAATAGGCTTGATTAAGTTGTTTCTGACATCAGATGACAAACTGTAAATGTAATCTATAAAAATTGTCAAGAGTATGTCACATACCTAAAACCCACATTAGCAGCTATCTTGAATTTTGCCTGAATTTTTGTCAGCTTTTATCTAGAAACTTAATCCAGACTGATAAACATTGTGTAAACTGCATATCTTAGGCCCAATCGCATTTCACCCCTCAGCCACATAAGCAAGACTATTAGAGATTACTTTAAATCTTGGATTATTCCTATCTCTGTGAATATGAGGAGACCTACAAACCTGAAACTAATAGCCTCATAATGTTTCAAAGACATATCTGAAATTTGATTAAAAATTGCATAAATCGTTTGACACGAATAACCCACAAAACAGGAGACTTTTCCACTTTTACACCATTACCACCAAGAAGACTTGCTCTTAAAAAAGGGTGTAACACTGCAACCATGCCACTGTCTCCTCCTCCTTAATAATGTGTCTGGTTTGTGGCTTTACGACAATATAGGCATGCAGCTTACTCTGTACTAATTAGTGAGGTTAAATCTTTCATTAATGTTTTAGCTACATTAGCCTTGTAGCTCCAGTGAAAAACTAAAGGAGTAAACAACAGACACCAAACATGTCTTGACTGATCAACTACAATTGGGGTAAGTGGACTGCGGCCAAATTGCTATTAGCTACCTTTGACATAGGTCTTACTATGATCTAATCACACTGTTGCACTTAAAAGAGACCTCTTTTAGAAAACAATTCATTTGTGCTGGACACTTAATAAATGAGTATGATGAATAAATGAGTAATACATGGAGACATTCATATGGAAACCTGGCTCACAAAGACTCAGTTCCCAAACATGCAGACTGTGGCCTTCTTGGCCAAAATATTTCAATTTCAATTAAAATCAAAGTCACAATGCTGATCAGAAAAATTCCCATTAGATATTCTCTTCAAAATTAATCAGCTGTAGAAGAAAGAAAGAAAGAAAGAAAGAAAGAAAGAAAGAAAGAAAAAGAAAAAAGGAATCAAAGAAAGACGTACACATTATACCAAACTACGTTAACCAGTTGCAGTAAAGTTCATAGAAAAAAGATACTGGAACGGTAAACAGACGTTGAGGAAACTGATAACTGGAAAGAAGCTGCTGCTTCTTATCTGAGTTCTTGCAATTCATCTCATTTCTTTTAGCGCACACACACACACACACACACACACACACAAACACACACACATGCATAACTAATATTCCTTGCTGTTATCAAAGGTCATCATTACATGAAGACATTCCAACGTTGTTATAGTATACACACTTCTCCTTGGACAAAAAGCTAGAGCTAGAAGTGTGTTTGTGTGTGTGTATATATTTGTTTGTTCTTGCATTGCTATACTTGTGAGGACCCCATGTCCTCACTATGATAGGACTCTATGAAATTTTTTCATGTGTTGTTTTCACCACAATTACTTTCTTTATTTGAAAACTAAAAGAGCAGAATTTGGATACTGAGGTTAAGGTTAGGGTTAGGTTTAGGTGTAGTGTTATTTAGCTACAGTAACACAAAAATCAATAGAAGTCTATGGATGTCCTCATATACATATATAGCAAGACAAACATGTGTGTGTGTGTGTGACTATCTGAAAGCAGTTAAGTTGTTAAATGGCAATTTTGGTCTGAAATGAAATGCTCCGTTCCACTGATCCCTTGTTTATCAATGCAGCCTTGAGTATGTCATACAGCACATGCTAGTGGTTTTTACAGTGGTTTTTGATACAGCAAAAGAAACAGCCAAAGATTCAGTGTTCTTATTATGTTGTTTGATCTATGTCCATAATCAAAATAGCAGACAGCAAGAGTTCTGAGTTGTAGCAGCAGAATTACCTGGTACAAACTTTGAGAAAATTCTAAAGTCAGTTGGACCAATGAGAGAACTAACTGATCTAATGAATCCACCAATCAAAACCCCTTATGTACAGTTGTAGTTCATAACTATAATGAAATGCTACAAAAGTGTGGCCTATGCTTGTGCCGCATTGCTTCTAGTGGAAAATTGGATGAGTAAGAGTTGTTCACTGTGGTGGTGATAGGGACCAGACGTCTGAAGAGTTTAATGCCCATAAAGCTCCCTCAGAGAAAGTTTTTGCATGAAGTAATAATTATTATGCTGCCAGATGTCTGAGACATTGTTTTATGATAGTTGTGAGACAAGATTTTGGCCTGAGATGTATTTTTAAATCAATTCATGGTTGAGAGGTACATGCAGGACACTGTAAGGCAAAGAAAACTTTTTTTTTTTTTAGATTTTCAACAATTTTACTATCAATGAAAAAAAAATAATAAAATAACAACTTAGACAACACATGGCTCACTGGTTCTTTTGGATAGTAAATAAAACTGCTGTACTTTTACATATTTTTGTAGACATTGTGGACCCCGATTCCTTTTACCACCACTGTAAAAAATCAAGAGTCAAGAAGTTTCTCTACAATAAATCATTTCACATCAAACCACTCTGAATGACTGATTACGTCTCAATAATTAAATCATACAGAAATTGAAACAGTATAATTCCTCTTTAACCCTGCTCATATGCGGTCACTCCCTGGGCATATAAGGCATATGAGCCCACTATAGTACACTTGTATTAAATAGTCTTCTGTATGAACGCATGTAAATGCAGAAACCAAAAGATCAGCTTTTTAGCCAAAAGGAAAAGAAACCCAAAATGTCAAATGTCCCCACAATTTGGAACTTTCTGGGGACATCTGGTGCTGGCAATGAGCTAAACACATAACCACACACATGTGCATTAAGCAAGTTAGTGCCACATCTGCAGTTATCACGTAAAGGAAAAAAGAGTGCTGGAATTTTCCAGAGCACATAAATAGAGGTTACAGTAATAAATAAACACAGTGTGGCTTGTGACACTATCACATCTAACATCGCTAATGAGAAAAAATGGGCCTGTCCAGCTGAAAGGCCTTCATGGCATGGGTTCTACTGAAATGATTAGATTGCACTATGAAGTTTGAACATGCTTTATTTTTTTCCCAATATGTTAAAATCAGTAAATAAACAGTAACTGTGTATTAAAATGTGCAGAAGTAACTTATTTTCACTTGAACAAAAATGAACAAAAACATGTAATTTGACCAAGAGAGAGCAAATTTCTGCATGCCACTGTATTCTGTTTATTTATCATGAGTTTATTAATCATCTACAAAGGACCACTCCAAATAAAGTGTTATCAAAATATTAATACAGTAAATAGTGATTTTATGTATGTCAATGTGTTTATTGAACCATTTCCAAACCTCTCTTCGAGGAAGCCCAGTATTAATTGTATCATCATCCAAGTCCTGGTTTGACTAATGAGTGTTTCATTATGCTAAATCAAGATTGCTGGTGATGGAATTTAACAAATCTATGTAATGTCTGGGGGCGTCCAGGAGGACTCTGGAACCAACTTTGTTCTTCAAACTAGCCCACAAGATATCAGCTATGATGCTAATGTAGCTAACAAGATACGCCGTTTCCATTGCTGAGAAGATTCAATATGAGTTAGAGGCCCGATATCAGAGCTGATTCATCTATTTCTGAATGTCATGGTCAGCAAAAACTGACTCTATATCGGTGCTCCTACTCCTGAGGTGGGTTGTGAATTCAGATGCTGCACAGCTAAACATGCTTCAGCTAACCCACAAGAGGGAAGAGATTTAGAAGTAGTGAAAATAAAGCGTTCATCACTCTACACTTTACTGGAAACCATAGAGTCTTTAATGTTGGGGGTGGGGGAGGGAGAAGGGGTTGCCTTCTCCCCCTGCCTGGTCCATCACCATGTCCCCCACTGTCTTTGAGCATCAGGTAGTTGTGAGTGCACCAGGACACAGATGGTTCTTTGGAGATGCATTGTAATGTATTCATTGTAATGTATTGTACTGCACTTATGTTTAACTCTGTTCCCTTTTCTCTAGGTATCAACAGGGACTTTTTGTTTCTAGCAGTATCTGAGCTCAGGACTAGCTTTCTCTCTAACCCATTGGTAACTAGCAAAGATACTTTACACTCTAGATAGACAAAGCAATTTTTGTAAGTCGCTCTGGTAAGAGCATCTGCTAAATGCTGTAAATGTAAATGAGATGCAGTTGTTGGTGTCTGAACTGAAGAGAAGGGCAGAGAGCACACAAAATTTGGAACAGTATTGGGAATATGAGTATCTTTTCACAAATTACTTGTGTAAAGCAGAAAATCATGCATTGGTAGCCTAATTACATTCATGTGATATAAAAAGGGCTGTTTTTTAAGGTGTAGCAGCAGTTTTTAGTAGTAGTGGGTGATACAGCAGTTCACTCAGTGTGCCAGCTGAAATTCTTCCACCAGTATGAGCTTTGTCCTTTGATCTTTTGGGGTTTAAGCTTAAGATCAAAATTCACAATGGCAAATGTTGGCTGAAAAGCATGTCACCAATGGATTCTGGAGCAGAGGAAATGCATTTTTTGTGGGGTGATGAATCACGCTTCTCTATCTGTCAGTCTGATGGATGAGTCTGGGTTTGGCGAATGCCAGGAGAACATTACCTGCCTGACTGCACTGTGCCAACTGTAAAGTTTGGTGGAGGAGGGATAATACTATGGGGTTGTTTTTCAGGGGTTGGTCTAGACCCCTTAGTTCCAGCGAAGGGAAGTCTTAATGCTTCAGCAGACCAAGACATTGTGGACAATTGTATGCTTCCAACTTTGTAGGAACAGTTTTCTGTTCCAGCATGACTGAGCCCCAGTACACAAAGCAAGGTCCATAAAGGCATGGTTGGGTGACTTTGGTGTGGAGGAACTTAACTGGCCCCAACCCATCGAACACCTTTGGGATGAACTAGAAAGCCAGGCCCTCTCGTCCAGCGTCAGTGTCTGACCTCACAAATGCTCTTCTGGATGAATGGTCAGAAATTTCCACAGACACTCTCTAACAGCTTCCCAAAAGGTTGGAAGCTGTTATATCTGCAAAGGGGGACCAAATCCATATTAATGCCTATGGATTTAAAATGGGATGTCATAAAATCTCCTGTGGGTGTAATGTGTAGGTGTCCCAATACTTTTGTCCATGTACATGACCAGCCATAATTTCCACACTCATTGTCCTTATGATCTGCTCCACTTATCATATAGGTGCACTTTGCAGTTCTACAATTACAGACTGTAGTTCATCATTTTCTCAATACACTTTAACCCCATTTTACCCTGGTCCTTAGTGGTCAGGACCCCCACAGAACCACCATAGAGCAGGTGTTATTTGGGTGGTGGATCATTCTCAGCACTGCAGTAACACTGACGTGGTGGTGGTGTGTTAGTGTTTGTTGCGCTGGTGCGAATGGATCAGACACAGCAGTGCTGTGGAGTTTTTAAACACTGTCTCCACATACTGTCCACTCTATTAGACACTCCTACCTTGTTGGTCCACCTTGCAATGTAAAGTCAATTAAGGGTGAATTTTTGCACAGTACTGATCAGTATATGTGTATATGTGTGTATGTATGTATGTATGTATTTATATGTATGTGTATATGTTTTGGCCATATTGCTCAATACCACCCCCTAGCACCACCATAGCACCACACCTGCCTGTGTGTGTTCTTAATGCTGCAATGAAAATGTGTTGACCCATCCAGCTGGTCAGTTTTGGACTTGTTAATTGTCCCATTCCAACCAACCTGGCTGCTATTCGGTCTGTTTAATAAACTCTGGGAAAAAACTGCTGATGTCTGTTCACATCCACATTTCTTAAAGGAAATAAAACATAAACTATGTGTCTGCAAGAGCCTTATAAAGCTTAAAACACTCTCCCGTTCTGAGCTAAAATGTGAGCACTAACATCAAGAGTGGAACACTATAACCTTTGGATTTCAGCGGAGATTCACCCACGGTAAGCTCATAGGCCGTTCATAAATATTTCTGAAATAAATCAGCTCCATTGCGTCCGGCAGAGCAGCAGGTATGTGTCACTGATTAGACTGGACTTTCCTCAGGAAATCACACAGTCGCCTTCATTTCTTAAATTACCGGCAAAAGATAACGCAGTAATAATTTCCCAGATTTATCAAAAGTCTGACCAAGCACACAGCTTTGGAACAGCCTTATTTGGTATATTTCAGACCAAAGCTGAAAAACCAACGCTCTTCCAGCTGATGACCTTATTAAAGTAAGCAGATACAGTTATTAAAGTGGCACAGTCTTAACTGGGTGTGAGTGTACATATGCACATAGTTTTATCACAGCCAGATGTGGTGAAGAGCAGATAAGAACTAAGAAAGAGAGACGCAGACCTTTAAGAGCAGTCTGGACTAAAAGGCCTCTCATGATCCAGTCTAAACACTCTTAAATAACACTCTACTTTCTCTTCATTAACTCCCATATCTCTTGTTTCAGATGTTGGACTCACTTCGCTGTGAGGGCCATTAGCTAAGCACGGTGTGTGCATGATCAGAATTCCTCCACATCTGTGAGGGAATGTGGCACAGATGGTGTCTCTTGAAATGTTTAAGGGAAATAATCAAGGCAGCTTAAACACACCGACCACTGAGAAGTGCTGGAAATGTTCCGCTAATTCAAATAAAATTCCTTTAAATGGCCCATAACATGGAAAACTGACTTGAAGCCCTTCTTATTCTTAAAGTTCTTCAAAATCTGGCATTCTCTTACAGTCCATACAGTCCAAATATGACAACTAATTTGCAAAAACACAGCCTGTTTGGAATTTATTATGTTTGTGACGTCACTACACTGAACCTACTGACCTCTCATTTAGCTTACAGAAGTTGAGCTCCACCCATTCATGTTGAAGTGATGTGGAGCGATACTGCAACAGTCTGTAACTGAGTTATTGGAGAGGAAAATATGAAAAATGATTAAACATTGTGCTGTTTATGGCTGTCAGGAAGCAAACAGATTATTGTAACCCACCAAAGGATCCACACAGGATGTTCATTTCCCAAAGGATGTTAATTCCATGTAATGGTCAGAGTCCACCCTCTGACTGACACACGATACATGGCAGCCAATCAGAACAGAGGTCATTTACATATAATCTTAAAGGCGCAGCCTGTTTAACTATAGGGGGCAAACAAAGGTTGTTCTTCTGTCTATTTATACATACATACATACATACATCATCTAAACCGCTTATCCTTCTGGGTCGCGGTGGGGTGCTGGAGCCTATCCCAGCCGCCACCAGGCGGAAGGCAGGATACACCCTGGACAGGTCGCCAGTCCATCGCAGGGCAGACAGACAGACATACACATTCACACCTAGGGGCAATTTTAGCACATCCAATTGGCCTGACTGCATGTCTTTGAACTGTGGGAGGAAACCGGAGTACCCGGAGGAAACCCACGCAGACACGGGGAGAACAGCCAAACTCCACACAGAAATGACCCTGGTTGCCCAGCCGGGAATCGAACGCAGGCCATTCTTGCTGTGAGGCGACAGCGCTACCCACTGCACCACCGTGCCGCCCCTGTCTATTTATAGTTTTATACTATTAATACATTGTACTATGACCAGAAGCAATAGCTAAGTTTAAAAGAGAAGCATAGCAGACAATGAGGGACGACAACAACAAAAAAAAACAGCTTCAGTTACTTTGCAGAGACCCGACCTGACCCCCACACCACAGAAACAAACAGTGGGGAACTGGACACTGATATTTTGTCAAAGTTAATGACTTACATAAACAACGAGGATCATAAGTCACTAAATAGCAGAAATGCTAACCTCCGGACCATCCCCTCCCTTCAAAACAACAAAATAGTCTCCAGGCCGGCTGCCACACGCTCTCTTCCAGACATTTCTCCAACTCTGTCAGACTCTCACACATCTGTGAAAACGCCGTGAAGGCCCCGGTGCATGCTGGGTCAAAGGTCAGCACTGTTACGTTCCTAAACAGACAATTAATTAGCCTCTGTCTACACAGGAGACATTCAGACGTGTTTGAAACCACTGACATGCGTCATCCGTTTTCTATGGTTAAGAAAATAAAAGTGCTAATGAGACTTCAGTGCAAGTATGACCAAGAAAAGACCCTGAAGAAATCAGAGAATCGCCGATAAAGGAAAACAATGAGGGAAAAACAACTCTTTCAGTCAGTTCTATTAGAGAAAACTGAGTGAGGCCTGCTGCTGACCCAAAGCCCAACGTCTGTGAAAGGACAGAATAACATACAATAAATCTAAATACATGCGAGCCCCACTGTTGTTTTTTTTGGGGGGGGGGCGGGGGTGGGCGGTTGTGAGCTTGGGTTCGGGGGTTTGGTCAAATAATGCAGTCTACATTTTTCCTTAAGACGTAAAAGCAATCCAAGCCAGTAATGACTGGAAAAAGAGATAGCTGTTAAGGGAAATATGTGCATATATGAGCTAATATGCTAGAATAACAAGAAAGAATTCATGTCAAAACAAAGCAAAAGAGAGTCCGTCTGCCCCTCTCTCTCGTTTTCTCTCTCTCTCTTTCTGATGTGAGTACTGCACTGTAATAAAATATAAAATGTTAAGCGTACTCAAATTTTTAAGGCAACAGTTTGCATGGTTCTTATTGGTGTTGGTTTAACTTGCAATTGTTTTTTTAATGAAAAGAACTACCATTCCCATGCTAATAATATTTTATTAATATTATTCCTCCTGCTCTGGGGCATGTTAATCAAAAATCAGATGTTTTCTGACACACCAAACCAACTGTTGCCCATCGGATGCCATCAATAACATTGATAACGCAATAACATATAATAAACATAAACGTAAAACACAATGGGATACCCAGTCATTTCATGGACTTTTTAATTTGTATCAAATAACTAAGAATATGCACCAACCACACATTTTATTTTGCTGTTTAATGTTCAAACATTCACGTTTAAGAAGCTGTTTTTACTCCCGTAGTTAAGCTAACGGTGGTTTACATTCGCCTTCACAATCTGGGTTTAGATTAAACATTGACATTCAAACCTTGTAACCCATTCAAACAATAGAATCTTGTTGCAGTTTTACAGTTTTACACACTAATGCCAGATTCTGTTATAAAGAGATGTTCTCTTTCATGCAAGTGCATTAACTATGTTAAAAGTATGTGGACACTCCTCCTAATTTTTAAGTTCAGGTGTTTCAGCCTCATGTAAAAGGAGTATAAAATAAAGCACATAGCCGTGCCATCTCCATAAACAATGATTGCTAGTAGAATGGACCGTACTGAAGAGCTCAGTGACTTTAAATGTAGTACTGTCATAGGATGCCACTTTTGCCACAATCGAGCTTGTGGAATACATGTATTGCCATGATGTATTTGTAATTTAGCCTTATAAAAATAGTCCCCATCGCAGTTTTAATGTGATGACACTTCACACCAGATATACTGAATAAGTGATGTTATTCACAAGTGCACAGTGGTCTATATGAGGGGACATATGCACGTGTGAGCCACACTGCGGATGTAAAATGAACACAAATAACAAAATGTTTACTAATGTGTGCAACAGATCTCATCTGTTTCAGCTGACAATCACCCAAAATAGCCACCACAGCCTCTACACCTTTAAGCCCCTTCTACCAAGGCTTATAACTCAGCAACTACAGGGACTCCATTGCACACAGGTTGAGCAATTCTTAATTTATAGAAGTGTGTAATAACATTTTGGGCCTTTCAAGGGTTTAACATGTTCACAGTTGTACTGGTGCATTTTTTACATGCTCTCTTAAACTCTGGTGCCTTTGTATAACTTGTATGTCCAGCAAAATTTACCAAAGGATACTTTTGAAACATATTTTGTTGGGGTTTGTTCTCTGCTTTCTCAACAGATGAGAAAATGTAGGTCTAATCATTTTTGGTCTAATCAAATACTGACACTGACACAGGTCTTAACAACAGTTAGTACATGATACTCACTTCAGTCACACCAACAACATTGCACAATAAACTAACGTATGAACTGTAGTTAGTTTCTCCAGAACGCGCTACATGTACTAGGGGTCAGAGTGAAACGCCTTCTTCTCCAGCATGGCCTTTTATTCAAATGGCAATAAAATTGTCTAGCAAAATATCTATCAGAGCACAGGTTTGTCATGTGCTGCATGTTGTAAATATCCCACTCACTCATTACTCATGCATATATGTCAGAGCCGCTATTCAGAAATCTGGCATTGGCTTTAGATTAAACTTAGTATTCAAAGACCTGCTCAGTTTCAGTGAGGACCCTTTATTCAGCAGTTAGTGAGTGGAGTGCAGAGCTGCAGAGATGTTTATGATGTCTGCATCAGGGTGTTAAGTATCTGTGTAATTGCTTGGTTGGCTAACGAAACGAAATGAAGATTAAAAAAAGACCAGTCAGAATTTTTTACGTTTTACGTACCTAGAACATCATCCGGTGTACCCCTGAGGGGGTAAGTGTAGCACAGTTTGGAACCACTGGTCCAGAAGCAGCAACAGCTCAGCCACGAACAATAGACCACACAAACGCACAGAGCGTAGCACCAAGTGCTAGTGTGAAGGGTGTAAAAACCACATATCCTCGGCTGCATAGTACACTACAGAGGTTCAAACTGCCTCTGGAAGCAAAAGAACTAAATGAATACTCATGAAATGGGTTTTCATGGCTGAGTGGTTGCACACAAACACACAAGGTCACAATGCGCAAAGCCAAGCGTCGTCTGGAGTGGTATAAAGCATGTCGCCACTGGACTCTCTGGAGTGATGAATCCCACTTCACTATCTGGCAGTATAATGGATGAATCTGCACAGTGAAGTTTGGTTGAGGAGGGATAGTGGGCCGAGGCTGTTTTTCAGGGTTTGCGCCCCTTAATCCCAGTGAAGGGTAATTTTAATGTTACACTACACAAAATACAATATAGGCAGTTTGATGCTTCCAACTTTGTGGCAGCAGTTTGGGAAAGGCCCTGTTCTGTTCCAGCAACCCCAACCCCAACAACCCTGACCTCAACCCCAGTGAACACTTTTGGGATGAATTGGAATGTTGATTGCAAGCCAGGCTTTCTCATCCACTAATGTGAAACAAGAATTTTAGCTTTAAATGACATGACATGATGATTCATGCTTAATATGACTAAAAGCATGAACTAACAGGATAAAAATGATGTGATAACATAACGACCAATGAATACTGAATTTTACTCATATTGTACTGGTCACAGGCACAGTCTACTGCCATAAAGAACTCATAATCTTACAATAAATCACAAAATTTTAAATTAAAATATAATGTCTTTTTTCCATACAAGCAATTACAAGGGAATATTTTAATGACCATCTTTGACGTGATTTTTTTTTTTTCTCACAATCCATTGCTATTGCTATTATTTATGGGGAAAAAACATCGTTAAGCCACGTTAATCTATCTCCTTATAATAAAAACATTAAAATTGTTATTTTGTCATTAGATTGCAATTTTTTGCCTGTGTAGTTTTATAACTATTAAGATATGAGAGAAATCTAGATGTTGCTAGGCCAGTGTTTTAGTACATTAAGTCAAGTTAAGCTTCTTTCAAAGAATGGAGGGGTGTTCCAGAACTGAAAGGTGCTGAATAATGGCCCTGGTTTTGGAATGCAGAGTTTTCCAGCTTTGGGAATAAGTTTCATGGAACTGAAATGAGATTTTTCCACACAGTACGGAACTGAGACCTTCCGTTCTAAATCTACTTTCTCTTTGTGTGCTCTCTCTCTCTCTCTCTCTCTCTCTCTCTTTCTATCTATCTGTCATACTGGCTGATCTTACATGCAAAGTTTATGTGACCAAGGTTAATTGCCTTGTCCGTGTTCATAGGTTACAGCAGTAAAACTCCACTCCAGGAGGCCGCAAAACTTTGAGACATGACTGGCAGCTTGAACCTCAAGATTTGTGGTCAGAATGCCTGGCTTTCAGTCACTGAAACGAGTTCAAATCCCACTTGACGCAGTGTCTTTCACATTCACATACTCAGACAAATTGGAGGTCAACAGCTGTCTCACATTTTTGCCATCTGACTGAATCAAACAGGCACAGATGAAGGTATTATACTGCATTTACAGCAGGGGCTGGTTTCAATTCCAGGTGGAGAGGTAATGATAGGGCAGGAGATGGAAACAGAGCACAGCTGGGGCAGCTTGACCCTTGGGAAGGAGCTCCAGAAGCTGGAGTGATGATGACAATGTTATTGGAAGCTACAGTGCTTTGGCCACCCTAAAGCTTTCGAGGACATTCAGATACTGTACTTCAGAAAATGGAACAAAAAATGTTGTCCAGGATTCAGCACATTGCCTTCAGAACAGCAAAGAGGACTATCACTTCTAACATGTGACAACATAAGCCTGAATGCTACTCCTCAAGAGTTGGTGTCAGAGGCAGCCTTTTTAGAGCTAGAATTGTGTCAAAATTTTAAGCCACATCCAAAAACAAAGTTGAATCTGACCCACAACAACAAGTTTTGAATCCAAACCCGACTGTGGATGAACAAAATTTGTCTCAATGTAACTGTAGTTAGACACAATTCTGCCTGAACCTCATTGTAATAGGGCAAAACTTGACTGAGATCAGTTCAATTCTGTTTGAATCTGACTGTAGCCTACAAAAGTCTGCCTGAATTTGAGTGTACTCAACACAATTCTGTCTGAATTCAACTGTTGTCAATAAAATTCTATCTGAGCATGACTTGACTGTAGCCAATAAAATTCTGTCTGAACTCGACTGTAGTCAAAAAATTCTGTCTGACCTCAACTGTAGTCACCAGATTTCTCTCTGAGCTTTACTGTAGCCAATAAAATTCTGTCTGAACTCAACTGTAGTCAATAAAATCCTGTCTGAACTCGAGTGTAGACAATACAATTCTGTCTGTATTTGACTGTAGTCAATAAGATTCAGTCGGAACTTGACTGTAGTCAACAAAATTCTCTCTGAACTCAACTTTAGTCAATAAAATTCTGTCTAAACTTGACTGTGGTCAATAAAATTCTTTCTGAACTTGACTGTAGTGAACAAAATTCTCTCTGAACTAGATTTTAGTCAATAAAATTCTTTCTAATCTTGACTGTCGCCCAGCAAAATTCTTTTTGAACTCGACAGTAGACACATAATTACATCTGAACCTGACTGCAGCCAAAATTCTATTTGAATTTGACTGCAGTCAACAAAATTTTATCTGATTCCAACTGTAGTCAATAAAATTCTTTCTGAAACCAACTGTAGCCAAAAAATAATTTCTGAAGCCAACAAAATTCTGTCTGAATTTGACTGAAGCCCAAAAAAATTCTGTCTGAACTCGACTGTAGACAACAAAATTCTGTCTGAACTCGACTGTAGACAACAAAATTCTGTCTGAACTGGTCTGTAACTCAGCTGAATTCTTTATGAATCTGAATTCTGAAGCCTGACAAAAGTCTGTCTGAGCTTGACTGTAAAATGACTGTAAAATTCTGTCTGAACCTGACAGCAGCCCAACAAAATTCTTCAAATCTAAATCTAAATCCAAAATCTAAAGCTGACTGTAGCCAGACAAAAGTCTGTCTAAACCACTGTCACACATGTTGGCCTTGGGGGCCTTAAACCTGCCATATAAGCTGATGACAATACTGAGGAAGAACCAAATAGGCCGAAACACTAAACAAGAGTAAATGCATTCCAAAATGTATTAAAGGGGGATCAGGAGCTATGAGCAGCCTAAATGAGAAATTCAAACCCCACCTGAAACTTGACAGATATTTCATGTTCTAGTACAAGCAAACTGACATGGCTCACTCAGTGTAATGAGTGATGCTCTTATTCTTTAAGCCTTTGCTTAAACCTGGTCAAGAAGAGAAATCTTGAGGCAGTAGAACACTGTGGTGGTGAGATCTGTGTGCCTGTTCCTGTCAGACAGGAAGATTTTTAAACTTTAAAGAGAGAAACTATTTCAGATCATTGGTGTGTATTAAGAAGATGAATTGACATTAAATGATGCCTAAAACCACCACATGAGCGTGAAACTCAATCTGCAGAAGAAAAGAAGGTGCTTTTCTTTGAGTCGCAACAGTGAAGGACTGTGTGTGTGTGTGTGTGTGTGTGTGTGTGTGTGTGTGTGTGTGTGTGTTTGCCAGTGTGTGAGCTCACGTATGCCTGTGTGGGCTTGCAGCATCTCGCTGTATTGTTTCCTGTTTTGTATGTAATGCTTTTCACAGTTTATATTTGGCCATGCTGATAAACCCAAACGTGCAAAAAGCGGTCCATCCTGTCTCTTCATACATCATGCTCAATCTCACCTCAAATAAACCAGCGTCTGGCTTTGTGTGCTGTATAATGGCCTTGTTTTTTCTAGTAAATAAAATGATTCTGTTGAGAATGAAGGCAAGACTAAAGCTGTTATGGACTTGCAGGGTTTTTGTTGGTGCAGCAGTATCATAGGAGAGTTCTGGTCTGTCAGAGTTTTCTCTTTGAAGTTCATCCATTGTGGGGGCGAGGCCAAACTATCTGCTGAAAACAGCCATATCTTAAAATCCCCACCAGGACATTTTGGAAACATATTCTGTTTTTGGCTGCTGAAGTTGCCAAGTTGCTGTGGTCATGACATTCTTCTCATTTCTCATGTGGTGGAATAGAAGCTGCAGTGAAGCGAAGCCATCTTTGATTTTGAAATGATGGGTCTATATTACTGACACATGTAAACCGACACTGGCCAGATTATATAAGGGAAGGCACTGAAAACAATAGTTTGGAAAGAAAATACAACATTTTCCTCTCAGCCCAAAGTCTGCAAAGTGTGCTTCTTTACTTTTGCACTGAAACTGTGAGGTTAACAGCTAAAAACTAATACAAGCCTAAGGGCACCAGTTAGAACATGTAAACTGCAGGTATAAATCAGCTACACTTACCTCATTTTTCACATGGTGGATTAAAAGCTTTATTATAGTAGGTCATCTTTAACTTCAAGTTCCATTTTTTTTACTCTTGAGGACCCCAAGAAGGTTTTACATTCACCCATTTCATCTCTTATGTTACCGCAATGGCCAGTACAGTGGCCTCAAAACAGTATTTGAACACTATTTAACTATTTGACCCATAGTTCACTATGGAAGCCCATTCCCACAATGCAAATAAGAAGAAAAATGACCTTTGTTTACCTATTTATCTTCTCAAAATATTGACGCGTTATGTCAAAATAAGGACATATTTTCGCAAAATATTGACTTAATGTCTTGAAATAATGACTTTTTAAGACATTAATGAAATAATTACTTACTTTCTTGACCCTTAATAACTCATTTTACATTTTATATTCAAATTGTATCTTAATAATTCAACATAAAATAAAATAATTCAAGAAAATAAGCCATTATTTTAAGATACTAAGTCAATATTTTGAGAAAATAAATAATTATTTTGACAGTCAATATTTAAAAAAATAAATAGCTGAACATTGGTGATTTTTTTTCTCAAAATATTGTCTTCACGTCTTAAAATAAGTACTTTTTTTAAAATAATGACTTACTATGTTCAAATAATGGCTTAATGTCATGATTAATTAAATCATTAATGAAATAATTACTTTCTTGACATTTAATAAATCATTTGACATGATATATTCAAATTTAATTTTATAATAATTAAAAATAAAATAAAATAATTTAATAAGCCATTATTTTAAGATACTAAGTCAATATTTTGAGAACATACATATTATTTAGAAATACTTTGTCTTTTTTTTTCTCCTTTGCCTAAATGGGCTTCCATTGGTTACTTCATAAAATGTCTAACAAAATGTTTTAAAGAAAAACACTTTTAGCACAACATCAAACTGATGGTAGATGCTCTGTGTGGAGAAAGTCTGGAGAAGAACTCTGACCAGACTGAGTTCTGTAAAGCACAGAGGAGGAAACGTCAAAGGTCTGGTTCTGTTTTTCTTATAGCAGTGTTGATGAGCTTCAAGCTTGTGTTCACTGATGGGACTGTGAACTCAGAAAAGTACAAAGGAAACTGCAGAGATCTGCAAAGAAACTGCCCACAAGATAATGATCAGAAAAGCACCGGCTGAAAACTGCAGTCTAGAATGACTTTTTTATCCTAACAGTGAACATAATAGATTTTCAAGTATAGCATGAAAGTCCAGATGCTGTTTGCTAGAGTTAGCACAGAGGGCAGCTGCAGGATTGCTTACAGGCCCACAGAGAGCCTGGATCCCATCACCCCGGCTTTAGCTTCCGTCCACTGACTCACGGTTCACTACAGGATCCAGTTTAAGATTCTTTTCCTTGTTTTTTTAAGCTCAAAGGCGTCTGAGCCTTTGCAGTTGCAACACCGAGGCTATGGAACAACCCATCGCTGGACATTAGGTCTGGCCCTCTGTCTCCACTTTTAAAACAAGAATAAAAACCTATTTTTACCCGTCATCTCTGTGAATGTCTATGATTATTTGTATGTCAGTGTATACATTTTTTGTGTATGTGTGTACAGTGTATACATGTTTTTATGCCTTTGTTGACATGTTGTATATTTTATGGACCACCTTTGGTTTTAAAAGTGCTCTACACACTTGATGGTTCTTCAAAGATGGTTCTTCAAGGTTATTTAGTAAAGAAAATGGTTCTTTGCATCGTTAAAGTGTTCTTCAGATTGATGGAGAATGTGTTTTATATGTTTCGATTTAGAGCCTTTTTTTACAGGCTTGACATCATAACAACAGAAGAACCCTTTTTGGTGCTGAATAGAACCCTTTTCACATAGTATCTGTACAGAACCATCTACAGCACACTCTCCATCAATCTGAAGAACCTTTTCACCCTGCAAAGGGTTCTTTCGGTGTTCATGGATCTATACAGAACCATTTTCTTTACTGAATAACCCTTGAAGAGCCATCTTTTTAAAGAGTGTACAACTAAACATTTACTTAAGAAAATAAAGAGATATTTAGCATTATCTGGCTGGTTAACGCAACTGGTCATAGAAACCCATGTTTGCAGTCATGGCTCAGAAACTGACAAATTAAAAACTACCAGCCTTAAGTGAGCGGTAAAGGGGGTGGTCCTTTACTACAGCCTGATAACCCAACTGTTTTTTTCTTGTTTTCCTGTCCACTAATACAGTAAGATCAGTTGTTTGTAATGATGTCAGTCAACATGATCACATTATGCGTTATCAGTGTTTTGTTTCATGAAACTTGCTTCACAAAAAGACGAGACACTTGCAGTTGGTGCAGCTGAGCTGCAGGACGGTTTTTAAACATGCAAAAAAGTACTGTGTAAAAGTCAGAGACCACCCTTCATTTATTTAATTCCCAGTCGAAACAGCCAGTAAGTACAAGTCATTCATTTTCTCAGAAAATATTTCTGAGGAAGAAAAGTGTAAAAACATAAACGGTCCAAAAAATGATTAAGAGCTACAGAGAAATTGGGACCACTAACAACTGTGCAAGACCAAGTTGACCTCCAAAACTGACCCCATCAGATAAACAAAACTTAAAGCTTTCATCTTTGAGAAAGAAGAGAAAATCAAGCTGCTTCCGATCTGAAAAAATCAACAGACAGCTCAGCACTACGGGTCTGAAAAGATGTGTAGCTGTTCAAGAAGCTCTAACTGAGAAAAGGAGACAGACACATCAAACAAAGAAGCTGCTGGTGTTCTCAGAACAGTGGACTGACCACCCCAAAAACAACTTCTAAGACTGAACTGTAAAGGTGTGGAAAAATAGCAGATTCCTTTGAAAACTGAAATTGAACATGAGTCTTCTAAAAAAAAGAATGGAAGTTGTAATAATGTTTTTCTGCTTTTTCCCTGATGCTGAAAAGCGTGTACTTAATGTCCATTTTGGCTGGAAGTGAAATAAATCATGAGTGGTCTCTTTTGCGCTTCTGCACAGGGTTATAGATTTTAAGCTGACAGGTCTGTTTCACTGATGCTTTTGAATTGACCCCGCTCAGTTTGCTTATACTGCAGCTGTAGACAGAAAAAGAGTGCAGCTAAAGAGGATAAAGCTGTGAAAAGAGAAAGAGGAGGGGGCTCTGGGAATATACAGGGAGAGATGGATGAGATAGTGCAAAGTCTACATTCTTAGCTTGTTCTTTTGGATTTGGAGAGGATTACTGAATGGTCTATTGTTCCTGTATAATGATGAATCTGAACAGATAAACACTCAACTCACCTTCGCATGTGTATTGATCTGTGACCCTCATCACTTGGTCAGGTCAGTGAGGTTTGATTCACATTGTTTCAGATGAGTGTTTGCTCCATTGCAGATAAGGCCTCCAGACAGTGACCACCGCACAGAATTGAGCATGAGGCCTCGGAAAGGCTGAGGAATCGGGAACATCCTGGCAGTGTACACTTGTACACTCTTAAAATGATGGTTCTTTAAAGGTTCTTTAGTAAAGAAAACACTCAAAGAACCCATGATTAAAGATACACAGACTGTACAGAAAATGGGACCACTAACAACTGTGCAAGACCTAGTAGACCACCAACGCTGTCCCCATCAGATAAACTATACTTAACCCCTAAAATCCCAGGCTTTCAGGCTTATTATTCAGTAACTACAGAGACTTCAATGCAAACTTGCTGAGCAGCTCCTTGGTTAGAAAAGTGTGTAATAAAACTGTGGGCACACCGGTGGGCCCTGGTCATTTAAGGGGTTAAAAATATAAGTCAGAACCCAAAAAGAACATTTGAATATCAAAATAGAACCTGTTTTTGTTCTGAAACAATGGACTGGCCACCCCAGAGTCCAGATCTCAACTAACTTCTAACTGAACTTTGGATGTGTGGAAAAATATTTCTGCAGATTTCTTTAAAAAACAAAAATCGAGTCTCCTGAAAAGAATGGAAGCTGCAATGAAATAAAAAATAATGAAAAAAAATGTATTAAATTTAGTGATCATGTGATTCCTAAAAAATTGTTTAACGAAGTTGAGACGCTTGCAACTGTTGTGGCTGAGTTTGCAGGATGACTTGCAGGATGCCTTAGAACTTACAAGTGCAATTTAGTTTCATGTAGGTTACAAACAAAAGTTGCACATAAGCTTCACCGTCTAAAGTCAGCCTAAGAATCCTTTCTTCTAGCTTCTTTTCTCAAAGAGAGTTTTCAGAACTGTTTTTAAGCAACTTGAAAAAGAGTACTTTAAACTCCCGAATGGGATCCTAAATATAAAATCTTCATAACTTCAAATCACATTCTTAGTGGCATAGATTAATTCAACACGATTTAAAAATCACAATCAATTTTATTATCATTTTAATAATATTCCATGATATATTTTATCCTTATTAGTGAATTGAAAAACTTTTCCACTTGACACACCACAGTTGCGCTCTCCCTCTGCCCAAAAAAGGGGGAAAGAATGAGAACAAAGGAAAAGCATCTTTCTCTCTTTCTCAGAGTTTATACAGAGTCTCGAACACACTGTCTGCGGTTTGCTCTCATTTAGCTCTTTTCTGGCTTTTGGTTTCGTTTAATCTCCTGGCGAGCGACGTGCCAGAGGCCAAGGCAGGGACACAAACTGCAGCTGGCAGCACAGTTCTCTCTCTTTCTCTCTCTCTCTCTCTCTCTCTCCCTTTCTCTCTCTCTCTCTAGCACCCCAACAACAAAAGCACAGAGAGCATTATCTGCAATACACTGACTCAGCGCAAACACACACATATCAACCACATTACACACAGACACACTGCTACACTTGATTGGAAGAGTGTGTTCTCTGACGCATTTATTGGAGTCCGTACACTCCCTAATGCACAACAGAATGACGGAGCTTATCAGTGCGCTTCGGTCACAGTGTAACCGAAGAAATAACTGAAGGGTTTCAGCTGGACGAGAGAGCAGGAGTAATGCCGGGCAAAGCCACACTGAAAAGTTTGTTCAGTTTTTATCTGCAGCCAACTGTTCACAGGTCTGCTTTCACGAGCATAATCCAGCCATAAGGACCTCAGTAATGCAGAGCTGTTGTTTGTTCATGCTACCAGTCACCGGCCTGTTTATCAGAAACCCCTACAGTACTGTGCAACAGTCAGAGGTCACTCTTCATGCATTTTATTTCAGGGAAAAGTTAGAAACAAGTCATTAATTTTTTAGGTGATCTTTCGTAGCAGATTGGCGAAAACTAAAACAGAAACTGGAGTGCAGAAAATGATCACAGATTTGGGGAAGACCTGGTAGACCACCAAAGCTGTCCCCATTAGATAAAAAATACTAGTGTTCTCAGAATAATGGTCTGTCCACCCCTGAATCCAGACCTCATGGTTTGATTACAAGAAAGTGCAACCAACTGCTAAGACTGAACTGTAGTAGTATGGAAAAATATCCCTGCAGCTACAGAGAAAAAAGATTCCTATCAACCATACAAGACCTGGTAGACCACCAAAACTGCCCCATCAGCTAAAAAGCACTTTAAGCATTCTTCTTTGAGAGAGAGGAGAAAATCAAGCTGCTTCAGATCTCAAAACATCCACAGGTGTTTCTGTCCATCCTTGCACTGTGAGAAGACAACTCAGTGCTATGGGTCTGAAAGGATGTGTAGCTGTTCAAGACGCCTCACTGAGAAAAGGAGACACATCAAACAAAGAAGCTGAACAATGGACTGACCACCCCAGAGTCAACATCACAGAATGTGTTTGGTTACTTGGATCATAAGAAGCAGTAAATGCAAGCCACTTTTAAGACTGAACTTTGGAGGTGTGGAAAAACACCCCTGCACTGTTTCAATGGAATTACATTAATAAGCAATAAAATATACCACATTAGCATTCAGTTTTTCGGTATAAACAGGTTCGAGTCTGCACAATCAGGTTCTGACTTTTTTCTGGACAAAAACTATGGTAAACGTGTAAAAAGTGTTTTTTCCCCCACAAAATAAAACTTATTTCTAATGACAACTCTGTCAAATTCAAATCACAGTAAACTATCTCTTTTTCTACTTACAGTCACGAATGTGGTGTGGATTGAAAGTTTAGAATACAGCTCCAAACCCCATTTCAATTTCAGCCAGATGTTGCTTGAGTTCGAGTTATTGTGCGTTGGTCATAGTTAATTTGAAAATACTGTCCTTTATATTGTGTGTAAATTTCAAGATGAATAGACAAAAAATGGCCCAAAATCACTTGGAAAAAAATCTGGTTCCATTGACTTACATTTAAAGTAAAGCATGTAAGTCTGAGAGGGGGGATGCACACTCCCCCACTTCCTCCCAGGCTGGGAATGGGACTCGCAATAACTAAAATGAGGGAGGAAACGAAAATCTAACATAAAAAGTAAGCAAATTTAGCTTATAAGGAGACGACAGCATTAGTTTTTTCTGAGTAAGCTCAACTTGAACTGTATTTTGAATATTTAACTAATATTAACTAGTAGTAGATTTAATGTAAGCTTGGAAAACTATTGGCTAAACTAAGTTGGGAACATTTTTAAAAAGCTGTGCAGATAGTTGACTTACGATTAACACAGCTGGATTCATTTTCTCCTCTCTTGATGCCCCTAACCCTTTGCATGATTAAATGGTTCTTTGCATAGTGAAAGAGTTCTTTAAATTGATGGATAGTGTGTTTTAAATGGTTCTATATAGAACTTTTTTGAAAAGGGTTCTATATAGCACCAAAAAGGGCACTTCTTCTGACTTATGCATGGTGCTAATTGGTGGCTATAGCCTTCCATGACTTTTTCCTACATTAGCCTTATGGCTCCTATGCAAAAGTAAAAACACCAAACATTCAGAAACTTAGGGTCCTACTTTCTTTGGACAGCCCCCATTACATTACATATGTTCAGATTTTCTGGTGATTCTCAACAGTGTTAGGATTAGTACCAGCATTAGGTTTAGGACCAGGGTGAGGGTTGGGTTTAGGTTTAGATATTTTGTTGAATGTAAGGTAAAAAGATAAGAATCTGCAAAGCGTCCATCCAAATGAAGCGTTACGGCTGATTGACTATGTTTGACATAAAGTGAATGGAAAACTGTGTAAACTTGATTTTTAGCTGAACTTTAAAGTTTAACTGAACTTTAAGGCGGTCAACCTTTAACATAAAGCACACACCCACACGCTCCCCTCGCTGTTTCTCTGCAGGTTGTTATCTGTGTATTTCAGGTTAAATAAGCACTCGTTTCCTAATGAATGGGAACTGTTTTCATGAGTCAGCGCTCACAAATGATTCTCATACCCACAAACAAGAATGTTTTCATATCTTTTCTCTCTCATACTCTCTCTCAGTAAGTCTGTAAGGACAGTAGCTTCTCTCTCTGCATTTTCTCTCATCCTTCCTGCTCTCTCTGTCTCTTATTGCATACAAGAACAAATCGACCAAGAAGCTCCACTGTCCCATGCAGCATGAACATTTGTAGGGGATTGTAGGGGACAGGCTTCACCCCCTTTACTCACATATAATGAGCAGGTGATCAAGGCTAAGATGTTTATGGAAGATCATTTGTCCCAAATGCAGAGGAAATCAGAACTCCTACACTGTATGAATGCTTGTGTGTAATGTTTGTTTATGTATGAGTACTTAGGAGGTTGTCATATGATTCATTATGTTTGTTCTACGCCTCATTTGTGTTTAATGCCATGCACCTTAAAAAGAAAGTTCATTGAGGGTTCATTGATAAAGGCATTATATGTAGAAACATGGCAACACAAAGAATTATTTTAATGCTTAAATTGTACCAAAAATGTTTTTTATATTGTTACAAGCTTGACATCATAACAATAGAAGAACCCTTTTGGTGCCATATAGAACCATTTTCAAAAAGGATCTATATAGGACCATATTGGACACATTCCCCATCAGTCTGAAGAACCCCTTCACCATGCAAAGAACTACACTCTTAAAAAAGATGGTTCTTCAAAGGGTTCTTTGGTTGTATATAGAACAATGAACACTCAAAGAACCCTTTGCATGATTGATGGGCTGTAGATGGTTCTATATAGAACCTTTTTGAAAAGGATTCTAACTAGCACCCAAAAGGGTTCTTCTATTGTCACAAGCTTGACATCACAACAATAGAAGAACATTTTTGGGTGCTAGTTAGAATCCTTTTCAAAAAGGTTCTATATAAAACCATCTACAGCACATTCTCCATGAATCTGAAGAACGCTTTTTTGATGCAAAGAGCCCTTTAATTATACAAAGGGTTCTTTGAGTGTTCATGGTTCTATATAGCACCATTTTCTTTACTAAAGAACTTAAAGAAGCATCTTTTTAAAGAGTGTATATGGTTCATCAAAGAACCTTTAGTTCTATATAGCACCAAAAGTTGTTATAATACTCATTTTGTTATCTATCTATCTATCTATCTATCTATCTATAGAACTATACAAGAGTCAGAGACCACCTTTTATTTATTTAATTAAAATATATGGTGGTCAGTCCATTGTTCTGAGAACACCAGCAGCTTCTTTGTTTGATGTGTCTGTCTCCTTTTCTCAGTGAGGTTTCTTGACAGCTACACATCCTTTCAGACCCATAGCGCTGAGTTGTCTTCTCACAGTGGAAGGATGGACAGAAACACCTGTGGATGTTTTCAGATTGAAGCAGCTTGATTTTCTCCTCTCTCTCAAAGATGTCCAGCTCAGCAAATGAATGGAAATTGTTTCCTGTAGAGGACGGATTCACTTATTTTCACTTAGAAATTTAACAAAACACGTAAAGTCAACTTTCACACACAACTGTAATTACTGCAAGTCACTGAACTGTAAGCCAGAATGTTCTACATAAACACAAACCCAAACTCTGAGTGGAACATGAAGTCATCCCAAACCACTGCTTAAATGTCCTCAAACGAAAAGAACCCTCATAAACGAATCTTGTGTGGCTTCAGAGACCCATACAGTTCAGCTCATGCTGGAAAGAAACCCAGGCGGAGGTCGTTATGCGTGGGCCGTCTTAGGTCATGAAACATGATGCTGCTTAGCGGTCAGTGGGCTAACAGATTACAGTGTGCAGCGCACGAGAACGTGAGGATGGCCGCTTCAAACAGGGCCAGGGGAGAGGGAGGCCAGGAGTGACGCACAGCATCCGAAATGGTAACAGTTGACTGAGGAATGCGGCCTTTATCTCTGCCCCCCGACCCAGAATGAATGCTTATCAGCAGTGAGGAACTGTGTGAATGACTGGGAGTGAAGTCAGATGGACGGTGGTTGACCAGGTCAGCGTCTTGGCACTCAGTGAGACAGTGCTACATGTCTACATAAGAATAATCAAGGTTAGAGGTGCAAACCTCATTACTCATACGAGACAGTTTATTAACAGCCATTAGCCACGGGGTCAGTCATAATTCATTTGCTTGCAGTCAGTTATGCTTCTATATATCGCTGTTGTTGGAGCAAAACCTCGTATCTCAAAAATTGTAACTTTACAGGAAAAGGAAAAAACATACTTTACTTTTAATGTAAGTCAATAGAACCAGACTTATTTCCAAGTCATTTTGGGCTATTTCTGTTTGTCCATTCATCATGAAATTTACAAACAATGTAAAGGATACCTTATACTTAAATTATACTTAAGTGATGTCGAAATATGAGTGCTTTCCTGTTCTAAATTGGAATGACTTTTAGGTGTACCCATACCCATATTTGATTGTTAGATGGTTACATTGCAACTCAAATGCAACTAAAATGTATTAAAGCATATTTTAAAAGCCATTTAAAATATACGTCTAAATAATACACTTAAGTCAAATTTACTTTTATTTAAGAATGCTTCAGTGTATTAAGAAATATATTTATTCAACAGTATTTCCCAAAGGTAAAATAAAGTATCGTTTAAAATGGGTTACTTTAAAATATACTTTTCAAAAAATAAATAAAAAGCATATTTTAGATGTATGTACATAAAATGGACTGTAACTTTTGCACAGGACACATTTCATACTTTATTTTTTCCCCAAGATATTAAATTCAACAAATAAATCTAATTGTGCATTTAAATGTGTTCTTAAAGTGTGTTCTCTGCAGAGGATGTGTTCACTTCTTTTCACTTAGAAAATCAACAAAACATGTCATTTGACTACAGGCACCCAAGCTTTCACATACAATGAACATGAAAATGAATTTCATCTCAGCTGCATATCAAAAAAATGGCCTACAACTAATTTGCAACTTGTTGGAAACTTGGCTGCAGCAGTAGCAACCATAGCAGTAGTAACAAGTCTCATGAAACAGCCAATTTAAATGGATTTCACTGGATCAGTAAATAAAAGAACAGTATTAGCCTCTTAACACCTTTACGCCAATACAAATTTCTTTTAGCACCTCTGTGGGATTTCTAATAGTATGTAAGCATTAACAGTGGTGCACATGAGCTATTTTTCTAGTTCTAGATTAAACACAGACTAAAGAACCTTGGCATCGTGCTACCACTGATCAGAACGCGCTCGTCCTCAGCTAATGTAGGCCAAAGTCTGTATAGGGAAGTCCGTTGACTTGGTGACCATCTTTTAATGTCACTGGGCAGTTATTTCCAGCCATACAAGACGAGGCTCTGCTTTCTTTGAATGAGGAGAGAACAAAATATTTAAAACTGAAGGTCAAATTACCTTTTTAGAAACATATTGGAAATCACTGGTAAAACCTGACAAAAACCGATAAATAGTTACATGTAGCATTTGGCTCAAAAAGTGTGTTTTTTCGAAGTATTCTGGCTACTTCACTTACACAGATTTCTGCAACGAGAGGGGGCTTTTCCAGCAAACTGATTGTCTCTTTTTACTAAAGAGCAGAACTTTCTCCACAAAAAGATGCCATGTTAAGCGTTACAAGCTTTTTCATAATTCAACCAATGACCAGTCTCCTCCTTTATCCATGCAAACCTATAATAATAATTTCTTTGTTTTACAGTAATAGACAAGACAATGACAGATCAAGTTAAAAAGTACGTAGAATTTTAATTGAATGCAAAGTTAAAGAGATACATTTTAGATGCTTCTTATAAGTGAGCACTGAGCTTGACTGTCTAATGAAAGGTGGAATTGAGCTCCACAGTTTAGAAGCAGAATAAATGAAAGAGGCCTCTCTGTATTTTACAGAAGGTGTTTGCAGAAGTCCAGTATCTGCAGATCTAAGATCACGTGCTGGAACATAAAGAGACAGACACTCTGTGATGTAAGCGGTGCTTTAAGGTCATTTAGAGCCTTAAAAGCTTGTAGCAGAACTTTAAAATCCATCCTGAAAGACAGGTAACCAGTGCAGTTCTTTTAAAACAGGAGTGATATGATCTCTCTTTTTTGGTTTTTGTTAGGATGTATGGTGATGCATTTCGTATGAGTTGTAAAGGATGTATTGTTTTCTTAGGAAGCCCAGTAACAAAAGCATTACAGTAATCAATTCTGCTTGTAGCAAATCATAAACAAAATGCATCAGATTTGCGAATAACTGCTCTGTCTTGCTATATGCTTTGCTTTAAAACCAAGGTGCATCAGCTTTGTTTTTGTTGCCGTTGGCCGTGTAATCTTTAGCAAGCTAGCAAAGTAAAGTGATGAAGCTGTATCAGCAGTCATGTAGAACAGTTAGAACAGTTCAGTAAAGTCCGGCAAATGGAGCGTTATTTTGTTTTAAGGGCTGTGACTCATAAACAGCTTCATCCACTGTTTTATTCTAGGTTTGAAAAGGGAAACATAGCCAGTTGCAAAGGTTGCTGGGCAAGTTTTACTCCTGAAGTCAACACATACGTTCACTTGATAGAATCGGGGACTGCCCCAAGGGGAAATGGAGAGGTGCACAGTTAAACTGGTATTGAAACAGGCAGCTGAACTGACTTTTTCTTCAGGGTAATCTAATCGGTCCTACACATTGTAAATCAAAACGTGATTGGCTGATTCCACTGTCAGTTGCTAATTATGTTGTTAGTTAATCTAATGTGTAAGGCCCTCAGTCCAGCAAGGGAAAGGCACTTTGGCTGCATCTACCTAGATACCACAGAGAAATGAATTCTGATTGGACAATTTTCTGTTTAAAGATTTTAACCCTTTTGTTTCCAAACAAAACTTGACAATGAAATCCGTAAGTAGTACTACAGTACTTGCAGAGTTTAAAAACAACAACCATGTTGATTCTATTAACTGAAAAAGAAATTGACAGATATGTATTGTTTAGTTTCTAGAAAACATAAGGCCTAGAAGGGTCCCTAAGGGTTTGTTGAATGTTACATTAAACCCAGTGAAAAAAAACATTAGTGCACATTGGTGTGACTGCAGCTGCTGCAGTTTTGGGTTTGTTTGTAGAAGGTGGCCTATGAATCGAGTTCTTCTGGTTTTGCTGGACCAGTGACATGAGTCTGGTGGTTTATTAGGTTATTAGGGCAATACTAATAATAGACTGCATTTCTATAAAAAACAGGCAATTTTTGGTCACTGAAGCCCAGAGAAACTGTTTTTAGTAGATGGTTCATTACAAAGGCTTGTTCATCTCCCATGGGAGAAATTAAATGATATGCAGTTGGAAAATCCATTCTCAAAGGGTTCTGATGGATTTGTTTAAAGGCTGGGGCAAAGACCGGAACATAAAGAAAGATGAAAGCTGAAGGATGGAGAAGAGGAAGAGGCGTCTGTGAGTGGGTGACTGCACAGAATATGATGGTACTTGGTCACTCAGGGCTGGAGTGTCTGCAAAATCGCTTATCCCCGGAGACACACACACTTTCCTTTTTGGCCTTTTGATGTCTGGCAGTACTGCTCTCCCTCTTGCAGGATACCACTCTTTAAGGATGTCCATACGAGGCCACGAGACATTGCACTGACCTTTCGTCAAACATTTTCAAAGAATACATTAAGTTATCAAAGTAGCTATGGAAATATGTTCATATGCAGTACTGTGCAAAAGTCAGAGACCACCCTTCACTTGTTTTATTTCCAGTCAAAATGGGCATGAAGTTCAAGATATATATTTTTCAGGAGATATTTCTGAGCAGATCAAATGTATGACAGTGTACTTGCAAAGAGCTAAAGGAAAATAAGTGAAAAATGCAGGAGTTTCCAAACCTGGATTGAATAGAAAGATACAGAGAAAATAGGACTTCTAACAACCGTAATAGACCTGGTAGACCATCAAGACTGTCCCCATCAGATAAACAGCATTTAAAGCTTTCATCTTTGAGAGAGAGGAGAAAATCAAGCTGCTTCAGATCTGAAAACATCCACAGGTGTTTCTGTCCATCCTTCCACTGTAAGAAGACAACTCAGCACTATGGGTCTGAAAGGATGTGTAGCTGTCAAGAAGCCCTTACTGAGAAAAGGAGACAGACACATCAAACAATGAAGCTGCTGCTGTTCTCAGAACAATGGATTGACCACCCCAGAGTCCAGACCTCAACATCACTGATTGTGTTTGGGATTAGTTGGAGCATAAAAGGCAGAAAATGCAACCAATTTCTAAGACTGAACTTTGGAGATGTGGAAAAATATCCCTGCAGATTTCTTTAAAAACCTCAAAGCAACTCTCACTAATAATAAAATAATATTAGAATTGAATATATATTATAATATTATTATCATTTGAGTTAAGGTAAAATTTGAGATTTCATAATGTACCAAATTCTAAAGATTCTACAAACAGTTGTGAGATCCACACCCCTCTTCAGGATGAACTCTTCAGGCCTCTTGCATTCAAGGCAGCTCCTTGTTGATGGTGAAGGAGACGATTACAGATGTTTATGTTGTGGGTGAGGTTGAGCATGTCAGTATGTCAACAGAGCCTCTTCAAGATGCTCTGTACACATTAGAGCAGACAGAGGCCTGGACTTAAACCCTCTCCACACAGTGGCACTAATGAGGGGAGAGGAGCCAGACCTGACCACTGCTATCTCTCCATCAGAAGATTACACACTATCAGTGTGTCTCACTGTCAGTTAATCCGCTTAGCTGGAGCTGGATGGAGAACCTGGACGAAGTCTTGCAGCTCCAGTAGTTTTAGTTTTGACTTGAGAGCCTTCAGAAGCCAAAGAACCAGCCAAAAGGTCTCCAAATGTCATCCATCTCAGGGCTTAGCTTATCTGCATCTCATGGGTCTCTTAGGTATTACTTTTAGAACATTTTGTTTTACCAGGGAAATTAACCCCAAAATTCTCTCTCAAAAATAAGCCAAGCGTGGTGATGGATGACATCTGGAGAACTTGTGGCTGTTTTTTGGCTTCTAAAGGCTCTGAATCATCTATTAGAATTAAACAGTTTTTTTTTGTTATTGTGGCTTTAAGTTATATGTATATAAGATATGTAATATATGCATATGACCTCCGTCCTGATTGGCTGCCCTATATGTTGCCTCTTTCAAAAAAACAGCAAGGACTGAAATGTATAAACTGTTAAGGTTGTACTGAAATGTTCAGAAATGAATAAATAATAAACAAACAAATAAATAAATAAATAAACTTTTTCACCATTGTGACATCACAACTAAGGTGAATTTTTGCAGCTTAGTTTTAATAAATAGTTTTAATTTTAATAAATCAACAGGGTACTGTGTTTACATCAGGGTTGCCAAAAGTGTGGCCTGTGGGGTTGGCCAGAGAGGATGTTTGATTTGGCCCAAAAGAAAGTTCTGCCTACTCCACCCCCTCACTTCATAAGAGAGCATGTTTTTATTCTATATATAACTTAATAAATTCTTATTGTACTTTGTAAATTGTATTTTTAGAGTATTTTAGTTATAAAAAAAAAAACTGTGTAATGTTATAAAGTACGTTTTTACAATGTAAAAAAAATTCAAAACCTACCTATTTTATTTGTGTGTACTGTTTTGTCTTTTTTTGACACTCTGCCCATCACAAACATTGCGCTTTGGTCCCCCATGACAAAAAGTATGAGCACCCCTGGTTAGCATAGTTCATTAAGCTCATATTTTCAAAAAGCAAGACATTGAGCCTCATTCACCAACATCTTCTTAAGCTTTTTTCTTAAATTTCTTTCTGAGAAAAGTCCTAAGAAAAAGTCTACGTCAGATTCATGATGTATTCTTAAAGCGCAGAACTGTTCACAGCTTTGTGATCTTGAGTATGTGTAGATTCTGTTCTTGCTGAACTAATAAGAAAACATTGGTGAACATCAGAATCTTGGTGAAAACTGCATAAGTTGGTTTTAAAGAGAAATGTCTTGGTGAATGAGGCCCAATATTAGAGTTTCATTAAATGGGACCTGTAAGGTTATTCCTGCACTGAAAACGTCAATGTTTTATGTCCATCATCAAACTTATCATTCAGTGAGGTGGCAAACGGCATTGCTGTTTATCTTAACCTCTTTGTGTTTTTGCTGAAGCGTATACTAGAGCTCATTTATAACCATACATCTGCCATCAGATACAAAAGAAAATGCAGAGCTTCTTGTTATGATACAGAATGGATTATGGCCTAGCCTTAAGGCATTTATAATATAAAGACACTCGGAGCAAATATACTGATTAAACAGGCAGGGCTGTTGACATTTAAACGTTCACCAGGTCAAACTGTCAGACTGTGGTTGGCTTTATTCCTCACCTTTTAAAAACATGTATCAGCAGCCACCTGCACAGACTCATTTGAATGTGGATACAAATGTCAACATACACTGCCAGTCAATACAGTACTGGCTAAAAGTCAAGTTATTCATTTTTCAGGAGAAATTTCTGAGGTTAGATGTAACAGAATCCACTTGTGAAAGGAAGGAGAAAGTTAAAGGAATATAAGAGAAAAAACAGGAGATTCCAAAACTAGAATTCATTAAAAGTTATATAGAAAATGTGAGTCCTAAACAGGGGCTCTTTAACCTGCTTGTGGGCCCCGAGTCTCCAAATGGTCATGGGCCTATGTTATTTACACACAGCATCCAAACCTTTAAAACCTTTGTTTTTAATAAAAGTGCACACACTGCCTCCGCCAGTCAGTGACTCCAGCACTGCCCTCCACTGCACGAACTTCAACCCAGAGCCAGACCACCGAAAGCCGTAGTCGGTTATGGTTGGAAATTTGCACTGAAAAGGCAGAACATTCCCAAATGAAGCTGAAGTTTGCTTCGCCAGGTTCTTTTTTGATTTCTTATATTCTGCTGCCTGAAAGTGCTGCATCAACAGAACAGAAAATTTAAATAAGAAGCTGGCAAATAGGAAGCCTATTCGCCAGTTAATAGGCCTATGCCTATTAACTTTCAACAATTTGAGTTTGTTAGCTGATTCTAAAAGTTTGAAAAACCAACACTGAAGCACCCCTCACTATAAAGCATGCATCCACTCAACAGAAACACATTTGCCCAGACAACATAACTAAACTTGCTAAAAGCCAAAAACATCCCCTACTGCCATGGCCAGCATGAAAAATGTTCATGGTCCATTCATGTCTTACCTTTAATGCACTGAAGTAATGTTGGACGTTTGCTTTGACATTTTTTTAACAAAGCACATTTCAGCCTTTGTACTAAAAGGACAGTGTAATTACCAAATTTGAAGAAAACAATGACGTTTTTAGGCTTTGGGAGTGTAGAAAAGAATATACTTTACATTTGCAGTTTCTTTTAAACACTACTGGAGCTTAAAATTCAAACACTGGCACGCTGATAATGAACTGAAGGCTTGAGGCAGAGCTGAGAATAGAAGGCAGAGAGTGTATGATTGGCCATACAATGACAGCAGTCACAGAAAACAAATCAAATTCCTTAAAATTCTAAAAAAAATTGCTTTATTAAAATATTGTTTCCCCATTTGACTGAGCAAACCAGTGATCATTTCTTAGGCCCAGGTGGAGGGAGAATAAATAAATCTCATAAAAAATAAAAAATAAAATGGCCAATGAGAGGCCCTGAATTACCCAGGACCCCTGAGTTTTGGCCCAGGCAGGCCCATGCATTAAATTGCCTCTGCTCCGAACAACCATCTGCAAGACCTGGTAGACCACCAAAACTGTACCCATCAGATAAACAGCACTTAAAGCTTTAATCTTTGAGAAATCACCTCCACACTTGCTCTGCAACTCTGGACCACAACATTAATGTGATGCGGCTGTTTTCTGCTGTACACTTACAGTAATAAACTGCAATTAAAATACTGTATATCTCCTGCATTTTTACATAACAACTGTAAAACCAATGCAACTCCGTAGCCAGTAATTTACCATCAATTTGCAAATGAAAAATAGACTTGTACGTTCCCCAGACCTGTAAATATGTTGTTTTTATATTTTACTTCAATTAAAGATAAAATAAATTAAAAAAACAGTGTCAATTAACATATTTATTAACCATGTTTTGCATGTATAGACAAAGAAAACCTGAAGCATGCATTTTTAAATGCAAGTGCATATTTTACTGACCATTTAGAGAAACTTTGCTTGTAATTTGCAGAGACATGAACAAATTCATTGAACTTTATTTAGATTTTTTGTCCATAACCTATAATGTTATTTTAACTTCATGGTTAATTGTTGTGTTACTACAGAAAATTTGCAAAGATATGTTCATAATAAACTGATGATACAGTATTTTATTGTGAAAAATGAGTGTTAAATATTGTGAAATCCTGGCATACTTCAGCGAGAAGACAACTCAGCGCTATGGGTCTAAAAGGATTTGTAGCTGTCAAGAAGCCTTTACTAAGACAACAGAAAACAGACAAAAAAGAAAAACATTTGCAAATCAAACAAAAAAAGCTGCTGGTGTTCTCAGAAACAATGCACTGACCACCCCAGGGTCCAGACCTCAATATTACTGAATGTGTTTGATTACTTGGATCATGAGAAATAGAAAATGCAACCAGCTTCTAAGACTAAACTTTGGAGGTGTGGAAAAATATCCCTGCAGATTTCTTTGAGAAACTGAAAGTGAGTCTCCTGAAAAGAATGTAAACTATAATAAAGGTTAGTGGACACACTAAATACTGAAAAATTGGATATTATATGTAGTAGTCGAGGCTTCTATGTAATGCTTTTTTCTTGATGTTGAAAAACGGAAAGCATGTTCTTAGTAACCATATTCACTGGAAATTAAAGTGAATTAAGTGAAGGAGGGGTCTCTGACTTTTGCACAGTACTATACACACATGCATGTGTGCAAACTGGTCTCGTTGGCTTGTAGTTTGCTGAGTGGTTCTCACACAGGTTTGGTTTCTCAAAGAAAAATGTTGCAACGTTATGGAGGCGCTGTAATTCCTGGCCAAGAGAGAGAAGGTGTAACAACAAGTCTGAACCTGAGCCTGCAGGAAGGATTACTGTAACCGAACCACACAATACACAAAAGCTGGAGAGGCAAATCAAATCTGAATCTTGATTTACTGCCACTAAAACAACTGAATGACTTCCACTTAAATATATATTTCTTTTCTGCTTTGTTCGACTGAAAGCTCTGACGAAGTGATAACATCATTATTTCCAGGGTAATGCAAGGAAACATGGATGATGCCATTATAATCATAAAAATGTGCCCTCCTTATCTGCCAACAGAATGCATGACCACTTTAGATAGGACTGTGCATGTTCATTTCACACAAATGTACAATACAGAGGAATTCTAGTTAGGAATAAAGCATTAAGATGTAAACAAAGTTCATCCAAATTTAGATTCTATGCTCTATTTCAGAGAAACTTACCAAGTCACGATAAGTGTTTACAGTGGTGGTGATAGGAACCAGATGTCTTAATTGTTTAATGCATCTAAAAGCTCCCTCAGGGAAAGTTATTACATGAAATGGTTATGAATACGCTGCTCAATCCACGATACATTGTTTTATGATAGTTTTGACACAAGGTTTGGGCCTAAAATGCATTTTTAACATACATACATGATGGAGATGTACATGCAGGCCGTTGTGAGATAAAATAGTCCCTCCAAAAATGTATATTTTCAAATTTCTTGGTAATGTTTTATAATCAACATATAAAAACTCAGAAGACACATGTAGGTTCACTGGTGGTTTTGGATAGTAAATAAAATGGCTATATTTTTGTTGTAGACATTCTGACCCCTGGTTCCAATCACAACCACTGTAAAGAAATCTGAGTCTCTACCATGAAATATTTCATATAAAAAAAACATTATTTCCATTTACATCAGTGCAGAGGACAGAATGGAGGAACAATGCACCTAAGGCAGAACAGCTGGAACTCTTTACCATTTCTTTTACATTCTGCAATTAAACTGACCACCATTGCATCATAGAGAATAAACTTGTGCGAGCGACAGTGCTAATTAGTGATCGTTTGATGTAGGTCGAGTTGAATTACATCCTTGTTTAAATTCATTTCTTCTGGAATTCAAGAGACCACAAAATGGGAGGAGAAAAGACAAGAGAGAGAAAGAAAGAGAGCGTGAGAGAGAGAGAGAGAGAGAGCCCTGCCCACTCCTTCTCACAGCTTGTAACTTGTATCCTGCCCCATCTGAGTCAATTGAGCGCCACAGTCTACAGACTCCATCGATCACAGACTCTCTCTTACTGGACCAGCTGCTGGACGTTCTCCTCCACAGTGGTGGTAAGTTTCAAGATCTCTAGTTTATTTCTCCATTCTCTTTATCATCAGATTCAAGAAGTAAACACAATTGTCGTCAATGTGTTGCTCGAGTTGTATTATGCAGCATTACAATTTAGAGCCTTTATGTTTGCCCAGTTAACTGCCCACTACCAGATGGCAAATGGCAGGAGTGGGTAGTAACTGGTTCTGTTTACTCAGTTCTGTGTACTTAAATTCAATTTATACAATTTTTGTGAATTTTCAAGTGATATTTTAACTTCTACTCTAGTATATTTATAAGGAAAGTGATCAGCTTGCTATTTTGGTCCTTCTTTTTTGTCGTTTGATGTAGTTTTTGTATTTATTTTATTATTTTCATTAAATTTATTATAGTTTAGAGCTTTAGCATTTCATTTTAGACCAAAAGGAGAAGAATAACACCAAGACAACTTTGGCTCCTGTGCTGATAGATGCAGAAGGTACTGAGATGCTTCACTGCAGTGCTAAATGGGGAGATTTTAGAGAGATTTTTGCAAAAAGAGAAGTGTAGAGCTTAACGAACATCAGTTTCTATGCTGATAGATGCTCAATGTACTAAGACGCTTCACTGCAGTGCTAAATGAGGAGATTTTAGACCAAAGATTTTTGCAAATAGGGAAGTATAGAGCCTAACAAACTTCAGTTTCTATGCTGATAGATGCTCAATGCACTAAGATGCTCCACTGCAGTGCTAAATGAGGAGATTTTAGACTAAAGGTTTTTGCAAAAAAGAGAAGTATAGAGTCTAACAAACTTTAGTTCCTATGCTGATAGATGTTGAATATACTAAGACACTCCACTGCAGCTCTGTAGCAGGAGATTTTAGACCAAAAGTTTTTGGAAAAAGAGAACTATATCATTTACATGACTTTTGTTCCTATGCTGGTAGAAGCTGGATGTACTTATAAGCTCCACTGTAGTTCTATATAGAAGGAGATTTTGAACTTGATGAGTTTGCTCAAGTTGTCTTTCTGGTAGCTATTTCTTACAGCCACTTATACTGTTGAGTAATTAATAGCAGGATTAGTGAGCTGATGAATGGCAGATTGCCTTTGGCTTCCAAATCCCACCCAGATCTCCCCACAGTCCAATGCAGCGCAGTTTATTTATTTGTGCACCTCAGAGTTTGTCTGTAATATGAGCTTTTCTCAAGGCAGTTTGCACATCTGAATATATAGTATGAGGTTGGCTGGCATAAAATAACTCAGTTTTCCCAAGTCTACAGTAGTTTGAACATGCATTTGCTCTAATCCCATGCACTAAACTTTATCCACTGTAACAAGAGACTGGAAACTGTACCATGTGTGGGAGAAAGCCAGAGTAGAGAAACATTCCTGGACTCTTCTTGGCTTACCATTATCTGGCAGAGTGCATTTTACATTTGTGATGGAATAGGCAAACCTGTAATTGGGTGAAATTAATATTTAGTTGATCTTTGAGTAGGCACATGCTAATGGTCTGCCAACATCAGGCAATTTTTTTAATTTGGCCAGAGAGTATTAATAATAATAAGGTAAATAATCTATTTCTTGAATAAATTTTAATATGACCTAGTTAAGCATATGTTCTACATTTGCCCTGCTACTGTAATCATTTGTCTGTTTTTAGTAAAGCAAAAGATCTATCAGATACAGACCATCTCACTTATTTTCATATTCCTCTGCACTAATTCCAGTTTTTCTGTTTTTCGGCATCTCAGGGTTTTGGATTCCCTAACTGGAACCTGAAGGCAGTGTTGCTCACTCCCACCCTCTAGTGGTGGGATTCCTCACTACACCAATGGAATACAACTGACTTACTCCAAATTTGTCATTGCACAGTCTGAGGGAGGAAAAAAAAACTGGAACAGCAACATCTTGGCCTTCTCTTTATTCTCTTTGGCCTTGAGCAAATTGTGGACCATGCCCAGTCAAAGGACTATTAGATAGCACTGAAGAATCCCAGCCTGCTAGTTTGTCACCCCAGCAGAATAATGGCAGAATCTCGCTCTGTGACTGCAGAGGCCTCTCCGACAACAGCGACCTTTGCTGCTTCCTCTTCCATGCCGCTTCTGCAGGTTTACCAAGCTTACCAAAACTGTGATGTCATCCGGCTCCACTACAATTACACAGGGAAGCTAAAGCAGGACAAATACAAGGATGGGCTCAAACCAGAGGCCATCGCCTTCCTCCTGATCTGTATGATCATTGTGCTGGAGAATGCCATTGTGCTCGTGGCTATCTGGAAGAATAAGAAATTCCACCTGCCCATGTACTACTTACTGGGCAACCTGACTTTGTCGGACCTGCTGGCCGGGTTCACCTATATGGTCAATATTGTGATGTCAGGGCCCAACACTCTCACGTTAACCCCACTGCTGTGGTTCCTGAGGGAGGGCGGGGTGTTCATTACATTAGCCGCCTCTGTAATCAGCCTTTTGGCCATCGCCATCGAACGGCATGTTACCATGGTGAGGATGAAGCCCTACCATGGTACCAAGCGCAACCGCATGTTTGCGCTGATCGGCGCTAGCTGGGCAGTGTCTGTCTTGCTAGGTGTCCTGCCCATTATGGGCTGGAACTGCATAGGTAAGCTGAAGCTTTGCTCCACGGTGTTGCCACTTTACTCCAAGAACTATGTGCTTTTCTGCGTGTCCGTCTTCACCGCTGTGTTGCTGGCCATAGTAGTGCTGTACGGACGCATTTTCCACACGGTCAAGGCTAACACAAAGAAGCTGGGCAGCCTGCAGCGCAAGGGGCTTGCCCGCCGATCCCAGAAGTACATGGCCCTGCTGAAGACTGTGACCATCGTGCTGGGCGTCTTCATCGCCTGTTGGCTGCCACTCTTTGTGCTCCTGCTCCTGGACTTCCTGTGCAATGCCGGGGATTGCCGCATCCTCTTCAAGGCTGACTACTTCCTGGGCTTGGCCATGATCAACTCGCTGATCAACCCTATCATCTACACGCTGACCAGCAAGGACATGCGCAAGGCCATTATCAAGTTGCTCTGTCGCCGCTGCCTCATCACCGAAGATGGGCAGGTGAAGAAGATTGGGATACCGTTCCTGGAGTGTAGCTTCAGCAAGACCGAAGTGGCAGTTCACCGGGGCCTGGAGACCACCATCTCATCTGGGAATGGCACATCTTCCCCCATCAGAATCATCTACCCAAAACTCAAGTCTGTCAAGTTGTGAGGCTTCCACCAGGTGTCAAATTGTTTAACGCACCATAGAACACCTCAAGCTTGTGGTGCACCCTTTGACAGTGATGAAGATGTCTGAGAATTATGAGAAAAAGCCCCATCAGCTTGTGATCACTCGGCCTCTTGCCAGGTGTCATCATGTGCTGTCAAATTGTTCACTGCACCAGAAAATGCCTCAAGCTTGTGGGCGCAGCCTTTCAGAGTGATCTTAATGCTTGAGCGTTCTGAGAACAGGTTGCCCTCACAAGTGCACAAGCACAGGCAGAGCAGTTGCCCTGGTGTGAGTTCACTGAGTAATTGGTTATTAAGTCTGATAACAGTTATAAGGTGTCAGACAGACTGCAGCATGAGAAGCTTTCCCACACCAAAGACAAGGCCAATCTGACGTCACAAAGTGCTGGGACTATGGGGCTTTCTATGGGGATTTCAGTGTCACCACAACAGAAGTCTTCCACAACAGAAGTCACCACAACAGAAGGAACATCTCCTCTGCAAGCGTAAGAAAACTGTTATAGACACTCCAAAATAAGGAAAAAGACAGTTTCTGTAAACCTGGGCTTCGCTGGTTCGAAAATCCAGATAATTTGAGACTGAATGCTTACAGCATGTAGTGGACTGAATAAATTATGTAAAATACTAAGACAGTTAACAGATGTCGTCCAATGCCATGGAGAATAAAGCCATAACTGAATAATCCCATGGCAGTTTCTGAAGAGAAGCCTCATTTTGCAAGCACTTCAAAATGAACTTACATAGCTTGCAATGTCCCAAGTTTTTTGCAAGGTCCTCATTTCAGTAGTTGTAGATGCTTAATTCTTGCAAGCCAGAATGTGCTAAAAGAACCTTCACAATGAGATGACCACTATTGTACCCAGGCATTTCAACCCTTAAACGTAACCAGAAGTGTTCTCAAAGTGAACTTCCAAGGATGATACATTGCACTGTAAATACCCCTCTTACCACTGACAACCATCAAACGTACGGCTTTGTTTTGCTGAATGCACATCATATCTGGATGTAGGTGGCACTGTGTACAGTTGTTTGCCAGTTTCTTTAGCCATTTTGCATCTGTTACCACAACTATGCATTACATTCATTGTTTTTAAATGTGTAAAATATTTTCAAATATTTTGTAAACATATTTTTTTAATGTTGAACTGAACCTAAGTTATGTGCCTTTTTGCATTATTCCTAATAAAAATAATAATTATTATTATATTAATAAACATTCTGATGTGACCAGAACTGCTTGTTTTCTTACTTCAATGCTTTTATATGGTATTATATTATTATACATACAATACTGTGCAAAGGTTTTAGGCACCCAAGCAAATTATTTGGGCAATAAGTATGATTATGTTTGTTAGAAAACAGTACATTAGTTATTATATTAATATTACATAACATTACATTAATAAAAAAATAACAATACATACACAGAGTAATACAGTAAAAACTAAAAAGAATTTCTTCTGTTCAAAGCAGTGGTATCTTGAGAGCTAGTTAGAAGAACAAAGACTTTGATCTGGACTCCTCCACACTCCCAGCATTGCAATTGTTCAAATCCACCATTAGCACTTCAGGTATAATTTAATGAAATACAGATTAACCAAACCAGGTGTTGGATAATAACTACAAATAATACTAGACTTCCTTGAGGAGAAGTTCAGAAATGGGTAAATAGATTTACATTTACATACACAAAATCACTGCTTTTTGTATCAGTGTTATTTGTATTTATTATAATATTGGTGCTTTGTGAGCTGATGTAATTTTTTCAGGTGTTTAAGAAGTTTGCCAAGCATGGTATATATTTATAGACACAAACTGAGGCTTCATCACTCTAATCCCTGAGAAGTTATATGTACTCAAACCATTTGAGGAAAACTGTTCTCTCAAATTAATTTTTTAAAACTCATTTTTAGTTGTTTTTGTCATATGTAACTACGGTTTGGGCATCCCTGGTCAAAGAACATGTTATGCTGATTTTCTTAGTTTCTAAATTTTCTAAGAGAGCACACTTCTGCACATTTTAATGCATATTTACTGTGCATTTGCTAAATTTAACATATTGGAGAAAAATACTCTGCAGAAGTTTTTGCTTATTTAGTATTTTATGTTTGCATGTTTTTATGTATTTTTTCCAATATGTTAAACATACAAAAATACAAAATGTGCACTAAAGTTTGCAAAAAATGTAGCAACTACTACAAACCTACTTACCAGATTTAACTGTTTACAGCACTGATTATATAAACTTTAAAATATAAAATATATTAATTTATAACAATTAATTTTAAATGAAGCTTTTACAACTAATTTATTGTCATTTTACAAGGAATAATAATAACAATAATAATTACTACTACTACTAATAATAATAATAATAAATTATTGTTATTATTATAATAACACAATTATAATGATCACAAGTTCAGATGCAGCGAACATGTGTCTTTCGATTTGAGTTTTAGGGTTTTGAAAAGACTGCTGAGTTAGCAATAATCTGCAAGCTGTTTACAAACTGATCATTAAGCAGAGCCTCAAAAACATGGTTAAACACATACGGTGCATACAAAATAAATAAATTTATTAATTAATTAAGGTTATATATATATATATATATATATATATATATATATATATATATATATATGTGTGTAATTTTATATATGATAATAAATTAATAAATTAAATATTTATTATTATTTTATTATTATTATTAAAGGCAATTGATGCATTTACTACTTGTATGCACATTTGCATACTTACTCTGATATATAGCAAAATGTCAGTCATTTGGTTCCGCACATGCACACACATCTGTTTGTGTTTACGTTTGTGTGTGAAAAGTGTTACAGCTGAAGCACGGGCCCCCTCGTCTGTACATCTGGTAATGGCATTGCCCTACATACCGCAGCGTCTGCAAGCTGCAGAAACTGGAAAACAGTGAGTTGCTCTTAAACAATGCACTACTCTGCAGAGCAAAGCAAAGGTTAAGTCGTCAACACGTCTGTATTTCACACAAAAGGTCAAATTCAGGGTCAAAACAATGTTTTTCATTATTTCTGCTATTTTGGAAGGCTGCATAGTTATCTTCTAGCATTCAGGACTGTGTAAAAGTTAGAGAACACCCTTCATTCATTTAATTTCTAGTAAAACCGGGAAGTAAGTATAAGTTTTTAATTCTTTTCAGGAGACTCACTTTAAGTTTCTCAAAGAAACCTGCAGCGATATTTTTCCACACCTCCAAAGTTCAGTCTTAGAAGTTGTTTTTGCATTTTCTGCTTCTCACTATCCAAGCAATCCCAAACACATTCTGTGATGTTGAGGTCTGGATGAAACCTGAAAGCTTTAAGTGCTGTTTATCTGATACAGACAGTTTGGGAGGTCAACTAGGTCTCATGGTTGTTACGAGTCCCATTGTCTCTGTACCTTAATCATTTTTGAATTCCAATTTTGGAAACTTTCCCCTTTCTTATGCAAGTGTCATCATTTATATCTAATCTCCTCAGACAGATCTGAAAAATGAATAACTTGCACTCAGCCAATTTGACTCAAAGTTAAATAAATGAAGGGTGGTATCTGAATTCTGCATGACTAAATGGATTAAAGTGGATTAAAGGCGTCACCCCCATTATTTGGGTGTGAATCATAGTGTATATGTCTAATTTGAAAGTAGACATAACAAAAATGCTTCAACGGAGGCTGACATCAACCTGCAATCTCACTAAACAAGCACCACTTTTACCATTAATTATACTATATGCTGTCTATATATATTTATTTCAATAAATTGCATTTTTGCCTTTTAAAGCTGCCCATATAAAATTCTTCAGATTTTTTGAAATCTCTGCATAATTTAATGGTTGTGATGTCAACAAAGTCATTCAGAGTGTTTTGTTTTAAAACGCTCCGCTGTCAAGAAACTTGCTGAGTCAGAATTATTTACAATGGTGGTGATAGGAACTAGATATCCTGAGCATTTACTGCATTTAAAAGCTTTTTGTCACAGAATGTTATTACATGAAATGATTGTGTATATGCTGCCTAATGACTGATACATTGTTTTATGATAGTTTTGTAATACAATTTTTGCCTAAAATGATTTTAATACACTCACAGTGGGCATATGAAGTGTGTTCTAAGGCATAATAAGAAAAAAAAATATTTTTCAAGATTTATTACTATTTACCGGTATCAACACTGCATGTAGAAAATCACACAAGTATAGGTTCACTGGTGGTTCTGTATAGTAAATTAAATGGCTATATTTGTGTTCTATCACCACTACTGTAAAGAAGAGTCGGTTTCTCTACAATGAACGATTTCACATCAAACCACTCTGAATGACTCTGTTAACATCTCGTTGATTGAATTATGCAGAAGTTTTAAAAAATTCACTGGATTTCCCCATTAACACCAATGGGTAAAGCACAAAGAACAGGAGCTCCACTTTTAATACTTCTACTCAAGTATAATTGTAGGATTACTTTGGCATCTGTTCCATTTTCTCCATTCATTTTGAGTTCCTGAGAGAAGAATACAGTTGCTGACAGATGCTGAATGTAGTAAGATGTTCCACTGCAGGTCTATAGGGAGCTCAATACTCAGCACAAGTTGTTTTGCTAAGCTACTAATTTCTACTTGTGTCAGTATTTCATTGAATTATATCAGGGTGGTTTTAAGGCTACCAACAACGACATAAAGAATGCCATTTAGCCCATTTATTCAACCAAATATTTCTCAGTTCAGGTCAAGTGAGGTCAAGCGGCTTTCATTCAGTATAACCACCCTTATGTTTCTCCATGACAAGTAAAGGAATAGTTAAGAACCAGAGGGCTGCCCTCATTGCAAACCTCATTTCAGCTCAGTTTTTCCCCTGTTTACCCGTAAATGCAGATGCAAACACACACTCAAAAACACAGACACAGTGACCACGTACGCTTCTCAGAAGTAGGCACATACCAAACCAAAGCCCCTGTGCTGAAACAACCACAGGCATGAGACTGAAGTGTGGGAAACACGCGTTCACCAGCCTCCACACACACATCATACACACTGCCACCCTATGTGAAACGCACAATCAAAACAGTAGCACAAGTGGTTGAAAGTTAGTTTAGATTTCACAGCACTGAAAGTCCTTTCACAGCACTCTATCACTCTCCAACTCTCTCAATACGTACATGATAATCAAAACCACATCTTCCATGGGGTTATTAAGGGTAAATATGAATCATGGAGGCACTGGCGTCGTGCTGTCTTCATGCCGCTATCAGGCTAAAAAGGTTAAGAAAAGTTTTGCTGACAAAAGCAACAGTGGTCGATCAGCCAAGATATTTTGGTGTCTGAAGTTTGCTTTTTAAGTTTTTGAATGAGACCTAAGCTAAGGTAGCTAACAATAACATTAACTTATAGCAAATAGCTTAACATTGTGCTAACCGTGCACCTAAATTATCCTACACTTGAATCAAACTGTTGATTTGTTAAGTAATCTGTGGAGCCAAATGATTTTCAGCACAGTCCAGCATGTATTCTGTGCTGGTCTAAGCTGGTCTATCCTAGTTTATGCTGGTCTGGTGCTGGTTTAGCTGGACATCCAGCATGATCATGCTGGTTGATCAGCATACCAGCATTCGAAACACAACATAGGCTGGTCTATGCTGGTATGTCTAGCAGGGTTCTGACACTGTATTACATACTGTTCTCAGTAAAAAATGGAGCAGAATTAGCTAATCATAGCCATCTTATAGAGTCCTTTTGTCCATTTTAAAAGATGCCATGCAGTGTCAGACAAGTCTGTATGAGATTACTTTAGAACTTAACAACAACAGGTTTGAGACAAATGTGTGATGATTTGGGAAGGCAGTTAACACAATGCTCAACTAGTGGCTAACATGACTAGCTACATTAGCCTCGCAGCTCCAGTGCAAAGTAGTCTAGTGCTGGAGCTACGAGGCTAATGTAGCTAACAAGTACTGTTAACATACAGCCACATACTGGCTTTTAGCACTGTGCTAACTGTGCACACAACCATCTTATCTTAAACTCAGGCTTGAAGATGGCAACTACTTTTTAACTAATGCTACATACTTTTGTATGTTTGTATAGAAAATAGTACAGTAGCAGAAACTACATAAACAAGTCAGTGTCAAAAACTGGTGACATCAGCCTTCAGAAGTATCGATTTTACACATGAAGGATTTTTTTTTACTTATTACACACCTGTAGTGACAGATGGACTTTAATATATGATTGAGGAAACAAAACCTCGATGTCTTTTGTAGGTTTTTCCCCTCTGATTCCTTATATAGATTTGGGCAACACTGTATTTGAATACCCATGTCATTGCGGATGCATGAGTTGTCATGACTCGGTTTCGTTTAGTATAATGTTCCCATAACTTAACAACTTAACAACAATGGATCTGGATCTTTGTAAGAACATTCAGACTTTAAAATGGCTGCTTCTTTTTAACTGATGCTTCATACTTTTGAACATTTGCACGGAAGATAATACAGTAGTAGAAACTACATAAACAAGTCAGTTTCAAAAACTGGTGCCATCAGCCTTCAGAAGTATCGATATTACACATTTTAAGTCTTATTACACCCCTGTAGTGACAGATGTGTTTTAATATATATGGATAGAGGAAACAAAACCTCGATGTCTTTTGTAGGTTTTTTCCCTTTGATACTTTATACAGATTTCGGCAACACTGTATTTAAATATGCATGTCATTGCTGATGCATGAGTTGTCATGACAAATTTTGTTAAGAAATATTACAAAGTTGCCATAAATTTACAAATTAACAACAACGGATTTGAGGCAAATGTGTGATCATTTAGGCATGCTGTTAACACAATGCTAAACTAGTGGCTAACATGACTAGCTACATCAGCCACACTGTCATACAGGATGCCATAATGTTTGATGTCATGACAGTTTATGTCACATGCTCATTCTAGCTAAGCTCTAGTTAGCTGTCATGTATTGACAGTACATTGACAGTATAATGTATTAACAGTGGCAACACATAAAAAACACCATGAAGAGTGAAATGACTTCACTTTTTTCGCTTTACTCTTACTGTGCCCAACATGCATGGTCCTGCTTGTTGACTTGGAATTTGTAATTAGTCATTTGTAATTACCATAAGAGTTTACCGTGAATGAAAAAAATCACTCAATCGCCGAGAGCAAATGAAGACACAGGTGCTGGCCTGGAGGACACCCAGCATCAAAGCTCAGTCTGACATGAAGCACAAAGAGATAACAGCTGCACAACAGTTTCAGAAGTGATTTAATGATACGCTTGTTGAGTCAGAACTCAGATAAAAAACACGTGCTGTGGTTACATGCACCAGGCGCATGCAAGGACAACGATCTATTATCAACAATAATCTACAAGAATCTATTTCTCAAATGTTAATGTTTAGAAAACAGAAAGCTGATCTTAGAATGAAAAATATGCTGATTAGTGTTTTTCATGAATTTTCCCTTTAATATCAATAACAAGTGTATTATCACAATGCTCAATACCAATGCAAAATAGTAACAAATTAAAATCGTCTCTTATTGTAAAAACAACTAATATTTATTGGTTTTGCAATTGGATATTCGGTGTGCTTCAGCTTAATTAACATCTCTAATTTTCAGTCTCTTTTTATCCAAAGAAAAAAAACTGAAATATTAAATCAATCAAATAAGTAACATGAACTGAAAGCACATGAAGCAATGTATCAAATATAATATTTATATAATGCCTAATACTGATTTGGTTGATTTGGTTCAAAATACATGTAGAAAATGATTATATATGTGCACACAGATGTATGCAAAAGCAAGGGTGCCCCCAGACAAATAACATATTTTGTTTTTGGTTTTTTTTTTACATTTTTTGTTTGTTTTATCAAAATACGTACACATCCTCCACTCAAGAAAACAAATATAAATATGAATATAAATTTTTGAAATTCTGCAATATTTAGTGCATACTTTCTACTTTCTATTTATTTGCTGAGTTTAACATATTAAAAAGAAAAACATGAAGTATGCCATGACTTATGAACAGGCCACATTTGATATTTTCCAATATGTTAAATGAATATTTTGTGTATATATATATATATATATATATATATATATATATGTATATATATATATATATATATATATATATACACATACATACATATATGTTCCAACAGTAGTGATATATATATATATATATATATATATATATATATATATATATATATATAAAACAAAACCTCTCCAAGATGGTAACTTTACAGGAGAAGGAAAAACATACCTTACTTTTAATGTAAGTCAATGGAACCAGACTTTTTTCCAAGTAATTTTGGTCCATCATTCATCATGAAAATTACACACAATATAAATGGCATATGTACATTTGTAAAAACTTTTTATTTAGTAACTACTATAATTGAGCTCTGTCATATACATGCCCTAAGAGTTTAAAGGGGTAATGTTTTGGCTATACAATTCAAATTGCCTACAAATGCATTTACTAATTAGTATTAAAACCACCCAGCCAACACCTGAGATTTGGTCACAATGAGGTCACTCATGAACGAGGCCAATAAAAGGCGACGCAAGGACTCACTTCTGAGTGGTGGAAAACTTTATAGGGGCTTCTTCGAAATTAGCCACTGACTGTAATTCATTGTCACGCGCTTTAAGACTTCTTATCTGGTCTACAGTGACATCTAGTGGAGAAACTGCGTTACACACACAGTTATCACGTGACATATGAAATACGCGGACATCCTCAAAACACTGCACCAGTGTTGACATATTATGAAGCGCGTTTATAAGAAAAGCAGTAGCGCATGGGGGTCTTTTTTATGGTAACGTGTGCATCCAAGCTATTACTGTGTGCCCAGTACCGCGTTAGTGTAATTTACTGCAGCCAAGGATGAAGAAGATGTGCAGCCTACTTTAAAAATGACGTAATGCGTTTACGAGTTTAAAGATGACGTAATGCATTTGTAAATGAAACTTTTTTTTCTTTGGTTATATAACTGTACAGATGTAGCCAATGCAGAGGAGCTCTGTGTGCAGCCTACAAAAACGTTTGCAATCACTCTGCCTGACAACACTTTCGAAAATGTCTCGACACTGAATTACTACTCTTTTAGTTGCTTTTAATTCTGACACTGACTTAAAGGAGCTGTTTATCTGTAGTGTCCGCCCGGCCATTTGCACGCTCTTTTGCTGTCAAACCCGTTATGCTGAAACTGCTGGACTGATTGACAGTTTAGGACTGGAAGTCTGCCAGTTACAAAAGGCACAGCTCTGTGTAAGTGGCCGTGAGGTCAGCTGTGGTGATGGGAAGTTCGATTCAGTCCACCGAATCGATTCTTTCAAACTCTTCGTTGTATTGAATGGAATGTCCGATTCACAGCGTCAATTTAAAAAGCTAACTGTTCGGTTTTAAGGGGAAATCCACCGATTTTCCAATTTTGGCAGCATTTAGTCGTTAAAATGTAAAACAGAGTCATTCAGTGTGGTTTGATGTAAAATGGTTCATTGTAGAGAAACTGTAGAGACTTCTTTACAGTGGTGGTGATTCATAAAAGAGACTTAAGAAATTAAGAAAATCTTTATTAAGAAAAAAATACTTTATTATTTATATTTATTAAGAATTCTCTTAAGCTTGTTTTGAGAATTGTTTCTTAAAATTAATTCGGCCCCTGGAGTTGTGACGTCTGTTAAAGGGGATTTCAATTTAAAGGTGAATGTTGTTGATTTTTAAATATTTCTGTGTAATTCAGTCACTAAGATTGAGTCATTGAGAGCTATTAAAGATCATGTCTCCATTATCTGAGAAGTGAGAACCTGTTCATCATCGATCCAAAACCCTAGTGTCTGTTTTCCTAAATGAGTTTAGGCCCAAGACTAAAGTACACTGCCCACTGAAATCTGTTTAGTCTATGATCATAGTTAAAGGGGAACCCGACATTTCAAAATGAATGCTGAATAATTCTGTCACTGAGATGTAAACAGTCCTTCAGAGTGGTTTGATGTGAAATCATTTGTTGTAGAGAAACTAACAGACTCAGATTTCTTTACAGTGGTGGTGACAGGAACCAGGGGCCTGGTTCATTAAAGCGTCTCACCAAGAAAAAAGCAATGGAATTTTTTTGTACTTTTCATTTGTTTGGGGCAATAATAAAAACAATTGGTGTTTTTTTTTGTTTTGTTTTTTTGTTTTTTTCACTTTTTTGACCCCACAATTTTTAAAGAAAATTTTTATTCACGTCTACCAAACAGTCGAGATGGCACTTTGTGGCATATACAGTGACTCAAAATGTGCTCTACCAAATGGTTGAGCAGAACATTAAATGTAAATCTTCTAAAATGTGTGTTATTCTTAACTTCATCCTAACTTCATTAAGAAGAAAGTTAAGAAAAGCCACAATGTCTATTAAAGGGGATTTAAATTTAAAGAGGAATGTTGCTGATTTTCAAAATTTCTGTGTAATTCAGTCATTGAGATGTAATCAAAGTCATTCAGAGTGGTTTGGTGTGAAATAATTGGTTGTAGAGAAACTTACCAACTCAGATTTCTTTACAATGGTGTTCATAGGAACCAGGGGTCAAAATGTCTATAGCCATTTTATTTACCATTCAAAATGACCAGTGCACCTACATGTGTTTTCTGGGTTTTTATATATAATGTTAATAATGGTAATACGGTGGTAAACGGTAAAACAAACGATTAATCCAATAACAAAAAAGTTGTTTTTTTTTTTTACCTAAGAATGGCTTGCATGTGCCTCTCAACCATGAATATATTTCTTTTCAGATGCCTGGTTCCTGTCATTTTCTCTAAAATGGAGCATTTTACACAAAAACACTCTGAACGACGTTGTTAACATTTCAAAATCATATTGAAAGCTAACTAAAATCAGATAGAACTGTTGCAGAGTGTTAAAATTTGTGGAATCCCCCCTTTAAGAAATGAAATTCAGATCCTATTAATTCAAGCATTTGTCTTGTAATGTAAAGACAATTACTTAATTGTCTTGTGATGTCAAGATAAAAGTTGCTTTCTCGAGATCACAAGACAAATACGTTGTGACCCCAAGATAACAGTCCAAAAATCATAACAACATGGCTTCTCTGTACTTCCGTAACAGTATTTGTGTGTAGAAAAAAAATCGAACCATTCGTTAAGAATCGATTCGCTCGGATCACTTGAAAGAGTCGTTCAAATGAACAATTCGTTCGCGAATCGACCACCACTAGTCAGTCGGTCGCAGTGCTTAGTCATGGTGACTTACTGCTTTCGCGCTCTCTCTCTCTCTCCCTCTCCCTCCCTCCCTCCCTCCCTCCCTCCCTCCCTCCCTCCCTCCCGCTCGCTCGCTCGCTCGCTCATCTGGCCTTTAGTCAGCATTGCGAGGCTTCATCCTCACAGGACGCGTAAGTACAGTTGCATTAAAACGTTTACATTGCCAGAAAAAACGAGCTTCATTGTTATCCACTTTCCCTTTCACTGAGGTTGCGGTGAGATGTGATTCATCTTCCTCCTCTGATTTAGCAGCGTGCACACAATGTTTTCGACCTATGGCTGCACATCCAGATCTTTCTGGAGCAGCTCAGTTTATTAGCTAATATGCAGGCTTGCATTGCAGATTGACTGATTAAGGAATTGCATGCACTGGTAGCAGCCTTAATGCAAAGTAAAGTTAACGTGTAATGCAGCGAGATTATGAGATTGCATTGCATGTTTTTTTTTTGCATGGGTGTCCAGCAGTGTCCAAGTTTAAGGTGGTGCACTTTCTTTCTTGACTTTTCTTGTGCAGGGTTTACATAAGGATTAAGCTGCATTTCACGAAGATGAAGTGGGTTTCTTCTTTTGCAAATTCTCCGTTCCACCTTAAATGATGCAGCAATTACATGCAACTTCAGCACCATTTAAGGTGGAATGATAAATTCGGATAAGAAGCCAACTTCAGCTTTGTCTGTCGGCACTTCTAGTTCATGCTTTTGGTACACGGAGTGCTGTAACGTTAAGTTAACACAGGGTACGATGAGTCACCGCTGAAGGCGCTCTGCCAAAACCATTTTAACCCCCTCTTTGTGTTTAAATATGACATTTGCTCGCTGTATCGTCAACACAGCCTACTTTCTTTCGACCCACTGAATAATCCAGGCGGGGATCACAGGGTTAACAAGTGAAACACGATCGTCTGAAGTTTCATTTCTTTAGCCAGCTGATGACATGCTTTTTTACTCCCTTAATACCCCTATTCACGACCTAAGATCTAAGATATGAAGAGTATTTTTTAAACGATCGCTTAGTCATAACAGCGTTTACCTGACAGGAGGACCAAACCAGCCAGCCAGCCAGCGACAGAACAAACAAGGTGCGTGTTTTTGTTGTTTTGTGTCCCTGTCGCTTTAGTTGAATTATTAACGCATGTGAAAGTTTCACACAATAGACCTGTAACGGTAACCAGTCTCTAGAAAGGGTTCCTGGAAGGCTCAATGGACGAAAATGTTCAAAACCGAGGGACTGGAGGGAGAAAGAGATTCTTTACCAATCAGCCGCTCTTCAGGAGAAACTCAGCACCGCCGCTGCTCTACTTTTCTTCGCAGCTGCTCTAATTCGAGTCCGGGGATTTGAGGCCTACGTGGCGTCCGACTTTTTTTCTTGTGATTTTTGTCATTTTTTTCTCCTTTTCTCGCGTCGGTTAAATATTTAGGAAAACGGAAAAAGTCATGCGAACCGCACTGGTCAAGTGAAGTTAAAGTGGATTGAAAATGTGATGTTTTAGCTTGTTGTGTGTCAAAGGAATCTTGCAGACGAGTGGATGAAAGTCTCACTTTAGCACATAAGGCTAAGCTACACTTTGTGTCAGCCTGAGCTGGCGGGCTGTGTGCTCGCACGGTTGTTTTGCACATTCTGACCCAGGTCAAAGTAGCCTCGATAAAAGTCTAACCTATGGTTATCCAGTTAATAAATAAGCCTTTTACTGTTGAAAACAAGGCGTACATTTCTTGTTTTTCCCACTTGAGGTCCGTTTTGTGTGTTTTTTGTGCCAAAAACAGACATCATTTATATTTACATGACCAGTTTCAATTCGTTTGTAAAGGTGAATTCCACCAACTCTTAAGAATTTCTGCAAAACTTAATCGCTAAGATGTAAACGAAGTCATTCAGATTGTTTTGATGTGAAATGCTTCGGTCTAGAGAAATTTGCCATGTCAGAATTGTTTAGTGTTGGTGATGGGAACCAGATAGCCGAGGATTTTAATGCTATTAAAAGCTATTTCACAAAAGGATTTTAGACAAACTGGTTATGAATATGCTGCTTGATGACTGAGACATTGTTTTGAGAAAAGATTTTAGCATTAAACACATTTTTTAAATGTGTTCATGGTGGAAAAGTAGAAGCAGGACATTGTAAGGCATGTATAGAAAACCTTTTTTATTGTTTGTTTAATCATTTATTTTAACATTTACTGTTGTTTTGCCATTATCAGCATTACATCTGAAAAGTCAGAAGATGTGTAGGTTCATTGGTTGTTTTGGGTGTATATTATTGCCTTGTAGACATCGTGACTCCTGGTTCCTATCAGCACTACTGTGAAAAAATCTGTCTGTAATTTGCTCTACGATGCACCATTTCACATCAAACTCTGAATGACTATTTTTTACATTTCAATGACTGAATTATGCCGAAATTTGAAAAAGTAGGTGGACTCTTTACCCTTAAACACTTGGTATCAAACAGCCTGTCCTGAGATATATATATATATATATATATTTCTTCGGCACTTATTGGCCACCTTGTGTCGTCTCTCTGTGAAAAAGCATTTCTGGCTGAAATGCTCTTTATAGCTTCAACATGAATGGGATGTAGACTGACTATGCCAATATCTATGTAAACAACTATGTTTGCTTTTGTTACATCACAAAAGAGTAATAAATTCAGCACTTGCAGTTTAGTTTGTTTATGTGGCATGTATGGACCGTTTTGTGAAACTTCAGCAGTGTTTGTATACTACATCCAACTCTTTTTATCAAAGAAATTATTTGTATTTTATTTTTTATATTATTAGTATTTTATTTCCTTGTTATAAGTCCTTTAAAAGTTTGCAGTGGGCAGATGTCAACAAGATCATGTGACTTGAGGGGGAAAAAATGTGGTCACGGTGACGAGCGCAGGTCGGACCTGATTGAAACCACCTCCCGTGTGTGCGTCACTGGTCTTAAATAACAGCATCATCTCAGTTTCTTTCACTCTTCTTCTCTGTACCACAACACCAGAGCCAGCAGTGTGTTTGGCTTGTTTGTGACAGAGATATCTGTGGATTTTGATAAGTAATTGGCTCCAGGCCCATTTGCTTAGTGGACTGAACGACTAATATATATTGTAAAGTATTTGTCTCTATCTGAGTCACATTTGCTTGATCAGTGATACTAAGGTTACTTTACCTGACTGTGGGAACACAATGTGCTGATGGTGTGTCATTTAAGCATAGGAATGTACTTGTTTGTGTCAGGACAGATTGTCCGTTATTTCTGCCTGTTGATCCTTGTTGTAAATCTCCCTCTCCCTCTCTCTCTCTCTCTCTCTCTCTCTCCCTCTGTCTCTTTTTCTTGTAGGTCTTTGAGCAACCAGTGGACAAAAACAGATTCCAGGGCACTGCCCTTTCTAAGTCCTTCAGTCCTGGAGGGATCAGCTGTGTAAAGCACTTGTTTTCCTGGAGGAGGTTGTCAGCACAGACTAAACAACCTCTGGCACCTTTCGCACACTTGCTGACCTGAATATCTGTAATCATTCAGTCTGTCGACGAGGCTCAGTTTTACAAGCGGAGGTGAAACTGTAGCCTTTAACGTAGAAAAACCCCTTTTGCTACTCCAAGAGGAAATGATCTTTTTCCATGTCTTTTTTTGAATGAGTTTTATTACCTCTATTAAAAAAAAGCATTGTCAGGAGATCATTACTAACCAGATTCTCACATGTTTAGTTTTTACATGGTAGATATAGACTTTAAATGCTGAGGCAGACTCTTTCCAGGCGAAAGGGCTACTTATGTTGGGAGGTTACAAGTGCCACTTGCGTGTTCAGCTCAGTACCTCTACCTGCTGTTCTTTCCTGCTCTTGAAGTTTCTGCTGTTGCCACCACAAATGTGTCTGCTGCAACAGATATCAGATTCCTTCCTCCTCAAGCTGGTTCACCTGAGGCTGTAAAACCCTGTTCACTGTTTGTCCTGCTTAACTCTCATGTAACAGGAGAATGTTTACATTTTGAAGAAGAATGTAAAGGGGTCACGCAGGCTTTCTAAAAAAGATGTATTCTCCTGTTTCTTTGAGATCTTGAAATGGACTGCAAATTACATGTTGACATGGAGGCAACTCATGGACTCGAGTTTGCATTAGGTTGTGCATACGGCACGCCATAAAAATTTGATTTGAGCAATCAGTTGCAAGGAAAACGCCGGCTTTTATCTCTTAGGAGCTCGTTAAAGGCTAAAGGAGGGGACGCTTGTCACCTCTCAGCTCTTTCTGAATGCCACACCTGCCTTTTCTGCCTAAAAGATAGCTGTGCTAAGACTTTTGGGGCGGTGGGCAAAAAAAGGAGCGAACTTTCATCCCCCATTCATCCGCACACCGTTCCCTGTCTGCTCTTTGAGCTGGCGAGCAAGGATGCAAGCGCCGGGCGGCAGTCGCCGGTGAAGATGTACGCGGCGTCAGGAATGACGGAGTGCAAGGCGGAGGTGACACCGTCCACGAGTAATGGCCACCGAGTCTTCAGCTACACGCTGGAGAGCCACACGGCCGCCGCCTTCGCCATCATGAACGAGCTGCGGCTCGAGCGGCAGCTGTGCGACGTGACGCTGCGTGTCAAATACAATGACCTGGAGGCCGTGGACTTTGTGGCACACAAGGTGGTGCTGGCGTCCTCTTCGCCCGTTTTCAGGGCTATGTTCACCAACGGGTTGAAGGAGTGCGGCATGGAAGTGGTGCCCATCGAGGGGATCCACCCTCGGGTAAGTGAGCCGGCATGGAGCTGGGCAGGGGGTTACCTCGTTGACCTGTGTGCTTACAGGAAAAAATAGCAAGCTGTGAGAAACTTTGTAAGGTTTGTGCAGTGTAAGCTAAGAAACTAAGGCCTCTAAGTGTCTTACAAATCAGTTCCATGGTAATGATAATTAGAAATAGTGGTTATGAAGATGCTATTTACTTTGCAGTCTGACACCAGTCATTCCTAAAGCACTAAAGCAATGCCAGCAACTCATTGTTGGCAAAACTCTGAAACTTGGTTCTGAGTACCGACTCATAAGTGTTTTAATTGCCTTGTAGTGTTTCCAGTTAAGTTTCATTCAAAAGCATAAAAACATAAATACATTATTATATAATCTGTGCAGTGGTAATGAAAAGGCACTTGGTTTCAGCCCAGTGTGTTTTAGATTTTTTATTTGTGATGATTTTCTTTCAGTTTTAGTGCATCACTAGTGGATAATGGACTCTATTATGTGTACTGCAATGTGGTAAATGAACTCGCAGTCTATACAGGAGGCAGCTAGAAATCCTAGCGTGTCAGTGTGCCGGACACAGATTAAGCCCAGTGCCGGACTGGGTCTGTTTCTTCTGTGAAAATACTGCACAGTCAAGAATTAAGCTCCGTCCCAGGATCTACAGTCGTATGCAAAAGTTTGGGTGCCCCTTGGTTAAATTACGCTTTATTGATTTTCTAAGTGAAAATGAGTGAACGCGGCCTCTACAGAGAAGACACTTCTGCACACCTTAACGCACAATTACTGTTTAGTTACAGAATTAAACATGGGAAAAGAAAAAATAACAAAATATGGCCCGTGGAAGAGTTAAGGCACATTGTGTTTTATGTTTTATTTTGTTCGAGTATGTTAAGATCAATAAAAAAATTGTGTGCTAAAATTTGCAGAAATTATCGTATGTAAGTGTGTTCTCTGTAGAGGGTGTAACTTAGTTTCACTTTAAATAATCAAGAAAACGTCACTTGATTAAGGGTGTTAAAACTTTTCCACACAACTGTGCATAGGACACAGTGAATGTGACGGTCTCTGCCCCCATTGTCCCGTCTCAGAGGTTCTTTGGTTTCACTGAGCTCTTGAAGGGATGATTTTCCCAGAAAAGAAATTACAAGTGCAGCACATGCAGTTGGCATGATTCTAGATAATGTAAGCTTCCATTAGTTAGCTACTTTAGCCTTGTATTCTACTGATCCGATGCAAAACTAAAGAAGCAAATATTGGACACAAATAGGGCCCTAATAATTATGAGTATTTGTTCGTTACATTGGTATTTGAAACTTTATTAGGTGTGTTTGAAAGCTTTCAGTTTTCTTCAGCTAAGGCCTTTAAACAAAACAGTTAGAGTTAATATATGGAAAAATGATATAAACAAACTGTAGCTGGCTTAGTTGATTTCATGATAAATTCATGCCAGGAATCCACATAACCTCACCTCAGAGCACAACAAAGTGCACTACTTTACATGTAGGCATTGAAACTAAAACAGTGAGAGCTTGTGAGAGCGCTTTATGTAAAAATAAAAATGATTGAAATTTCTGATTAGTTTATATGCCAAGTTTTGACGAGTCATCTCAGGTATGTAAGTATAGTGATATTTGTCCAAGTGCCACTAGTCTCTGACGAGGGCACCTCTAAAACCAGAGAGCACAGAACCTTAAACCTGTTTGTTGCGTTCTGGCAGTGGATGAGGGGGGGGGCACTAACGCCCCCAGGGTCGTGGTCACTTCCACGCACAAGAGTCTGACGTGAGTTGCACTTCACCCTGTTCGGTGACCCTTTTGGCCAAGAGCCACATTCTGCAGAGTGAAAGCGATCACAGTTTCACCAGTTTGCAACGTGTCCCCTGAGCTTGGTATCAGGTCCAAGAGGACAGACTGCATGAGCTAAGCAGAGTACTTGCCTTCAGGGTGGTCCTCTTCATTTTTAGGTGGGCTCATAACTCCAAAACCTCTTAAATGCTTCTCTCCACTGTCTTTAGCTTGGCTTCCATCAATTAAAAATGGGGCTTTAGCCACATAAAGTAATTCAATAAAGTAAATGAAAACAGCAAACTAAAGCCATGATGGTGGTAAACAAAAGAATTAATTGTAGCTGTGTTTGTTGTTGGCTTCTACAGCAACATATGGCATACAACCAGGTGGGCTTCAGCCTGCACAACTAAATCTGCAGTAACAAACATACTTAAACGTATGGGTAATTATGGACTGTAACTATATATATATATATATATATATATATATATATATATATATATATATATATATATATATATGTATATATATGTATAGGGCTGTGAGAACCCAAACGTGAAATTTGAACCAAACCCGAGCCCAACTTATATTTGGAAAATGATGTCCAAACCCAACTAAATCGACGTTAGCAGTCAGGTTCAGACAAATATTTGAAGGCCCAATTTGTGGTGTAAATTCTGTGTAAATTTTACTTTGGGCTAAACCATCCCTGTAAAGCTGATTTATTCAGCTGTATTGCTCTGCAGACACTGAGGGTAATAAAAAGCTTTTGAACAAGCTATTCCTACAGGCCCTTCGAGCAGAGACGATGCTCTATATCGAGCTGAAGCTCCACAGTCCTCCACCACTCTCACACCCGGTCATTATCAGGATCTACTGAATCCACTCATCAATTTTACACACTCCGGCATTCATACACTCCTACAGTGGTGGGTTTATCACGCTGGCCTTCGATTTAGCCAGTGTAGTTTGCCAGCTGTGTTTGCTCTGAAGATTAGATTTGGGCAGGACTGCTCAGGGGGAGAGACAGAGGGGTTCATGTGTTAAGCTGATAACTCTGTATTCTGACTAATGATTACAAGGAGGTGTCAATAAGGACATATTCACTTTTTTCCCTTATGATCCTGGCTGTTTTCTCATTTGTCTTGTCATGCCGGGTGTTTCCCAACCCGGAACGAAGGTGCAAAATCTTTTATTGCCACATAAAACCAAAAGATGTATTGCAAGGCAGCAATATGCTTTAATCTCACAATGTCAACAATTAGTCTCTCTGGACGCAATACCCAGTGAACAACTGAGTCATGCCTGCTCATGGCTTTTTGGTCTGCCTGCCGTCTGATTGCTCTGTGCTGTCCAACAGGTCATGGGCCGCCTGATAGAGTTTGCGTACACGGCGAGTATCTCCGTCGGGGAGAAGTGTGTGATCCACGTGATGAATGGTGCCGTGATGTATCAGATCGATAGCGTGGTGAAGGCCTGCTGTGACTTCCTGGTGCAGCAGCTGGACCCCAGCAACGCCATCGGCATCGCCAACTTCGCTGAGCAGATCGGCTGCACCGAGCTGCACCAGAAGGCCCGCGAGTACATCTACATGAACTTCAGCCAGGTTAGACTCTCATAGCATCTGTTCGGTTATAAAAGGTTAGACACAGTGGTCATTCAAGGTTGCAGTACCGTTTTGAATTCCCTTACCATTTTATACACAGTAATAACACACATACATTTTTAAAGTTTACAGCAGGGGTGTCCAATCTTATCCGCAAAGGGCCGGTGTGGCTGCAGGTTTTCACTCAAAATGAGCTGGAGCACAACGGACTTCACTTGTTTAATCAGTTAGTTTCAGTCTTCAAACCGCTGATCTCGTGAGCCCCTGCTTTGTTTGAGTCAGAACCTGCACCCACTGTGGCTCTTTGTGGGTAAGTTTGGACGCCCCTGGTTTACAGTGTACATTTAAATATTAGAATCAAGAAGCTGAAAGGTGTATTGTATTTTGTATTTCAAGTAGTCAAGTATTTCCAGAAAAAATTAAAACATTAAATACTACAATTTTGTGTCTGTGATAAATTTATTTTTCACTACTTTTAAAATATAAAATATTCTCAATATTCAGGCTAACAATACAACATATAATATTGTAATATTAGCCTCACAATTCAATATGCACAGATACTGAATAATATGTAAGACAGACGGGAGCAAATAAAGCACTTACTATAATACCGCTTATATTGCATTAAATATAATAAAAAAAAAACAAGCAAGCTGGCAATAAAGGAAGACCGTCTCACTTCTGAAAAATTGCTTTCTCTTTACCTTAAAAATCGAGAGCAGGGTGGAGAAGCACTCTCCCCGTAAGCATATGTTAGTTTGTGGCTACATATATTTTCACGCAATCATCCTTGCAGAACGTGCATATATATATATATATGTGTGTGTGTGTGTGTGTGTGTGTGTGTGTGTGTATACCAATCAGGCATAACATTATGACCACCTCCTTGTTTCTACGCTCATTGTCCATTTTATCAGCTTCACTTACTATATAGGTGCACTTTATAGTTCTACAATTAGACTGTAGTCCATCTGTTTCTCTGCATACTTTGTTAGCCCCCTTTTACCCTGTTCTTCAGTGGTCAGGACCCCCATGGACCCTCACAGAGCAGGTGTTTTTTGTGTGGTGGATCATTCTCAGCACTGCAGTAACACTGACGTGGTGGTGGTGTGTTATTGTGTGGTGCACTGGTCTGAGTGGATCAGACACAGCATTGCTGCTGGAGTTTTTAAACACTGTGTCCACTCACTGTCCACTCCTATTAGACACTCCTACCTTGTCAGTCCACCTTGTAGATGTAAAGTCAGAGACGATAGCTCCTCTGCTGCTGCACAGTTTGTGTTGGTCATCCTCTACTCCTTCATCAGTGGTCACAGGACGCTGCCCACAGGACACTGTTGGCTGAATATTTTTGGTTGGTGGACTGTTCTCAGTCCAGCAGTGACACTGAGGTGTTTAAAAACTCCAGCAGCACTGCTGTGTCTGATCCACTCAGACCAGCGGAATACACACTAACACACCACCACCACATCAGTGTTACTGCAGTGCTGAGATATATATAAACCGTCAAAACCTATGAACACAATTATTTTCATTCAGTATGTGGCATATGGTGTTGTACCAATTCCAGTTAAATGGGACTCATTTTGCTCTCTTTATAATGAAACATGCTGTTGGCCATTGTTCTACAAGTGCTGACACTATTTACAACATGTTCAGAAAAGCATATTGTATTGACATAATTTATCACGATAATTATATAAATTGTCAATTCAAGCAAAGTCATGCCAGGGAGGGTGCGCATGTTTCTTTATAAGGAAAGACTGAATCCATCTAAAGGAAACTGGCTGTTTTAAATGTGATGTTTCCTTATAAATAAAGTTGCATCCTCCCTGACATGACTTTGCATGAATTGGCAGAGTTAATGTCTGAGAACGCCCTGAGTGTGGTAGGAAGGTATGTATGTGGGTGTGAGGAGGACAGGCAAACCTGTCTGACAGCTTTATGGTATGTGTGCTGGTACAAGTTATGTGTACCTGAGAAGGTACAGTGTTTCCCAGAATGACTCTGTCCATGGTAACTTCTAGAAAAGCTGCTGACACACTGATAGTATTATAGGCTTTGTGAAACATGCAAGAATATGAAAGCACTGACTTCAAGACAGTGAGCACAGAAGACTCACAATGACATGACAAAAGTCATACATTGCCATTGTTTGTAAAGGACTGTAAAGAAAGGAGTTTCACTGTACTGGAGAAAAGAGGAAGGTTTTAGTTTCTGTTCTCTCTCAGCTGTGTTCATATATCCACAGTAATGTGCCTGCTAATCTTACATTCCTCTGCTTACCTACCAGGAAAACATCCATCAGCAGTTGGTCTGGCCCAGGGCACACTTAGCTAAATTCCAATAAAACCCAAATACTGTGTCAGTGTGCCATGTCTGTGCTATTGTTGAGAAGTTATACTGGTTCTTCTGGTCTGTCAGTCCTTTTTGCAAGAATTGCCAACATCGATCAACCTATATTTTGTTCAATGAAAAAAAACAAAAAACAAAAAAAATGTGTAGTGAAATCTGTGATCCTGTCCCCCCCCCATCTGTTCCAAAAGGTGGCGACGCAGGAGGAGTTCTTCAACCTGTCCCACTGCCAGCTGGTGACACTGATCAGCCGTGACGAGCTGAACGTACGCTGCGAGTCTGAGGTGTTCCACGCGTGTGTAGCGTGGGTGCAGTATGACCGCGACAACCGCCGGCCATACGTTCAGGCCCTGCTGCAGGCTGTGCGCTGTCACTCGCTCACGCCTCACTTCCTGCAGCGCCAGCTGGAGCACTTTGAGTGGGATGCACAGAGCAAGGACTACCTGTCCCAGATCTTCCAGGACCTCACGCTACACAAGCCCACCAAGGTCATCTCTTGCCGCACCCCCAAAGTGCCCCAGCTCATCTACACGGCCGGAGGCTACTTCCGCCAGTCACTCTGCTACCTGGAGGCCTTTAACCCCTGCACGGGGTCATGGCTACGCCTGGCCGACCTGCAGGTACCCCGCAGCGGGCTGGCGGCCTGCGTCATCAGCGGACTCTTCTATGCCGTGGGTGGCCGCAACAATGCCCCAGACGGCAACATGGACTCCAATGCACTGGACTGCTACAACCCCATGAACAACTGCTGGCTCCCCTGCGCACCCATGAGCGTCCCCCGGAACAGGATCGGAGTTGGAGTCATCGACGGAATGATCTATGCGGTGGGGGGGTCCCATGGCTGCATCCACCACAACAGTGTAGAAAGGTAAGGACCAGGGATGGTCATTTCCGTCTGTGTCAAATTGATGAGTTTTTCAGAAAATGTTCACAAGCCAGAATCTTAACTTGGACTTAAACCTGAATGTCGATGTTCCTTAGGAGTGTTCAATGTCCAGAACCAGCCTAGAAGCGTTTGGGGTTTTGCAACTCATTGTTGTATAACTTCTCAGTTCTCATTGGTGCAGAAGTGAACTGCTTGGAGGTTATTTTGAACTGGCTGAAGGGCATGTGTTTTGATGAGTTTGGGATTTAGCAATTGCTTCAGTGTTTAAGTTAATCTGTAATAACACAGAATTAAGATAACCATGTTATGATTTGTGAATATATAACACTTTTGAGTCAACAACATGACTATATACTCTTTAGTGGGGCAGCCAATATAGAAGCAGAGGTTGGGGGGCTAGCTTGGAAGCATTATGTCAAAAAAAAAATCACTGTAGGATGACAGCCACCAACTAGCCTACTTTGTTGTCACTTCCTTAACCAGAGAGAATTTCAAACATATGATTGGTGGCCGAGAATTTAACTGTTTAGTGTAACAGCTGCCCACATACTACTGCTATGGTCAGCTTTGCTGCTTAACTAGTTCACTGGCTAGGTAGCTAGATAGCCTTCCATATAGCAACACTCAGCTAAGGTCTGCAGAAACAGTTATGCAGGTGTATCTTGTTTAAAGATGTTTTTTACAGAGTATTCTTATTGTGGTTGAGGCAAATTGGGCTATAATCAAGGACATGGTCATATTAGCCAAGAGAAATGTATTTGTTGGGGTGTTTTTCCATCTCTTTTTAAAATGTTGCTTCTTTGTACTAAAGAAGTACTGATGCAGTAATCATTTATAAAGCATGTTGAATATTCTTAGGATTTTTCAGCGTCAGACAAAAATCAGTTCTCCAAAATCCCCTCTCTCGCACATTCCCTACCATTATTTAGTGTGAGACTCAATATGGCTTTTTACTATGACGAAAAGAGAAGAGGAAGTGTGTTTAGATCACCACTGTCAGGCATCAGATAAAGAAACAGAACAAAGCTGAATCCAAGGAAAGGAGGAACAGAAAGCATTCTATTAATAGCAATTTACCTTCCCTCTGCCACCCCCACACCTTTCCACAGAAGCTCAAAGAAGTTTTTCCTAGTTTTTCTATCTAGAAGCTTAAGAGAATTCATTAATCTGAATGAAGAAGCTTTGCTTGCAGATCTGTGTACTTGAGTTTACCTATCACACCACTTCTGCTTTAGTGGTAAAATCTAAAATTAACAGAGAGGGCCTTTTAGTTAAAAAGAGTTCTTCCAGTTCATCATGATGGCAGTCATTGTGAAACAAAAAAGCAATAGAGTGAATTTAATGTAAAATGGTAAATTGTAGAGAAAAATTCTGGCAGTGGTGATAGGAACCAGGGGGTCACGATTTCTAAAGTGCAAGTATAGCCATGTTATTGACTAAAATTACCAGTGAACCTACATGTGTCTTCTGAGATTTGTCAGTCATGTTGATAATGGTAATATAGTGATAAATCAGAAACAATATATTTTCTTCGGGGGCTGTTTTTCCCTCCAGTGCCCTGCATGTATGTCTCTGCCATTAATATAATTTTAAAATAAGTTTTGAGAAGGTTTTGGCCTTAAACAATCATGAAAAAAACTGTTATCAACAATGTCTCAGGCTGTTCATAACCATTTAATGTAATAGCTTTTTATGAGGGAGCTTTTAGAGGCATTAAACTCTTTAGATGTACAGTTCCTGTCACAGCCACTGAATCCTGGCTCGTTGCATTTATTTTTTTTATTTATTTTTTTTTTTGAACAGAGCATTTCATGTCAAACCACTTTGAAAGACTGTTTACATCTCATGCGAAAACAAAACTTGTTGGAATTCCCATTTAAAGGAGAAACCTTGATGACCTTATGAAGGTTTTGTCACAGTGATGCAGTGTGTGGCATTTGCATTGACATTTTCAAACTGGCTCTGAACAGGATCAGTCGGCTTGTATAAGATTTCATTTGCATATAACTATTTAAAAAAAGAGTTTAGCTTTGATGGTATCACCAATTGCCATTTTTGTGGTCCAGGCATCAGTTGACACTCTGATTGCTGAAAGTGTGTATGTGTGTCACCCATGCAGGTATGACCCAGAAAAGGACTTGTGGCAGCTTGTGGCCCCCATGCTGACACGGCGTATTGGGGTGGGTGTGGCGGTTATTAACCGCCTCCTCTACGCAGTGGGCGGATTTGATGGCACACACCGGCTGAGCTCAGTGGAGTGCTACAACCCCGAGAAAGACGAGTGGAGAAGCACAGCGGCCATGAACACTGTCCGCAGCGGAGCCGGTGAGGTTACTAAGTAGCAGAAATACATAAGATTATTTATTGAGAATTTTTGTTTAGACAAATATATAAGATATAAGAAATTTTCCCTGTCTCTGCACACCTAGTCCAAATGAAAGGCTTAATAATTAGTTAATGTGTTGAGTCGTGAATCACTGATTTAGATGCACAGTTAGTGGTCATACAGACTTTTAAGAGACTTAAGCCCAGTTTGAGCTAGATTAGTAGTACCTGAAGAGGTGCTGCAATTTAACTGACTACCCTTAAGTTCTCCAGTTTTAATCCAGCACGAATTTTCAAATGTCTGTAGATGTTTTGACAGTATGACGTTATGGAAGTGCATGTGCTAAAACTAATCTAGCTTGAAAAGTGCTTAAGTGAACTGGTTAATATAAGTACCTAACAGGGGAATTCCACCAGTTTTTCAAAATAGTTTCTCATTTTCCACTTATTCATAATCTCTCCATGATTACATATAAAAACACATGTAGGTTCACTGGTGGTTTTGGCTAGTAAATAAAATGGCCATAATAGTTTATTGTTAGTATGGTGTTTTAGACATCACAACCTCTGGTTTCTATCACCACAACTGTAAAGAAATCTGAGTCAGTAAGTTTCTCTACAATGAACCATTTCAAGTCAAACCACTCTTAACGACTGTTTACATCTCAACTACTGAATTATGCAGACATTTTGTAAAATCTGTGAAATTCCCCTTTAAGCCAGGCATGCACTACCTAACTATAGAATTCTACCAGATTCCTCAAACAGAGCACCACACCTCTAACAGCAGCCTTTTACAGAATGTCTGGTCTTTTTGTCGTCAGACCGTGTGCTAGACAATTGGCTAAATAGAGGGTATTGCATAACTACTTTTGACTGCCAAAAGCCCCCAAAATCCCAAATCTCACTGTAATCACATGACACAAATAAAGCTGAAACTGGACCAGACTGAAGTGTAGGAAAAATGCAAGCCATGAATAAATGTGGTGGAGAAGCACGGATATCATTCTACTCTGCATCGAGAGCTCGAAAAGCATTTTACAACTAACTGGCAAGCTGACTCGGAGCACCGTAAAGTTCTGCTCCATACATTATCAACAGTGTAATGGCAAATTCAACAAGCAGCTCTAGCTCCGCAGTCTGCAGCAAATGTGGTGTGCTGACACGTCTCCTAGATTTCGTTTTCTCTCTCCCAGCCTTCGCATTAGCTGTTGCATGAATCACTCAGTGGCTCTTGATGACTTATTTTTAGTCATAAAAATCAAACACGTCATACAAAAATAGTTTCCGAAAATCATGAAGTGCACGCTCAGCTTTAATGAGGGGTTCAGGGAAGGTTGGGTTATTAGGAGAACTTAACAAATCTAGATTCAGCTCAAAGCTTAGAACAATAGTCTGTCCTCAGCTCTAACACTTGACTTATCTGCTACATGCCAAGCTCTAAGATTTCACTAGTGAGTGAAATCAGGGCTGTCCAAACAGGCAACCACCAGTTTAGGAGTATTAGATCTGCTTTTGCTCTGTTCAGTCACAGTTCTAGAGTTAGCAGCTGTCTTAACATTTGAAACAGGATATGTTTGTTGTATGTAACCACAAGCATATGGACATGGCCTGCTGGAATCCCTGCGCACTAATGCAGTCCTAGTTTGTTTTTTATTACCGACCCGTATATATTCTAGTTAAATCGTTAACAACTCCTTTCTGCGCTGTCATGATTCAAATGCAAGTCTACTGACAACATCATAAGTTCTAGATAAACCAAGTCACTGTAAGACAGAATAAACAAGGCCGTTCAGTGACCCCATCATTATTTCCTAACCAGGTGAAGAAAAATTCCAGATATAACACCCTGTGTTAATTCACTGGAACGTGAGAGATGAGTCATTGATATATGTGTTCTCTAGGCGTGTGTGCATTGGGAAACCATATCTACGTGATGGGAGGCTATGACGGCACCAACCAGCTGAACACAGTGGAGCGCTATGACGTGGAGACAGACAGTTGGACCTTCATTTCATCCATGAGACACAGACGAAGCGCACTGGGGGTCACCACACACCACGGCCGCATCTACGCTCTGGGTAGGAATCCCCACCCTTGCTACTGTGGTGTAGACCAGTGGTGTCCAGTATGCTGCTGGAGATTGACCATTTTGCAGAGTTCAGTTCTCAGCATACTTTTTAGGCCAGCTACATTAGGTTCAGTGTGAATCTGCATATTCATGGGGTTTCATGTTGCAGAAGTCCAGTAGTAATTATGTTATAGGTGCAAACTTTGCTTTGAGTTCAGCTTTGATGAACTTTGACACAATTTGCACTGTTGACCAATAGCATGACTGCTTTGTCAGCTCTGTCACAAATATGAGTATTTTGGGGAATTATCTAATATTTTCCATGTACATATGTGGTGAAGGTGATACATCAGCATTTTAAAATGTGGAAATTAGGACTAAATCTGCCTGGGTTAGCATGGCTGAGAAATGTCACATGTATTTGTATAGGGTTACAAATGCTGTTAAATAAATAAAATAGAGATATTTTAGCCCACAAATGTTAAATGTTGGGCTTTTCTATAGTGCAATGAGTATTTCATAAAATATTGTTTTGAAATACTGCTCAAATCTTAACATCTGCCCAATGTTGACAAATACACCGATCAGGCATAACATTATGACCACCTCCTTGTTTCTACGCTCATTGTCCGTTTTATCAGCTCCACTTACTATGTAGGTGCACTTTGTAGTTCTACAATTACAGACTGTAGTCCATCTGTTTGTCTGCATACTTTGGTAGCCCCCTTTTACCCTGTTCTTCAGTGGTCAGGACCCCCATGGACCCTCAGAGAGCAGGTACTATTTACTATATATTAACTCCAGCAGCACTGCTGTGTCTGATCCACTCATACCAGCACAACACACACTGACACACCACCACCACGTCAGTGTTACAGCAGTGCTGAGAATGATCCACCACCCAAAAGGTACCTGCTCTGTGAGGGTCCATGGGGGTCCTGACCACTGAAGAACAGGGTAAAAAGGGGCTAAAAAAGTATGCAGACAAACAGATGGACTACAGTCTGTAATTGCAGAGCTACAATGTGCACCTAGATAGTAAGTGGAGCTGACAAAATGGACAATGAACGTAGAAACAAGGAGGTGGTCTAAATATTATGCCTGATGGGTGTCTCTGCCTGTGTCGATATGATGGCAGTATTACTGTGAATGCTTGATCAGCACAGAACACACAACATGGAAGAAGCACTAATTTTAGCTGTATTTAGGCATTTCATGCAGTTCTTCCTGACCCAGCAACAAATTAATACATAAGGGATGGCAGTGTGCTCTTGTGTTTTACCGTTTGTGGTGGGGGATTTGTTCATGCTGGCAACCAGCTGGGACTGGTGGGCAGCAGAAGTGTGGGAATTGTCAATGAGTCCTGCCTTGTTTATGCCTATTACACAAGAGAAGACACAAACTGCAATTTTCCAGTGTGACTGCGGCTTGAGCATGCCTGGTTCTAATACAGTGTTTGTCGACCCAGTCCTCAGGGCACACAACGTAGTAGACATTTTAGCTCTAACCCAGCTCCACACCAAAATCTGGCCATTAAGATGACTGAATATTTGGTACTGGTGCAGGGAACCAGGTTAAAGCAAAAAATGTGAACTTGCTGATGGGCTGAGAATACTTGGCTGCAAAACACTGTTCTTATATTAGGGCTTAGGGCTACAGTAGCAAGGTTTGGGCAGTCCTAGCGTGGAGGTGATGAATGATCTTAGTAGGCTTTATGGAACATAATTTTTCCTGACAGAAATTGTAGTGTAAATTCTTTGTTGCACATGAAAAGTGCATCTATATATGATTATATCTGCCCTCTGGTGGCTGGAAAATGATAGTGCTGAGTGTTGCACTGGTTATTTGCAAGTATGGGGTTTCAGCTAATAGTAGCGTGCGTCTAGGCCAGAGAAACACTCCCTTCTTGATAGTATTAGGTGAAAAGCCTTGGACACATGAGACAGCGCAGAGCTGGCTGTAGTATGTGTTTGTGGTTGCGTAATGTTGTGCACAGCCTGCTGTTAGTATAGCAGTCAGACTCTTTTGGTTTCCAAGGTGTTAACGGCTTGCCTGTGCATTACTATAGATGAGGTAACATTTAGTTGGTGACTTTGTGACTGAACTGACTTTGCTCTTCTTTGCTCTTTATCTTCTCCAGGCGGATATGATGGAAACACCTTCTTGGACAGCGTGGAGTGCTATGACCCCGAAACAGACACCTGGGCTGAGGTCACAAAGATGACCTCCGGGCGGAGTGGGGTCGGTGTGGCGGTCACCATGGAGCCGTGCCAAAAGGATTGTCAGAAACTCTAGTGCCTCCTCCCTCCGCCTCTCCCTGTCTCCTTCCAGCTTTCTGTTCTTTGATTCTTTCCATCCTTCCTTTTTTTTCCGCCAGGCTTATCGTTGCACATTAGCCCTTTAGCTTGAGTTCAGAACAGACCAATTCTGTAACAGCCCTTAGCGACAGAGACCACATGCTAGCACCACAGGACCATAGAGTTGAGCCACAAGGTTCATATAAAGTTTAGAAGATACTTCATATTCTCTGCTAAACTAGGAGAAACCTGGTGTGTTGTTCCTGTTAATAGAGGGACAGGAAGGCCTGGTTGTACCAGAGTACTTCCAGGCAGGACGTGCTAAATTAAATTGGCAGGTTTAGCTGTTTCGTGACCAGACCGCAGACAGTGGGCTCACTAATATGAGTCAGTAAGTGTCTCTTGTTGTATTACTGACCAGTACATGTAAACCAAATCTGTGGTGGTCATATTAGATGTACATGGCTACCTCTTTCCTGAAGCTCGTACCATAAAGGGTTTGGCCTTTTTTTTTTCTCTGTGAATGCAGAAGTGCCATTATCCTCTTCACCACCACTTCAGTATCCCAGCCTTTATGCTGCTGTAGTGGGCATGAAGGCCTGAGCGCACAAGAATTACGTCAGAGTACCAATGGCAGTCTGGGCTGGTATTCTTAAAGAAGCTGGTTCTAAAACCTGGAGCATGTTTTTGTGTTTTTCCTGCTCTAACACCTCAGTCATCAGGTGACTACCAAGACGTTCTGTTGTGTCTTGTGTATCGGAGAAATTAAAACACAAAAATTTCCAGATGCTTAGGATTTAGAGAATCACTGGCCGACTAAGTTATTCCCAATCCTGGTCCTGGAGTACCTCTGTTGTGCACATTTTAGTGTTTGCTTTGGTCTGACACACCCACTTCAATTAACCGATTAGTTGGATCTGGTATGGTAGAGCAGGGAAATCACCAAAATACACAGGGCCAGTATTGGGGACCGCTGGGATACCTGTATCGTGATTTGTCCAGGGGCTTCCAAACACCTGTTTCAAATCATTGTCTAATTACTAAATTAATTGGCTAACTCAGTGGTAGCTAAAATAATGATCCAAGTAGCCAATTACATGGCTATTGGTTAACTGATTAGCTAATTACTTAAAATAATTGGCTGTAGTTCCACTATGTGGATTTGTGGGACATTCAAAGCCAGTGCTTCTCACACTGGTCTACCACATAGGGAGAGAGCAAAAATATGGACCATCTGGGGTCCCTGAGGACCAGTCTGAGAACCACTGCCCTATGCCATTTAGTGTAGTTAAACCTTAATCCAGACTTGGAACCATGCTGTTTTTCATAAGGTTTCCAGAACATAAATTACACCTAGTCTTGGACTGAATTCCATTGCCAACAGTTATTCACATTGCAAATACTTATTAAGCTAGGGTTAGACTTAATGTGGCTAGGAAACAATAGAACACATGTCTGGGGACAGTATGTTAAAACTTTTGGTGCTGGATTGTGGCACCAACAAGGGTACATCCCTCTAAAACCCATCCCTGGACTCTTCTAGTTCATGCTCTTTTAAAGTCCGGAATACCATTGTTAACACGAGGAAAACAAGCTAGGCAAATGCTATCGCTAATGGAAGAGTTTTTCTTTTGCAAAGTTTTTTTTTAATTTTTATTTACATGACTAATTGAGTTTTTTTTTTTGTTTTTTTTTTTGACATTTCAGCCATGCTAACTTGCGCTACATCCATGGGCTAACGGCAGGTTTGTATACAATAGACAATGTTGGCGAGCGCACTGCCCCCCACCACTGCATGTTTAATTTATTTAGAAATGTAGCTCTCTGTTTGTTCCCACCCTGATAAATATTGGCGGGAATGTAGACTTATCACAAAATGTCTCATGGTTGTCCCCAGACATTCTCATTACAAAGGCTAGGCTGCGATGACCAGGCCTTTTGTGAGTTTAATGTCAGTGTGTTAAGACAGGACACTGCAGAACCAGCATTGAGAAACAATGGACTAGACTACAGTAGAGTTGCCAATGCAATATCTCATTCAAAAGTGTTAGTCTAAGACCAAATCTGGACCCGAGCAAAGTACACAAGCGCATATAAGGGAAGATGAGCAGACGGGGAGGCTTTTCTGAAGGGCCCATTTAGGTCGGGAACGTCAGCCGATTCTGCATGTGGCATTACCTGAAGAATGTTTGCAGAATTCACCAAATGGCTTTTGCCAACCGAGGCCAACTTCACTCTCTACAAAAAACAGACACCTTTCTTTGACAGACAGACAAAAAAGCCTGAATAATAAATGTATTTGTAACAGCATTTTAAGCTACATTTTTTCCAGGAATTTTTGTACATTGTACAGAGTTTGAGTGTTTCCTCTTATTTATTTTGGACTGACTCTTTTGTCCCTTTTTTTTGTGCTTGGACGCGGAGTTCTACTCTGGGAGAAGCCGGACTGTGTTTGTGGCTTGTCAAGCATGCGCCGTATTTGAGATTTGATGGAAAGTGATGACTGCTCTTTTTTCTAAATCTCTGTTTAAAAGGGAAGCGTTTTCCTTTAACAGTTTATTAACGATGATTATTTAAAGACTGCTTTGTAAATTTTACAGCAATGAATGCATTGTACAACACCTTGTATATTAAATGCATATGTTTATTGTAATACATCTGTGTCTCTGATGATGATGTGTTCGGGTGTAAGCTAAGACGGTTTAGGCAAGCCTTTATTTGTGGTTAAATTTCTGAAGACATTTTATTTACTAACAGCACACGTGCAACCAGAGCCCCAAAACATGTTTGTTCAGGTAATTGATGAGGTGTAGTAACTAGTGTGAAGTACAGTTTTGTTGGATTTGTACTTTCCTGAGTATATGTATTTTTCAACAGTCTTTTCTGTTTTACTTTTTCACATTTGATACCTAATTCCTTTTTGGGTTTTAGTTCATTCTGTTCTGTTGGTTACTCTTCTCACTTTTAGACCAAAAGAATCCACGAGAGAAGAATCCAGTTGCTATGCTGAAAGATGCTGAATGTCTCAGACAGTTCCACTGTAGCTCTGTAGAGAAACTCAGTACTTGGGTATTTTTACTTTTTTTTTACTCAAGTTGTTTAGTGGTAGCTGCTTTTAGTTCAGCTTGAGTCATTACAGGTACGGCATGTTTGTTTGAGTTGTTTTGGGCTGCTTTATCTATCTCTGGTTTGTGCGCCCAAACCTGTCATTTTACATAGACCTCTCAGTCCATCTCCCTTCTGTCAGCGTTATAGGAAGTCCAGTGTTAAAATGTAAAATCAAGTCTCCTTTAACCCTTAAGTCTATGGTTATTGTAATTTTCCTACAAATTCTATTTACATTATATTCGTAGTATTATTTTAATGTAGTTATATAAACATATGAGTTACACCTTTACAATTACGCTAGAATCCGTACGGTTTTTTCCGTTTTAATGGACAAAACTGGGCAAAATGTAAACACGAAAACAACTGAGAAGAAACACAGGGTTGACGTATACGTGGTGCACTTCGTTCATTCAGCCACACGATGCCGCCAGTGCGTAATTCACGCTGTCGCAATAGTTGTATTTAGTTTGAACCGAGCCCAGTACCAGGAACTTCATGAGGCATTAAGTATGGGAGATGTGAATGAATCACTGTTATTCTCGTGCTTGTGGTTGATGTAATCTGAAGGTTTGCTTCGTTACTTCATCATGTAATAAGTCACAGAGTGCTACCAAATTCCACGGCGGAACGGCGCTCAGCAGGGAAAAACTGATCGGTTCAGTTTAGTGATCCGACTCTTTTGCTGTTCATATTAGCGAATCGAACGTCCGATTCATTTTCGTTTTGATTTTTCTCCTTTTCAATTTGTGACCAACTTACTAGTGATTGGCATTACCGTTTCCACCCAAATATATCTTGCGCAGCTGTGTCTGTGTTTTAATTTATTTATTTTAAGTGCAGTTACCTGCAGGGGAATACCACCAATTTGTCAAAATTGAAGTGTCTAAGATGTAAACAAAGTCATTCAGAGCTCAGTTTTAAAGAAAATTACCATGTCAGAACTGTTCACAGTGGTGGTGATAAGAACCAGACGTCTGATGAGTTTAAAGTCTCTAAAAGTGCCTTAACAGAAAGCTGTTACATGAAATAGCTAAAAATCATAAATGGTGGAAAGGTAAATGAAGATGTTACGGAGATCCTAAGTAGCTGTGGCAATGATGTGTTCCCTTACATATACAATGGATTTTGCAAGGGAATGCAAAAAGTTTGCAAGGGAACACAATGTCGTTGCAGTTTTTTCCACAATGGCACTTAAGGGGCTCAGTAGGATGTTATAAGGCAAAATAAAGCCCAAAGATTTTTTTTTCTAGATTTACCACTATTGTTCCATTATCAACGTTGCATATAAAACCTACACATGTCGGTTCACTTATTGCTAAATACGTAATACCACCACTGTAAAGAAACCTGAATTGGTAAGTTTCTCTACAGTTAAGTATTTCACATCAAACCACTTTAAATGACTTTGTTTACATCTCAACAATTGAATTAAACACAGAATTCCGTTTTAAGTATCAGGCCTCTGCATTTTGGGGGGCTCAAAGGGAAGGAAAGGGGCATTCTGAACATACATGAAATTTATCTTGAAGTATTAAAATAAGAAAAAAAGTATCTTTTATCCAAAGTGGCACACTAATTGTGTTTCAGAGGGAAGTAAATGTGGTGTTAAGAATAATATCCAGACACTGACAGCATAAATTAAAGGGGAATTCCACCAATGTTCCAAAATGTATGCATTTCTAGTTCAGTAAGATGTAAACAAAGTCATCCAGAGTGGGTTGATTACCGCTATTATAACATCAACAACATTACATATAAATGCTCAGATGACAATGTCTATATTTGTGTTGTAGACATTCTGACTCCTGGTTCCTGTCGCCACCACTGTAAAAAAATTGGAGTCATTAAGTTTCTCAACAACAGTGGTTCCCAGCCCTGGTCCTGGATCAGGTGTGGTGGAAACTAGGAAAGCGATCTAAGAGCATTTGTACACCCTGAGGGCAATACAGCAGGGGCTCAAGCTCCTTCTGGGGTCTATCTGTGCACATCTTTGTAGAAGAACAGGGTTTTTATAACAACCAAGTGAACAAGCAGGCTAACTGGGCTAACAGGCTCCTCCAATAATATTCAGAGTAAGGCTTTAAGTTGAAAAGCTGCAGCATACAAAGTAAAGTATGTTGTATGCATGTCTTACAAGCTTCAAATGTAAGTGTTTTAAGCCAAAACTGCCATAAATAGTATTCCTGGTGTGGGAAAGTGAATGTGTACCACGGTTAGCTTGACGTTAATCTCAACCTCAGATCATGAAAACACAGCTTTGCAAACGCTTGCCTGCTCTGTGCGCAATGATGAGACTTTTGGAGTGAGATGTAACAGCAGGACTGAGAAACCTGTATGAAGCCCACTGCATCACATCTTTAACAGGTATTCAACAGCTTCTTAGAAGCATTTAGAAGCTAGCTGCTGGCGCATTACCACTTTCTTTCCCAGGGAGTGTTTTTGCTTTAGCCCCATTTTAAAAAAAAATCATACAAAAACTGCTATCTTCATTGGTTATTTTGCATGTCAATCAGATGGCCCTCTACAGTGAAAGCAATGCACTGGATCCTCTTGACGATAGGCAGACAACTGGCTTGTGAGACAATGTTGGTAATAACACTTAGCAAATAACAGAGATGCACTATTAGAAATTAGTATTGTTGTAGCAGTGGAAAAAAATCTGGAAGACTTGATATAAAAAGCGGCTACATTATAAACAGTATAATGAATGAGGAAAACTGGCTGGTGCGTCACAAAATATAATATTTCATGAACTTACTGGAATATCCCATGCTTTGTTTTACAGTGGCGGTGGTTGTGGTAGGCTGTAATGGGGCTTCACATAAATGTCAGTGTAAAATAGTCATGTCAGTGTAAAAGGTAGTGTAGTTTTGCCCAACAAATATGACAAAAAGTGTAAACTGTAACTTTCGTACTGATTTTTTTGTGATTATACGGGGACGTGGCAACATTCCACTGTAGCTTTTACCAGCAGTCTCCATGTTTGTTATTTCAGTATGGTCAGTACGAGTGTCTGCTTGTACACCTTATGAGCCTTGCATCATTGCATCCAATAAGATACTTGAAAGCCAAAAACCATCTACACTTGAACAGACACTCAAACTCTCAATAAAACTACCCATCTTTGCTAAGAACTGTTTGATGCATCGTAAAATTTCAGATTTGTCCACTGTACTTTAATGAACATTATTAGTATTGATTTTAGCATCCTAAATTGATACAGTTAGATCACAACCTTCAGATCGATGCTTATTTTGTATAAGTGATCTAAAACACAGAGCCTAACAGGCACAAAACTGGAACAAAGGTAGGTCATAACTGGACAGCAGTGAGAACTTTGCATGGCTTCTGGTTGCTGACTGCCACTTAAAGGAACAGTTTGGTGAAAAATTTGAATTCTTTTTTTAATTTACATGATTTCCCCTCATCCTAAATGCAGTCGATGAGCCAAGACATGTTTGAAGTTCAAAATCTGCTTCTTTAGTTTAGAACTGGAGCTACTTGGCTTAGCAGCTAACAAACACTGAAAGTCAATAGCCACCCAAACCGTTCCCATGAATACATGCCAACATCTTTTATGTAGTTGCTTGAAATGATATTGATAAGCTCCATAAACTCGTTCTGAGAAAAAATGTATATTAAAATGGCATGGATAATCTTATTTACAAATTTAAGCTAAAGCTTAAATTATCATCCGCATTACGACCCATTTTCTGGTACAATTCTGGCTTCAAACTCTTAGAGGCTGGAGCACAGGGGCCTGGTGTGAAACGTCACTATACTGGTAGTTATACCGAAGGCTCACTCACTGTAAGAGAGCTAGAAGTTGCATATCAGATAATAATAAACCTATGAAAATGAGGAGCAGAGACCTCAGTCGATATCACTTGGCACTTGCCACAAGTACACCTCCAGGTTCCTGTTATATGAGGACTCACAGGTGGGTCTGGGGAGTCACTGCTGTCCAAGTGACGCATTTCTTCGTGTGGGTATATGTGCAAACATATGATTCAGGCTCATTTGTGCAAAAAATATCGCCCTCAAAATGTGCATTGATTTTCAGATTTTCTGAGTAGACTCTCAGTTTCTCTACATTTTTTTTTCTTTTTTAGCCTATTGGTCTATGCACATTATAAATCCAATAGTATTTAATGCAATTTTTGTAAAGTTTAGTATTGCTTGGTGGGATTAAAAAAGGGGCAGCAGTAACACTTATCTTTTAAGAGGAATTCCTTTTTTTCTTTTTTCCCCAAAATTCAGTAAGTTTCTCTAGAACAGGACAGTTCACACCAAACCACTCTGTATGACTTTGTTTACATCTTAACCATTCAACTGTGCAGAAATTTTGAAAAAAATGGTGGAATTTCCCTTTAATGAATGAAAACACAGACCTAATAGTCGTTCAGAGGCAGACAGAAAAGGTGTTAATTTTTGCTAAGTCGGTTTTAGTGAAACATAGAGATACACAGAGCCTGAACAGCAGCCAAAGCGAGCTTGTCGAAGTTGTCCTTGATGTGATAAGCTAATAAAAACTTTCGATTCGATTCTCATGAGTCGTTTAAAAGAATCGTTCAAAAAGAATCACTCAACCGTCCCTGAACGTCTCGCAGTCTGGCAGGTAACGAAACCAGTGATCCGGTTCACTCGTGCGGGGAGAGCTACCGGCAAACACATGGAGCAGCTGGTACACGTTCACTTCTGAGGAGGAGGCGAGAGAAGAGGTGAGGTTTTTATTTGTATTTTCACTTTACGAGAGGTTTATTTCAATCAAGGTATCTCAGACCAAAACCTCAAACTCAACAGAATTACAGGGAAAACAGCGCTAGCATAACTGTTAACATTAGCCCCCCGGTGGATTAGCTCCACAGATCCATTACAGCACATCAGCCTCGGCTTTCCTTCCTAGTGTTAAAGTAGTTCTCAAAGACACTGACCTGGATGTTATAATCACTTAATAAGACAGCACTTACTTAAAGGGGAATTCCACCGGTTTTTCAACATTTCTGCGTAATTCAGTGGTCGAGATGCAAACAAAATCATTCAGAGTAGTTTGATGTGAAATGTTCGTTGTAGTGAAACTTAGTGACAGACTCTGATTTCTTTACAGTGGTGTTGATAGGAACCAGGGTTCGCAATGTCTACAACACAAATATAGCCATTTTATTTACTATCCAAAACCAGAAGTGAACCTTCTGAGTTTCTGTGTAATGATGCTGATGATAAAATAGTCTTAAATCCGAATATAATAAGTTTCATTTGAGGACTGCTTTGCCTCATAACAACCTTCTTGTATCCCTCCACCATGAACAGATTCAAATACGTTTATTAAAACAGGTTTTAGGCCAAAACTTTAGCACAAAACTATTGTAAAACAGTGTCTCAGACGTCAGGTTGAGTATTCATATCCATTTCATGTAGTATCTTTCTGTGAGGCAGCTTTTAGAGGTGGGCGTCTGGTTCCTATCACCACCGCTGTGAACAATACTGGCTCAGTAAGTTTATCTAGAACAGAGCATTTCACACCAAACCTCTCTGAATGGCTTTGTTTATATATAAACCATTTAATTATGCAGACGTTTTGAAAAATTTGTGCCTCAATATTTTCAGAGCTCTTTCTGAAAAAGAACTTTAGTAATGCTACCTATTTTTTTTTTTACAGTGTTACAGTAAATTCAAGCAGTTACTACAGTTTACTTCAGGCTAATACCCAATTTATTATAATATCTTATAGGAGTACTACAGGAAAATTATACAAAGGCATAAATATAGATTATTACAGACGTATTATACAGCATAGGGCTGGACAATGCATCATTTATACTGGTATACTGTAATATTGACATACCGTGATATTGCTTTTATATTCGTGATAGTACTTCCATAATTTTATTGATTTGTTTGATAATTAAATAGCAGACATCTTGTTTTTTTTTCTATTTTGTTGACTTTAGTCATTGTATCTAGAACCTGACAGTTTGTAGTGCTTGACAGTTTTAAAAGAACAGTTTAAAATCCATAAATGAAGTAACTTAGGTTTCTTATACAATCTTAAAACATTGGTGAACACTCAAAGAACCCTTTGCATGATTGAAGAGTTCTTTGCATCATGAAAGGGTTATTCAGATTGATGGAGAATGTGCTGTAGATGGTTCTATATAGAACCTTTTTGAAAAGGGTTTTATATAGCACCCAAAAGAATTCTTCTGTTGTTACAGTGCCAAGCCTTTTTCAAAAAGGTTCTATATAGAACCATCTGCAGCACATTCATTCACATTTTCCATCAACCTGAAGAACCCTTTCATGATGCAAAGAATGTTTTAATCATGCAAAGGGTTTTTTGAGTGTTCAGAGTTCTACATAGAACCATTTTCTTTACTAAAGAACCCTTGAAGAAGAGTGTAGTATTGTTACAGAAAGTTGGTATCTGTTCATTTGTATACTCTCTCTTTAGAGATCATTGCAGCTGGTGAGGTTATCAACAAAGTCCTTATTCTGTTGGATCATTTTTCAAAATTACAGTAACACCTTCTTAATCTGTCATTCAGTTGGAGCTAAATTTGTATGTTTTCTTTTGAGATGAATCTGGAACCTGGTATGGTAATGGTCATCAGAACATATTAGCTGTATTCTGTTATTCTTTTGCTAATCTAAGAGTGACATTATTACTGGGAATCAAGGTCATTTGTAGCTTTTTTCTGCAGAATCTTTTCTTTTGCCCTATAAAGGACTTAAACTGGCCCAAAACATAAGACGCTGCTTTGCCTACTGCACTTTCATTATATTAGTGTTTACTATCCTATTCCGCATCTTCTGAACAACCTGAAAACAAGTAATTCAAAAAATCAGTGAATGTTTTCTCTAACAGCCTCCAAAAATACACAAAAATAGTTTAAAAGCTGTCCTAGATGTAGCTATTTTCATCCATCCCTATCGCACATTGTGTCTTGGGTTTGTATAGACAGATTATCATGACACCCCACTATGTTTTAGTTTGTCTGAAACATAAATAGACGGAGACTTACAGTCCTCCTGCCTCGGCACCTGGATGCTGAGGTTGATGTAAGGCTCCTCTCCATCCGAAATATTCACATCCGGACAAGAAAAAGGTTCTTTAGCCAAATAATTTCACAGGCCTTGCCTGAACACATCCAAAACAAAAGAATTAAACAAAAGTTCCATTTGTTGTTATGTAAGACATCCACTCTTCCTGCTTCAGTATTGCAGTCTGTTTATTTCTATTTTAGACCTATTCAGAAAATGTAATATGAAAGCAAGGACATTTCAAAATGATTTAGACCGTTGGTTCGGTTCGGTCCATATCTGAGTGATGGGTGGATGAATAGGAACATCATCCTCAAAGCCCATATACTGAGGTATCTCTTTTTACAGTCTCCATGCAAGGTCCACTTGTTTTACAGGCCCCTCAGTTGAATTAAACATTTTTGCTCTTCAGTGATAGAATATATTTAGATGGGAAATTGCGATTTACAAAACTGGAAGCGAAATGGATTTTCATCTTCATGAGTGAGAGAGCAAGTCTACACTTATAAAAGTGTTTTTATTGTGGTTAAATGTTGTTTTAAAGTGCCAGTTGTACACAATTGTTTGTAGAAAGCTGCAGTTCTCTGTGTTATCTCAGTCTTTGTGTGAATTGTTTACACTCCCACCTATTCACCCCTCATTGGCAGGTTCCAAGATGATTCCAGTTAACGAGTTCCGGAATATTGCCTCGGAACCCAACCCCCGGTTCCGGATTCTAAAGCCTTGGTGGGACGTCTTCTCTGAGTACCTGTGCATAGCCATGCTAATGATCGGCGTGTTCGGGTGCACCGTGCAGGTACACCACCTTTCACTATCAGCCATCCTCCCCCACACCGGTCACATTTTTAAATACTGACAGAGGAGAGAGGCGTGTGACCAGCGCTTTGTTTATTCACCAAAAAGCATTCATAGATTAGAGTCTGTCTGTTTTCACTGTATACAGGAAATTATTTTTCCTGCTCTGTTTTGTACACTTTCTTATCATCAGTACTAATTCTGAGATTAAAAAGTCATTTTAGACCTTAGGAATTATAGAAATTAATACATGATGACTATATGAGTGGAAAATTATTTTCTAACCGCAGTGTAGAAGTATATCTGTTTGCATATTTACATAGCATATAAGACAAAGTCATCAAAGTTCAACATATACAATAGAGTAAATGATACAATACATTGTGTTGTGTGGGTTGTGTTCTGACTCCTTCCATTTAAACGTGTTATTCATGGGTTCTTATCAGTGAGGCTGACCTTCAAGTGTGAGAAAGGCACACAATCTTGCCTGTTTTTGCACTGTCCTGACCCAGATTCGAATAGAATTGGATTAGTAACTCTCCAGGGCTTAGTATTTCATTCATATCATCTTATGTCAGACATTACAAGCTTGCTCCTGCTGAAGCAATCCAGAGCTCTGCCACAGAATGACTGATTGAGTGTGACAAACTCATTATTTCCAATCATTCCTCCATTTGGAGATCGCTGGTTAGTGTGACAAGTGTTGGATATAGTTCTACTAGTCAGCACATGGTATTTATCATTGGCAACTGCAATAAATTATATGTAATATATTGTATGTGTTCAGAAAATACTGATCGACTGATTATAAGCTATTACACAAATGGTTGTAATACATATAAGTGTTGTACATTAGCATTTAGCAGTTTTTGGATTAACATTTTCAATAATATAGAACTAATTTCAACGCCCATACATGTATGAAATGATGTCAGTACTGTATAATTTCATATGTTCAAATAATAGTAGAATGCTGTTAAAAAAGGGAAATTTTAGAATAGTGAGTAAATCTGTGGATGATCCGTAGATGACTGAGAAATCTGTGTAGCTTGAAGAATGAACTTATAAAATTATACATACATACATACATCATCTAAACCTCTTATCCTCCTGGGTTGCGGTGGGGTGCTGGAGCCTATCCCAGCTGTCATTGGGCAGAAGGCAGGATACACCCTGGACAGGTCGCCAGTCCATCGCAGGGCAGACAGACAGACATACATACACAATCACACACACATTCACACCTAGGGGCAATTTAGCTTGTCCAATTGGCCTAATTTATATATTATATTATAAAATATAAATATAAAAATAATATTAAGAATTCCTTCTACTTGCAAAACAGTGATCAAATCTTAAGGCAAAGCTTGAGAAGAATTACTATAAATTGGTAATTACAGTATATTACTGATTATTTCTTAACTTAAAGAGGTAAGAATGGTGAGTTATCAATCGTAAGGTTGCTGGTTTGAATCCCAGAAATACTTAAGGCAGGGCACTTAGCCTCCCACTGCCCTATGTGGAGCTGCTGTGCTGCTGCTGTGCTGCTTCCTGATTGGGCATAGTTGGGCAGCAAACTGACAAATTTCCCTTGTAGGACCAATGAAGTACATAATAAAACAAGTAGTAGTGTGTCACAGAATTGACAGTTGTTCTGTGCCTTCCTCTTTTTGTAGCTGACTCAGGAAAAGATCTCCTGTCTCCCTGATCGTATCAGCGAGACATCAGACATAGACATGGACTGTAACCATCTCCAACAGCCCAGAGAAAACAAGAGCTTCTGGGAGCATGTCATTACTAAGCAAATAGCCCCCAACATCATGGAGATTTTTGGCCGCAAGAATGACCTGGACATCCACCAGTACATCTTCATCAACAGCTTCTGCTACGAACGGGCTGTGCACTGGTACGCCAAGTATTTCCCCTACCTGGTGGTCATACATACCATGATCTTCATGGTGGCCAGCAGCTTCTGGTTCAAATTTCCTGGGACATCGTCCAAGATTGAGCTGTTTGTGACAATCCTGGCCAAGTGTTTTGACTCACCCTGGACTACACGAGCGATTAGTGAGGTGTCTGAAGAGAGAGAAGATGAGCGGACAGTCATGTGGAAAAAGAATGCCAGTGTGAAACCATCAGCAGTGGAAAGTCCTGATGGGGAAAATGAAGGGACTGTTTTTGTCCGGTCCACATCTGTTGTGTCCAACTCAGAGAAGGATGAGACAGAGCGTGCCACATCTGTTTTGGACAAGAAGGAAGGTGAACAAGCCAAGGCTCTATTTGAGAAGGTAAGGAAGTTTCGGACACATGTAGAAGAGGCAGACCTCCTGTACCTCATGTATGTTCTGCAAACGTCACTCAAAGTCTTAAAATTCGCCATTATTACCATGTACAGTGTTGCCTTGGTGCCGAACATCGAGATTGTGGTCACCTGTGTAGTTCCGCCAGACCTGACTGGGTTTAACTTGTTCTGCTGCAATCATAACAAAGCACACCTCTTCTGTAAACTGGCTTACTGTTACATATGTTTTGTTGGCGTGTATGGACTTCTGTGCATCTATTCCCTTTACTGGTTGTTCCATCGGCCGTTGAAAAAGTATTCCTTTGAGCAGGTGCGTCTGGAGACAGGGATCAACGACATCCCAGACGTCAAAAATGACTTTGCTTTTCTGTTTCACCTCAGCGATCAGTACGACCCTCTCTACGCTAAGCGCTTTGCTGTGTTTCTCTCTGAGGTGAGCGAGAGCAGGTTGGGTCAGGTCAACCTTAACCACGAGTGGCCCATCAAAAAACTTCGCACACGACTGTCCCGGAATGCAAGCAACCGCTTGGAGCTGCACTTGTTCATGTTGCCAGGGCTACCGGACACTGTGTTTGAACTACCGGAAGTAGAATCTCTGAAACTGGAAATGATAAGCAATATGACGATCCCTGGAACAGTGACCCAACTTACAGCCTTGCAGGAACTCTCCCTCGTCCATTGTCCTGCCAAACTTCACCTACCAGCCCTCACTCACTTGCGGGAAAACTTGAAGGTCCTCCGCCTCAACTTTGAAAGCCTAGAGCAAGTACCCATGTGGATGTACACCTTACAAAACCTGGAGGAACTCCATATAAGTGGTCCACTGTCCAACGAGCTGTCCCGCAGCACCAACTTAGACACCTTGCGTGAGCTCAAGAAGCTAAGAGTATTGACTTTGTGCAGCAAACTGACCAAAATCCCTTCTGCAGTGGCGGACGTGGCCGGCGAGCTGCTGAGGCTGTGCGTGCACAATGAGGGAACCCGGCTGCAAGCCTTTAGCAACCTGAAGAAGTTGGTGAACCTAGCCACCCTGGAACTGACAGCGTGCGAGCTGGAACGCCTGCCTAGCGCCGTCTTCAGCCTAGCCAGTCTGCAGGAGCTAGACCTGAGAGAGAATAGGCTGACCATGGTGGAGGAGATCCTGAGCCTGCAGCACTGCCGGCGACTAAACACGCTCAAACTGTGGCACAACTCCATCACTTCTATCCCCGAACATATCAGCAAACTGCGCTCACTGGAGACACTCAACCTGAGCTGGAACAAAATCTGGAAGCTGCCTCCAAGGCTTTGCTACTGCACCAAACTTCGGCACCTTGACCTCTCTCACAACCAGCTAAAGTCTCTGCCCCCTGAAATTGGGATCCTACAGAGTCTTTGGCACTTTTCCGCAGCCTACAACTCCTTGGAAGCGCTACCAGATGAGCTGTTCTCCTGTAAAAGGCTGAGGACTTTGGCACTGGGAAATAACAGTATTGCATTTCTGTCCCCGAGAGTTGGGAACTTGGCTCATCTGATTTGTTTGGAGCTGAAAGGAAACAGGTTGGAGTCTTTGCCTGTGGAAATAGCCGAATGCAGCCTGCTGAAGTTGTCCGGGCTGCTTGTGGAGGACAGCCTGCTTGACTTGTTGCCTTCTGAGATCAAACGCAGAATGAATGAAAGATGATCTGATTCATATTTGGAGTAGTAGAAACCCACCAACCTGATGAATGTAGCTCACCTTGGGTTGATTAATTGCAAGGGCATACTTGGAGGAGGGCGAATTATGTTGACTTGGGCTAATTACTTGCAAAGTTAATTTTATGTGTAAAAATGGCTTAAATAATTGAATGTGGAAAAATTATTATTATTATTACATTATTTATTTTACTCTCTGATTGGGCTTGGTGCACTGCAGCCAGCCCTGGCTTGAGCACAAGCATTTAGATACTCATTTAAGATGAGCAATCATCAGTATTGAATGATATTCATTTTAATTATTGCATTAAGTGCCTTAGATTTGGAAACTTTTGTACCTTTCTTGCAATAAAGGATGTATTATCGTTGTATTTTTATGCCTGATACGCCTTTAACTTTATGTCTCTGAATGATTGTTGGAAGCATTTTCACTCACATTTTAAGCTTTTTTTCTACTAAGCAGTGGGTGGTCAGACTTGTTTAGTTGGGTCACTGGCTGGCTTGAGGAGACTTCCCATTTTTGCTGGAGCAGTAGAGATCATGTGGGTGTTCATAGATGATGCAAGATATTACTGCATAGATGAAACTAAAAATCTGCTGCTTTGTTTGCATATTTATGCTGGTATTACAGTTGTGGAGCCAAAATGATGAGGCAGTTCATACACAGCTGATATTTTCCTTCACTGATCAGCATCTGTGCCTTCAGAAGAACAAATATGTTAAAGATATGAAGTTCAACCTCTTGTAATTGTAATTCATTCACCCCATTGTGGAATGTGGTTTGGCATCGAGCCTGTGAAAAAGGAGGAACAAAAAAAAAGTAACCTGCAGCAGGTATTACTTGTTTTACTGTATGGCCTATAGTACAACCTTTCCAGAAGTTACACAGAATTCATTACTGAAGGAGGCGTTTAACTAAATATTAGCACATCTATTACTGTTTAGTGCCTTGAATTCTTCACACAAATTCAATGGCATATTGTCACAAACCTCAGGCATATGGTCACAAGTGATTCAGTAGAGAAAATTAGATGAAAGTTAGAAGGAATGTGCAGTAGTTGGCAGCGCTGTGTGCAGTTATGCCTCAATTATTTGATTGCAACAAAAATGAGAGAAACGCATGACTCAATCCTGCCCCAACACATCTCTCCTCAGGCCCACCTCACCTGCTCAGACTCAGTGGGGGCAGGGCTTTGGGTAATGGAAATTTCCGTTAGTGTGGCTGCACAGTATATTGTGGGTTAATAGTTAATGCAATGATTCTGAACCTACTGGTGATATTCCAGAAGAGCACATGAGCTCTGAATGTTTTGTTGTGTGCTGTGAGTATCTTAACCAATCACAGACAGGCTTTGGATGTTTAGATGAATCCAGGAATGTAAATCAAGCAAATGCAAGTCATACTAATCAAAGATGATGCAGAAGAACTGTTGACAACATCATATCAGGGTTCACCACAGTGTTTTTAAATATTTCAACAAATATCACTATCAAAATTTGGAATAAAAATGTAATATCAGGATTATGTAACCTTTTGCAATGGTTTACACCATTATTCCATCACAATATTGTATTGAGAGAAAAAAACATACAGACGTGTGCAAAAGTTTTGGCACCCCTGGTCAAATGACGTTTTGTTGATTTTCTAAATGAAAGTGAACACATCCTCTACAGAGAACACACTATGGTGGATTGGGTAGGAATGTAGATATTTACCAGATTATAGTCACTAAAGTTTTGTAAATACAAACACAATATTTTCTTCAGTGTGATTTTTCAGTTTTCAATTGTCTTTCTTATGTTATGTTATGTTATGGTTACATTGTTTATTTTTTTTTTCTCCCCTCTCAGTCTTTATTGTTTTTCTTAATTTTTTACTCGTGTTTGTAGGACTTGTATTGTTAATTGTTACCGTACTATTTGTGTTATGTTTGATATGTCTACTGGACCCCAGGAAGAATAGCGGCTATCACAATAGCAGCTAATGGGGATCCTAAAAATAAACAAAATAAACAAAAAAATAAACACACTTCTGCACATTGTAATGCACAATTACTGTTTATTTGCTGAATTTAACATATTTTGGGATGAGAATAAAACGTTTTATTTTTTCAATATGTTAAACTTAGCAAAATAATGGAACCCGTAGACTAAATTTTCCAAAAAAATTTCATTGTTTCCTGTAGATATTTTACCTTATTTTCGTTCATGTCTTTGGTTTCCCCTAGATTGTCTTTTTTTGTGGCTGAGTGGCAGATCACTGTTACTCTAGCTGGCACACTATGTAAGAATAGCGCTGTCTCTGGTGAAATTGCAACCTGTTTGATTAAAAGGCAGCGTCAGTATTTCAAAGTGTCCAGGAAAAAACAATATCACGTGCGTTGAGTATCGTGATAAATGTTGTTATTGAATATCGGCACAATTACAGACTGTAGTCCATCTAGTTCTCTGCATACTTTGTTACGCTATTCTTCAATGGTCAGAACCCCCACAGGACCACCACATAGCAGGTATTGTCTGGGTGGTGGATCGTTCTCAGCACTGCAGTAACGCTGACGTGGTGGTGTGTTAGTGTGTGTTGCGCTGGTACGAGTGGATCAGACACAGCAGTGCTGCTAGAGTTTTTAAACACTGTGTCCACTCACTGTCCACTCTTAGACATTCCTACCTTGTCAGTCCACCTTGAAGATGTAAAGTCAGAGATGATAGCTCTCTTTTGCTGCACAGTTTGTGTTGGTCATCCTCTACTCCTTCATCAGTGGTCACAGGACGCTGCCCACAGGACGCTGTTGGCTGGATATTTTTGGTTGGTGGACTATTCTCAGTCCAGCAGTGACACTGAGGTGTTTAAAAACTCCAGCAGCACTGCTGTGTCCGATCCACTAGTACCAGCACAACACACACTAACACACCACCACCACGTCAGCGTTACTGCAGTGCTGAGAATGATCCACCCCCCAAAATAATACCTGCTCTATGGTGGTCCTGTGGGGTCCTGACCATTGAAGAACAGGGTAACAAAGTATGCAGAGAAACAGATGGACTACAGTCTGTAATTGTAGAACTACAAAGTGCTCTTATATGATAAATGGAGCTGATAAAATGGACAAAGAGTGAGGTATAATTAATGAAGTGGTCAGCCAGTGTTTACAGCCAATTATAAATGTTTGGACACCTCTGTTCAGATGACATATTTTGTTGGTTTTTAAAAGTGATAATAAGTTAACATATTCTCTACAGAGAACACAGTCATCTGACGTTTATTTGCAAATTTTAGTGCATACATATTAGGAAAATATTGCAGAAACATACACTAAAATGTGCCGTAGCTTTTGCACAGGTATTATTTGTTTCCCAATATATTAATTTCAGCCAATAAACAGTGATTGTGCATTAAAATGTCCAGAAGTGTGTTCTCTGCAGAGGATGTGTTCACTTATTTTCACTCAGAAAATCAACAAAATGTGTGATTTAGCTGCCCAAACTTTTACATACAATTGTAGGAATATGATTGCAACATGCTATTAGATCATATTGTGCTGTAGTGTAGGTCTTCAGTGATTTATTTCTAATCTCAATCACTTTACATCCCCACCCACGTCTTGTGAGTGGTAGTTAATAAGCAACACCTGAGGAAATATCATCTTAAAATGCTTGCACATAAAACATTTCCCAGCAATCACATACATATACAATTCGAACTTTGTACAGTAAATGCTGATAAAACAATTACTGTAATAGAAACTGACACAGGAGGAAGTGTGCTAAGGCTAAGGACACTCCTTCACTAAAATACATGTGGTGACGTAAATCTCTGGTCACGCCCGTTATTTTATAAAGTCATCCCCGCGTGAGAGTCAGCAATCAGATGTATTTTTCCATTGTATCTGGAACTGAAACTTTACTGTGCTGAGCAGATCATGTTGAAAGTTATGTTTGTGATGCAACTACTGTAATACCTAGCTTTTTAGTCTGGTGCCCTCTAGTGTTGTGAGGCCTTTCATTCCTAATCCCATGGACAGGCCTCAAATTACCCATGCAGGCTCACAGACTGCAGCTAATGTTGTTATAAAGATACTAATTCTTAATGCTAAAATCACAAAACTATAAAATACAACCATAAAACCTTAAAACTGACATGGATTTGGTGAGGTAACGGTTAAAAAGGGCTGCAACCAAAAGGAATCTGGATGAATGCTGCTGAAGATTTTGTTACAGGATGCAACAGGTAGCCTGGGCTCTTGGCTTTAAAGCAGCCAGGGCCAACAAAACACCCATTGTGTTGATGTCCTCCAAGCTTTAAACCCCATGACAAACTGTTCCTGTTCAGTGCTGTGCTAGTCTACCTCAATGACAGAGCACTGTTTGGGCTGTTTGGTAAGGCTCATTCCTACACCGGGTAATTATAAATGTCCTTGCTGAGTCACCTTGAGGACACACCATAGCAGTTTACATAGTCCACACTGTTAGGTGAAAAAAAGAACATATACGGAGTCCATATGCTGGTCATTAAAGGGAATCATTCTAATATTGGAGTTTTATGATCATTAACAGTACTTTTTGCTTAAGTAAAACATTGTAAAACATCCTAGAAATGCTGTTTGTCAGATGTAAAAAAGCCTGCATTGTGCAAATGGTACCTAAATTTAAAGAGGAATCCCACTGCATATTTAAATGGCTAAGATGTAAACTGTCATTCAGGGTGGTCTGATGTGAAATGCTAAAATTCTAGAGAAATTTAAGTCAGAATTGTTCACAGCAGGAGTTGGCAACCCAAATGTTAAGAAGAGCCATTTTGTCCTTTCAACAAAAATCAATCCGCCTTGGGAGCCACAACATTGTATGTCGTTTTATTGAAGTAATGTTTTACCATTTTGTCTGTAGATATGTCTCAGTATATGCTAATATCCTAGCCAGTATAGGCAAAAAATATAAATGAAAACGCAGATTTACTTTGCTCTGCTTTAAGCTTTAGATCAGCTATAGCTGCTTTTCTCACATCTCCAGCAGGAAACTTTTCTGCAAAAGTAGAATAGTTTCTTGTGAAATGTCTCATTCACCATCTTCTTGTTTGAATCTTCCCGTTCCACCTTAAATGATGCCTGAGGCACCAGAATGTAACTGTCGCACCATTTAAGGTGGAACAGGAAAATTCGAACAAGAAGATGGCAAATGAGAAGCTGACTTCAGCCTTGCGGCGGTTTGGGGCTCGACAGTTTTTCATTGCAGATCAAGTGTATCAGCTGGAGTGTTTATAAACACAAGCAAGTCCATTCGTCTCCAAATTATCGGTTCATCTTACATCTTTCTTTGCCGTTTCGTTAGCTACTAGCTAAGGGAGACTGTTGCTGTGTTGCTATGGTGATCAGCAGTCTGCACGCTAATTTTAAGGGTTAAAGGTTGGTGAATTAGCAAATTCCAGCATTTAAGACCATTATTAAATGTATTGTTTAAACAATCGGCAGAGCTATTTTACTGCCAAGGAAGATAATTTTATTCTTACCTAAAAACCTAATTCTGCTGTGGAGCCACAACAGGGCAGTAAAAGAGCAACATGTTGCCAACCCCTGGTTCACAGTAGTGGTGACAGGAGCCAGACGTCCAAAGTGTTTGTGTCTAAAAACTCCCCCACTAAAAGATGTTACAGTAAATGGTTATGAATACGTTGCCTGATGCATTGTTTACGATAGTTTTAAGATAAGCTTTTTATTCTTTAAAAGAGGCACAAGGCAAAATAGTCCCCAAAGAAAATTTATCATTTCAGATTAGTCTCCAATATTATTGCATATAAAAACTCAGAAGGCACACGTAGGTTCACTGTTGGTTTTGAATAGTAAATATAATTCTTTTATTTGTGTTGTGGACATGGCAACCCCTGGTTCCCATCACCACCATTCTACTCTACAATTAACCATTTCACATCAGAATCAACTTCAAATGTCTTTGTTTACATCTCAACAAATGATTAAAGAAGACATTCTAAAAATCGGTTCTAAGTTTGAGGAGGTACATATTTTGTAGCAATTGTGTATCATAAAAATTAGTTTGTATCATTAACAATTAATTCTGTGGTGGTGATTTTGGCTTTCTGTGAGAAATGTTTGTGAACAGAGCCCTCTTGTGGTAAAAGGAATTGTGTGTTTTGATTTTTTCCCTTCATTTTATACATTTTCACACAATGTACAACAAATGACCAACTCTGGTTTAAGCATTTAATTGTTTCAAAGAATTCATGTGATAACAATACCAGTACATCCATTTAGGGGGCAGGGCAGAGGGGTGTTGACAAGTATTTTTATAAATAACATAAGAAATCCCACGGTAAACATAAATGCATATGTACAATTTCTCAATAAATAAGTCAATATTCCCATAAAATGTTATATACACTTCATAAACACTAAAGTTTTAATACACACAAAAAACACAAACTAAGTAAATAATCTACAAGTTCATCAGTGCATGTTGCAAACCTCACTAAGTGAGAGAATGCAACAGTAATTTCATGAAATTTTTTTCATTTTGTTTTTGTTTTGTTTCTTTAAAAAAAAAAAAAGGTTAACAGTTCAAGTTTTCTACACAGACCCGTGCAGCAAATGTAATGTTGGCTGTAAAAGGATGAAAAAAGAGCTATTTACAATTGTGCATGGCAAACACCCAGACAGCTGGAATGGGAAAGTGTTCCTCATTCCCAGCTCTGGTACTTCACTCTGTGCAAAACTGCTGCTGCTACATTCTTCATCTAGTATTCTGATTTAACTATGCAACTGAACAATTAAACATCTTTTTAAAAAAAAAGTAAACACATAGTAATCTAGTACTGTACATGAAAAAAGTGCACCCGCCCTGAAAGGACTGGGCTCTAGAACTTCAGAATTGTTTCAAGAGGTTAAGCTCTAGACTTAGAACTATTTTTCTATGACTGAAAAGCTAAGGTGGACTCTAGCTGTCGTTTTAGCAGCTCCACCAAATCTGGAGTGCACGTTGCCTTGGCGATGTCCAGCGCATTATCCCCTCGCGTGTCCTGGTGCCCGAGGTTTGAACGGGGGGCTAAATACTCTACCACATCTCTGTAGCCCTCTCGAATGGCAAGGTGTATGGGTAAGACTCCTGACTGATCGGGAACGTTGACATCAGCGCCGAAGTCCACTAGGACACGGAGCGTGTCCAAAAAGCCTGTTCGGGCTGCGTCGTGGGCCGGCGTTATTCCAAAGCGGTCCTGGATGTTCGGATTTGCACCACTCTCCAGCAACAGGCAAGCCACACTGGTGTTGCCCATCATCATAACCTGGAGAACAGTAAACACAATAAAAGATGACCACACTATATAAACATTTGTTTACATGCACCAACAATGTCCACTAGAGCTAAAAATGGAGAATATCTCCATTTTTGCCTTTTTTAGTTTTTGACATAATTTAAAAATGTGTGTTGCTCTTTATATTGTCTGTAAATTTCATAGTGACTGAACCGATAGAAATGGCCCAAAAATACTTGGAAAAATGTCTGGTTCCGTTTAATCACATAATGGCAATTTGTTTATATTGTGCGGTCCTAATGTTGTCCACTCAAGCACTGTACAGAAAGTATGGATGAGCCATCTGACAATATATATCGTTCATATCACAACACAATACACTATGCTTTTCTGAACAGACTGTATATATCTTCAATACATGTAAAACATAGGCCAACTGCATGTCTCATTAAAAAGAGAGAAAAATTAATCCTGTTTAACTGGATTTAGTGCAACACAGTCTGCCAAATAGTGAATAAAAATCATTGTGGTCACAGTTTTTGATAGAATTTTTAAAAATGTAGCACTACTGGATCTTTTTTTTTACTTTTCCATCTGGTCAGATGTGTGACAAAATAAATATTGTGACATATCATGACTTTACTGAAAGAGTGATATATCTATATTTATATATCTCTATTTAAATGTCTTCAATATAAGACTGATACAATCATACATCACTGCTATAGCCAGTTCATAGTGTGGTGAATTTGTAGGGTAAAGTCATGTATTGATAATAAACAGTAATGACTGAGTTACAAAGAAAAAAAGTCAGCTTGCTTTTGTCCAACACTTCATTAGCTTATTGAAAACCAAAAGTAAGTTATAGCTTACACCACAGCATGCCAACTCTCATCTGGGAAAGCTGGAGAATCCAGTACAGTTGGGTGATTTCCCTGCTCAAACACAGCTGATTCACCTCATCAGTTAATGACCGTACTTAGTAGGTATGTTTGAGCAGGGAAATCACCTTTGCTGGACTCTGGCCCTTGAGGACCTCAGATAGGCTCCTGCTTTAGGGCAGCTGTAGGTACAAAAACAGCAGTACAGTATGGCACCTGGGATTGACATTTTTATTCAAGATTTGCTGTTACATCCTGAACAGTAAGAGATTTAGCCACTCATAAACCTAAACATATGTTGATATTACTAATGAATAACAGACTTCTTAAGTATCAAAAATATTCACCGCTTTTAGGGAAGGACAATGACATCAGCTTCATATTCGTTTAAGCAGATAATTTATTAATGATATATATATATATTGGTGTCAGACAGACGTTTAGATTTGATATTTTAGACCAATATTTGATGACATTTATTTTACTCTGGATAAGCGGAAAGTGATGCTGGGATTCTGTGCTAAGATGTCTGCATTGTATTAACTGTACAGCATTTAGAAGCTAATAGAAATAAATGGTATATTTCTCTATGCTAATCCAGGCAGATGTACTCCCAGACTCTACATTTTATAAACATTTATAAGTCGGCATCTGCTGGCAACTGCCATATCGGTGCATCCTTGTCCTGTTGGCCATGGTCCCATCTGGAGAACATATGTTTGGTTTACATCCAAAGAAGCAGGATACAACAGTTGTGTGTTGGTGGCGTATAATATGGAGTTTAGATTTAAAATTATTATTTTAGTTGCTTATTATTCTGGTTGTTTTAGTTTTCATCTTTGGTAACTTATTTTTAAATTACATTTTTATACTTTTGTATATTATTTTTGCTTTTTTTACTAAAAGGGTTTCTTTCTTAGTTTCATTATTATTTTTTTTCAATCCCTGTTCTTTTCAGTATATTTGTACATGCATGTTCAGCTATATTGTAAACGATGAAGACGAAAACAAAGGTGACTATGTGATACTACACTTGGCTCTAAAAAAATGCAGTGAAATGTCAATATTTTGGTATTACTGGTGCATAAGATCACAAATGAAAATGGCTTTAAGAGTTTTAAAGGGGAATTCCACTGATTTTTCAAAATTTTTGCATAATTCCGTCGTTGCGATGTAAACAAATTCATTCAGAGTGGTTTGATATGAAATGGTTAATTGTAGAGAAAATTATGAACTTGGATTTCCCAGTGGTGGTGTTGGGAACCAGGGGTCACCATGTCTACAACACATTTTATTTACTATCCAAAACAACCAGTGAACCTACGTGTGTCTTCTAGGTTTTCATATGCAATGACAATGATAGTAAAACAATGGAAAATCTGAAAAAAACTATTTTACCACACCACGCCCTACATTTATCTCTCCACCCTAAATGGACTAAAATAAATAGATTAACAAGACGTTTTAGACCAAAACTTGATCACAAAACCATCATAAAACAATATCTAAATAACAAGATCTCAGGCAACGTATTCATAATCATTTCTGTGAGGGAGTTTTAGGGGTGGACGTCTGGTTCCTATCACCACCACTGTAAACAGTTCTGACTCGGTATGTTTCCCTACAGCGGAACATTTCACACTAAACCACTCTGAAGGACTTCGTTTACATCTCTACCATTTCATTACGTGTAACTTTTGAAAAAAACTGTGGGTGTTCCCCTTTAATACACCCCTCAGCAACCTAATGTGTGGATTATAGCGCTCAAATCTTCCAGAAAACTAAGCGTAGGATAATACGAGCCGCTATGGCCCATTTTTGTTTACCTGTAAGGCGGTTTTCCCGAATTCGTTCACCGTGTCTGGATGAACCCTGCAGTCCTCCAGCACCCGCCGCACCTCCGCCGCGTCTCCTCGGGCTGCCGCTGAAGTCAGTCTCCTCCCCGCCTCCTTCTCACTCAGGACCATCGTCTCAGCGCCAGATTAAGCCTTTAAAAAATCTCTAAATTAACCTTTCGGACGAGGCTGAAGTCGGTTTCCTTATTTGCCAGCTTCGTGTTTAATTTTTTTCCGTTCCACCTTAAATGGTGCAGCAAGTACATTCTGGCGCTTCAGGCGCCAGAACGTAACTGCTGCACCATTTAAGGTGGAACGGCAAAATTCGAACAAGAAGCTGGCGAAAATGAAGCCGACTTCAGCTTCGTACCATTCGGCTTACACAGTGGATTAATACCAGCTCAAAAATATAATAAATACTAGCGAGACACAGGGAGCCGCCTAACGTTATGTCTCATTTTAAACTGAATGCCGGTGCATAGCTTTGTTACGACTATGCTAAGCTAACATGCTAACTTGTTTACTACCGTGTAGCCTGCCTATACCCAGAAATGACAACCGAACAACGTACGGGGAAAATGATGTCTCTGAAACGGATAAAAGGGACATTATAAAAAATTAAAGAACTAAAAAAGACACCTTACACGAGCCCGTGTTTTAGTAGCCTACGCTTGAGTCGTCGAGAATGGGGAAATGAAACTATTTTAAAACGTAGCTGCTTTCCGTCGCCTTACCTTATCTCCGCGTTTAAACCAGTAAGTCTTGTCGTCGTGTCTGACCGTTGGCTTCGGCGTCCTCCTTTTTTCTCTCCGTCGTATGTTTTGCCTTCACTCGATTTAAATAAATCAAAACAGATAGATTCAACCGCCTTTCCAGGCGACAGTGCCTTTAATTTTGCGCGCTTGGTGGGAGCTGTACGGCGAGCTGAAAAATTTTTCTATCGTGACTTCACAAAATGTTGTCGAAGACGTCGCCGACCAATCAGAACCTACAAACGGGGCTGGGACGCACCATATACGGGCAAAAGGGCGGAGCTTACATGCGGTTGCCACAGTGTCCCCATAGTAACTGAGCGATTGACCAATCAGAGCGAAGAGCGCAGAAGGCGGGCGATTTGAGAACGTTATTTGTGTACGGTGAGAGTTCATTCATGTTTCTCCTTTAGGAGAGAAATAATCGAGGAAAAAAGGCGGGTTACTGCAGATCTAGTATATTAAAAGCAACAAATACGCCCATAGACATGTACTGGACCTTTAGCCCGGAAGGCACGACACAGATATGTATATTAAACAACTCTGATCAGGGGGAGCAGTCACTCTGCATGTGTTAATATAACTGGATATATAGATTTAGGGTTATTCTTTAAATTGCATTAAATTAATTTGAGTAAAAATGCATGGAAGTATGTATAAACAAACACAAAAAAGTGTTGAGAACACAAGCCAATACACATTCAACACAGTACACACCTTTTTATTATTATTTTGAGGAAACAGTTTAATTTAGTTTGAATCAGCATTTTTTTTAAATCATGACATAGTGCAACAACATTAAATCATTTAAAAACAAGCATTTGAAGCACAATAAAATCCCAAGCACAATAACACTATTTCAGAATAAAAGGATTGAAATATCAAGACGGATTCTGATGCAAATGTCAACTTGATCAGCTTAGCGTTTGCTTGGTTGGTTGAACAAGGTCAGGAAATGTCAGTGTTTGTCTAGGTGTTTGTCCTTAGCTGGTAATCTGTAAAGGGAAAAGCACATACTTCAGCTGCACTTGCTGGTTTGAGTGAGGACACAGTCTAATGCTTTCCTCCACCCTTGTTTTGATCCTATGCAAATCAATGACCTAGATAAAAGTCTGCTGTGTGCAAACATGCAAATACACTGTCATACCTCCACTCTGTGTGATGTACCTAACCCAAGGTAAGGCCTGGTAGCCGCTCTTCTCAATGATCTTCATATATCGCACCTAATGGAATGGAATCCAAATAAAATCAAATAATTATGTTATGATATTTATGATGCAATGTATATAAGTAATTTATAGTAATGCCACATGAACTGTCAAAAGAGCTAAAAGGAATGGGCCAATGAAAAAAAAAATCCATTTCATACAATTTTCCTCTTACCAAGGACATAGTCAATTAGCCAAGACATTTGATGCCCTCATTTTGCTGCTTTAGTTTAGTGCTGGAGCTACGAGGCTAATGTTGTTAACAAACACCGGAAGTCAGTAGTCACTCAAACCGCATCAAGGTCCTCATTAAGGCCACACTGACTTGTTGTGATTTAAGACACAGTATGAATTATAAAAATGAACAAAACTTTACTGTGTTTTACCCGAACTCAGCAACCAGCCAAACTGGAAAAGAAAAAACCTACTTTACTTTTAATGTAAGTCAATGGAACTAGTCTTTTTTCCAAGTCATTTTGGGTCATTTCATTTAGTCCAATTATCATGAAAAACATCAAAAATGGAGATACAAGTTTTGTTCTGACAACAGCGATATGTATGTTCATAACTAGAAAATCATGAGCACAAATTGTGTTCATTTTTATAGTTCACAGTAAGTTATACTGCACTCTAAACCACATCAATGAGTCTGCACAGCCTTAATTAAAACCTGGATGTGGTGTGAGCTGGTTGTGGGTATGAAAAAAAAAAGATTTTGGTGACTACAAACCTGTATCCCTGACACAGTGAAGTAGGGGATTTCAAATTTCACTGTAATTGGGGGTTTTCCCTCCATCTCATCATTCTCCACGCTGGGGAGGCCAAAATGAGCCCTCATCAGGAACTCTTTACCTCCCTACACTCCCACACAAACATCAAATATTCATATAGAGGACACAATCAAATTCAGAGTGCTGGACAGTGAACATACTATATATTGAGTCATTTGATTTATTACCAGGCTATTGGCATATTCCATTCCATACAAAAGGCATTTCGTTGAAAAATAAGAGGGTGAATGAAAATAAATAAACACTCATAAATGGCTGACATGGAGTAGATAATAGAGATATTACTTACAGGAAAGGATTTAATGGTCCATACCACTAGGTTCTTCTCAGGGACATACTTTGCATGACCAGTACTAGTTTTGAACTTTGGGGAGTCTGCATCGCTTGGGACAGGGACTCGTACCTCCACATTATTGGCCACAGATTGCTTTTTAAACTGACCTTTAGCCTGAAGAGAGAGAGAAAGCATAGTGCAAAGATTAAAACAACTCTAAATAGTGTGAGTATCTTGGATTAAGAGGAATTACTCTGTGTTGTTATAACTTTGGAATACACATACACAAGATTACGCTGTAAAATGTGACTAAAGTCAAATGCTCACATGGAAGCCATCTAGTACAGGGTTTCTCAACCAGTGGGCCGCAGACCACCAGTGGGCTGTGAAGCACCCTCTAGCGATCCGCGGGCCTTAACTCAGGGGAAGGCAGTATTTCGTATTGGGCTGGTAACAGCCCTTTAGGTTATAAAAACATAAGTGGAAAAAAGGTTAATCTAGGCTTGATAATTAAAAATCGAGGAATCAAACACTCCAGATAATAACCAATTTAAATATTGACAGAGACGTACAAATAAAAACATCACAGTCGCAGGTTAATTAACCATCATCAGTTTGAGACAGCGCAGCTGCCGACCCATATCATTTTTCTTTAGCTCGCTCCGTTTTGATGTGTGTGAACACTCCACCCATATTCGGGTCTGTATCAAACAGCTGAACCTGTCTGGCAAAACCTGTGGGACTCGGTCCGCTTTCAACCAAACCCTGTTCAGTTCACTCTTGGTGGGGATGCATTTTATGATGAAGTGAGGGAATTAATCAATACAGCCTACTTTCTTCTTCTTGCAGCAGATCGGTGCTGTACTGTCAATATAATCTGCCTGTTTTAACGTCTTACTCTTCACAGACTCTCGTTGCTCATGTCGTTCCTCCAGCTCAAGCTACAGCTGATAAAAATGACAGACAAGCCTTAAAATAATAGTGAAGAGATGTGTTTGATTTTTGACCAAGCATCAGCGATGAGTAGTTAAACTCAAATTGATAAACTAATGACAAATACACAGATATTAAGTAAGGTTTATTAATTATTACTATTGATCATGACAATGCTAATCCAAAAGTCTACTGACTTTAGTGAGGTTTATTTCAAATGAGGCACTAAAACCCTCAAAACTACAGAGACATCTCCCAGACCAAACAGTGACTCCTGTGGGAGTCATGATGGACTGCAGCTCCAAATCACAGTCCACATCCACATCTATCTTTTTTCCATTATCCCTTTTTTGACATTTCTGCACACGTATGCTTTTTAAACACATAACCGCAAAGTTTGGTTTCTGTGATTGAACTGAAACAGATGATCTGATCTTTTTCAGGCCTTAATTCACAGGTTTTCAATGTGAGCAATTAAAAAAAAAAACAATTAAAAAGATTTATTTAAATTTTTCTTTGGGCCGCTATGCTTTATAGTTTTAAACAGGTGGCCCTTGGGGTGGAAAAGGTTGAGAACCCCTGATCTAGTACACCTTCATTAGAATTATGCAAATAACATTATATTACCATATTACCCTTTTGGGCAAACTATTCCAGTAATCCTTTGAGGCTTATTGTGGCGTTATTACTGATTATTCGGTAACTACTCTGTACTATATGTTAACTACTAATCTGTGAGTTCTGTAGTTATGAGAGAGATAAACTCTTAGGTTTAAGAGCTTAATACATCTTAGAAAAACAAGAAAAGAAAGTAGAATTTGTTGCCAAAGTTGCTTTAATGGCACAAACTTTTATACACTTATAGTGTCACATGCACTGAATGTCTACTCTGTGAGGAACTTAAGCATCCTTCTGTAAAAGGTTCCAAATAAAAGCACTAGCTGATAGATGCACATGTAAATGTCAGTATAAATATAAATGTGAAACTTTGAAAAACCCACCTTTACCATGATCTCCACTCGACTGTGAGAGAACTTCTCAATAACAGACTCAATCCAGATCAGAGGTTTAACCTATTACAAGAATGTAAAGTTGAAACAAGCTGTTTTTTTGGTTTGTGATTTAGCCCTAATGCACACTATAATGTAAAGAGAAAAGATTAAATATACAGAATAGAGTTAACATGTCTCACATGCGTATTGATCCGGTATGACATCAGCTCAGATTCTCCGTCTGGAGGGATGAAGGAGATGGTTCTGTCGCTCTCAAAGCGTGAGAGTCTCACACACTGATGGAACTTCACATCCTCCATCGCTACAGTCTTTCCTTTATCTCCTGCACAAACAAACAGGCCTCTTAAAGCTCCAAACTAAGCAAAAACAGAGCAGAGAGTGTGGACAAGGATGCTGTAAAGCCTCCTGTACGATGACTTTAAACTCTTAGAAGTCATAACAATACTGGTAATAATAATGCTGTAATTTTATATTGAGTATTTCTTACTCATCCCTTATGGAGAGAATACGCTTTTTGAAAGCCATTAATGTGTGCAAGTTTACACTAGAACACAAATTAGTAAACTGAGAGGCTCCGTGGCTGGCTACTCTCAGTGGTGCCACACTTGTAAAGAGGAGATTATGATTTAAACTTGATGAAAAGTTTGCTGAAACTCAGGCAGTTTGCATTGCAGTCCATATAGTTACTAAGTAATAAGCCTTAGTGTGTAATAAATCTGGGATTTGAAGGGGTTAATCATGTTGTTACACAATTACATTCAATTAGTATAGAAAAACCTCAGTAATAACTCAAACCTTCAAAGGATTAAGAAGTTCTCTGTCACTGGATGTGTGAAGTTCTTATCTAAACACTACACACAGACACAAACCTGAAGTCGTGTCATTCTGTAGTCTGTTTTCTCTATGGCAGAACTGGATGGTGTTTTTGGAAATTCCTGTGTTGATGTGTCTTGTGGTAAACTAGAATGACTCAGACTCGATACATTTTGTGCTGTGTACATTTATTCCCCACAGGAATCCTCTGGATTATGAAGTCATTTAGCAGTCAAAATACGAATATTGTTGCATACATATATAACATGAAATCAGGTCTACTATTAAACCTCAACACTGTTATATCCCAACACCAGCTATTTAAACTGCAGCCTAAAACTGCCAAAGCTTCTCAGACACTACATTTAACAAAGCTTGCTGGTTTGTGTGGGTTTTTGGTTGCCAGTCTTATGATGGTTGCAAGTCTTATGATGTCAGTTCAGTGTGCAGCAGTGTTAGCTTGCATGTAGTGATAGTTGTATTTCATCTCTTTAACAGCCTCGTAATTCAGAGGTTCTGGCAACATTGGGGGAAAAACGTCTGTACGGCTTAACGTATCAGCTTTGGAACATTTTAGTTTACCACAAAACCTGATATAGGTGATTTTTGTCATAGAGAAATCTAGCTTAGGCCCAGAATTCCTAATATGGGCATGAAGCCGACTGCAGAATGACAAGACACTTCAGAAGTCTATTATCAGAGTTATTCGTTTAGTGGGTAACACCACAACACAGCAGACTAGCCTTTGATTCTTACCACCAGTAAGAGTCCTAATGCTACATTCCCCTGCCTCTGTAACATGATTCAACGATATGTAGCTCTGGATTATAGTGTCTACATAAATATGAATGTCACTGATGAGCTGTAGGTGCTGCTTACGGCCAGTAAGGGCAAAGAGCACACGGTCGTTGAGTCCCAGTCTTAGTTCAGGCATCCCTGAGAGCATCGTCTTCAGTTTAATACTGCCCACTATATCACTGCTCATCACACTGCCATTAGCATTCACCTGCAATCCACACCATAAGTCAGTCAAGTACTGTACATGCAATACCACAATAACATTTCACTGGTTTTACACACTTACTGATACACAAACTTACAATCAGAATTGTTCACAGTGGTGGTGACAGAGACCAGATGTCTGAATATTGTTTTATGACCGTTTTAAGATAAGCTTTTGGGCCTTTTTATCCATTCATGGTGGAGAGGTACATGCAGAGCACTGTAAGCAAGATAACTACTATTTTACCACAATCAACAACACATATAAAAACTAAGAAGACATGTAAATCACTGGTAGTTTTGGATAGTAAATAAAATGGCTGTATTTGTGTTGCATGTTTGTTGACATTGTGAACTCTGGTTCCCATCACCACCACTGTAAAGAAATCCAGCAAACCACTCAATGACTTTGTTTGCACCCCAGCAACTGAATTATGCAGGACTTTTTACAAATTATTGGAATTTCCCTTTAAGTCAATAATGCTGCAAGTCATAAAGTAATACAAGCTATATAACACCCTATGATCTACACATGTAAATATAAACTGAGTTCTATCAAAGGTCTAGTCTGTCTACGGTTTATTAACTTACTAATATAACTAATAAAAATTTGAATGATATATTTACTGCTTCTACTTATGAAAACATAAGGGACATTATTAAGTCTGAGGACCTCATTGACCTCATCACTCACCAGGACATTAATGGACTCAATGACGTCTATGAAAACCTCATTCTTCTTATACTTAATGCCTTCTGACCTCCAGGACACAGCATTGGTGACTGTTGTGGGCACCTTGGTCTTAGCAACCTCCAGTTTGTTGCCTTCTTGTGTAATGTATCTATATGTAATTTAGGGGTTTAAAAAGCATTAGATAGAATCTGTCGCAAGCAAATTAGATGTCATCTCTAAAACAATATACTGCCCTCACACTCACCACACATTCAGCAGGATTACTTTCTATTGTCTAGCAACACTGAAATTGCTAAGCAACAACTTAACCACAAATTTGCAAATATATTCAAGGGAGCCTTTTTTGATGAACACGGATTTCACACAAAGTCTGCGTTAGTCTATAACTCTGTATAACTTTAAACTGAGCAATATAGTGAGGCACTTGAGCACATGCTTAAAAACTACTGATCTAGCTTAGATTAATGTGCAAAAGTCAGAGACCACCCTTCATTTATTTAATTTTCATTTCATTTCAAGTGGTCATTAAGTACTTTTTTTTTAAGTTTCAGGGTTTTTTCAGTGAAAAAACAAAAGTTTTCAAAACTGGAGATTAAAGTTACAGAGAAAATGGGACTCCAAACAATCTTAATTGTTGATGGACCACCAACACTGTCATTTTTGAGAGACAGAAAAAGTCCAGACCTCAATATCATGGAATGTATCACTAAAGGTATTGTTGATTAGACAGATCACGAGAAGCTGAAAATGCAAGCAACTTTGGAAATATCCCTGCAGATTTCTTTGAGAAACTGAAAGCATGAAAGCTTTCATTTCTGTCATGTCTTTTACTGGAAATGAAATAAATGAAGGGTCTCTAACTTTTGCATAGTACTGTACAATTCTTCAAATCAGTCTGAACACATATACTGAGGTGGGCCAGTGGTTTGTAGCGGGCCTGTGGTGGCACTTTGTCATAGAAATCTTTGAAAGAATAATTGAACAATAAAAAAGAAAAATCAAAAATGTTTTCAGACAGGTCACAACGTTATCAGAAGCCCTGCAATAACAGTGCACAATAGCAGCTTTGTCAATTTTTTTGCCTTTTACCTGACCTTTCAGTGGTCCACTCACAACAATATTCTGCTGATACTTCATGTTCACTAATACACATAACATTGAAAGAGTAGGCCCCCACATATCACTGTGTTGAACATTTCCCAAAAATGACATTTTAAGTAAAAACATTGAGTTTTGTTTTCTTTTGGGCCTTCATGCTTTCTAGTGATAAACAGGTGGGCCTTGAGGTGGAAAATGTTGAGAACCTCTGCTTTAAAGAAGAATATTTTTGTAAATGAGATGTGTGTGAAGAACCCTTTTAAATGAAAAGAACTTCCATGTTATGGTCTTTAAGCTTTTTTAGAGCCGTATGTCCAACTCAAGAACCATTTCTGAACCTTTATGTTTAAGAGAGTGGAGCCCTATTCTAGAGTAGGGAGGATTCAGGTATTTTGGGACACTTTAAAACACTACAGTTCATTTAAACTGTAGTGATAACTTCTGAGCAAAAGAAAAAAAATGCTTATCAAAAAGAATAAAATAATGGCTTTATCATTTATCCATTATGAATCATTTAAATGACCCTATGTGTCCCATATTACCCAAGAACATTGTCCAATTTCGCCTACACCCACCCTACACCTGATCCAGTTAATCGAGGTGTCTGAATATTACAAACAGGTGTGTTGAAAGTAATATCTGCAGGGATGGGTTGGGCACCTCTGCCATGTAACAATGGTTAGGCTGCAAGGCTTTAAAGACTGTGAAATCTGCTTAAGCTAAATCCTCAGGAGTGGGTGTGACTGAAAGAGAAGATGCCGTTTGTACATACTCCTGCAGGATCTTGCTGTCTGTGGTCTGAGGAAAGCCAAAGTCCATGAGCTCATCCAGCAGCTCGTACACCACCACAAAGTTATCCTGAATGCTCTCTTCCTCCAGCTCCTTAAAGTACTCTGTAAACACCTGCACAGGGAGCACAAACATAAAGACAAGCACTCAAAGGTAGATAAGCAGTCAAAATAGTACAGTACTATGCAAAGAATCCTATTGGGCTACTTTAATTTTAAGAGTCAGTGCAGCGTATGGCAGCTATGAAATATGTATTCAATCTTTTTTTGAATAAATGTACAGTACTGTACAAAAGTGACTACCTTTGCATCTAGAAGTGGGCAATATGGCAAAAATCTAGTATTGCGATACTTCAAGAAATTTTCATGATACATGATATGTCACAATATTTATTACTTCAGGCATCTGATCAGTTGGAAGAGTCAGTAGTGCTACATTTAAAGAAAAACTGTGAACACAATGATTTTTATTCAGTATTTGGCATAGTGTTGCACTAAATCCTATTAAACAGGACAAATTTTACTCTCTCTAATAAACATGCAGTTGCTCAGTGTTTTACAAGTACTGACGATATACATTATATGTTCAGAAAAGCATATTGTATTGTAAGTTGACATAATTTGTCATGACAACAATATATATTGTCATATTGCCCAGCTCTATTTTTATCTACTTAACCCCTTAACATTCCAGGCTTATTACATACTAAGGCATATTATTCAGTAACTACAGAGACTTCAATGCACAACAATGGAGCTTTTCTTAGGAAGTGTGTAATAAAACTGTGGGCATGCTAGTAAAGGTTAATTTCCAGACAAAATGGCCATGAAATATAAGTTATTATTTTTTCAGCATCAGGAAATAAGCAGAAATTATTTAACAGAAGCCTCAACAACTAAGTTTAGTATAATTTTTTCAGTATTTGCATTCCTTTCAGGAGACTCAATTTCAGTTTTTCAAAGAAATATGCAGGAAAATATTTCCACACTTCCACAGTTCAGTCTTAGAAGTTGCATTTTCTGGTTCTCATGATCCAAATGATCCCAAACACATTCTGTGATGTTGCAGGCTGGATTCTGGACTCTGGGGTGGTCAGTCTATTGTTCTGATAACACCAGCAGTCTTTTGTTTGATGTTTCTGTTTCCTTTTCTCAATGAGGGCTTCTTGGCGGCTACACATCCTTTCAGACCCATAGCCCTGAGTTGTCTTTTCTCAGTAGAGGGATGGACAGAAACACCTGTGTTTTTTTTTTTTAGATCAGAAGCAACAGCAGAGCATGATTTTCTCAAAGATGAAAGCTTTAAGTGTTGTCTGTCTGATTGGGGTAGTTATGGTGGTCTACCAGATCTTGCACAGTTATTAGGAGTCCCATTTTCTGTGTAGCTTTTAATATTTTTATTGTTTTTCTTTTCACTTGTTTTCCCCTTCCTTATGCAAGTTAATTGTCTTATATCTAAGAAAATATCTACTGAAAAATGAATAATTTGTACTTAATGGCCATTTTGACTGGAAACTTAAATTAAATGAAGAATGATCTCTGGCTTTTACACAGTACTGTACATTTAGCTCAACCAGTACGATTCTACATGTTCACTTCGCATTACATCAAATCACCTAAGAAGCACTTCAGCCAAATATGGCACCTCAGATGGGGGATCCATACCTACAGTTCCTTGATGGATGTAGGATTGTGCTTTTCCTCTGCCATTAATGGGGCTCAAAATTCACTTACGCTTTCTGGCCACTTTATTAGAAAACCACTCCCTTGTTAGCTCTACTTTGCTGGTGTTGTTAGACTGCAGCCCACCTGTTGATACACTGTTTGGGTTAGCCATCCTCTAGCTCTTCATCAGTGGTCAGTTTCTGACCACAGGGCTGTATATTTTCGGGTGATGGACCAACCTAGCAACCAACCAACCTAGACACTGACGTGTAAAAACCCAGTGTCACTGCTGTGCTGAGAATGGTCCACCATCCAATACAATATATGATCAGTGGTGGTCCATTAGTGGTCCCTTTCCATTGATGAAAGGGGTAGAGAGGGCTGATGAATTGTGCAGCAACATATGCACTACAGTCTATAATTCTAAACCTACAAAGTGCTCCTAAATGGCCAGTTCCAATAAGAGTAGATTCAAGGCAGGTGTCCTGAATAATCTGGCAACTTAGTGCATTAATAGCTAACTTTGGACTTTGCAGGTTGATAAAGTCAAACTTTCTAAACTTAAAAAATCGTTACCTAAATTAGCTCTTGTAGTTAATGAGCAACTTCTGAGACAGGGATCATCCTCTCAAGGACATTTGAGATGAGAGTATAGAGAGTATACAGCAGGGGTGCATAAGTTTGGTCCTGGAGGGCCAGTGTCCTGCACAGTTTGGTAGCTGCCCTAATCAAACTCACTCTAAACCTGGCAATTAACAGAGGACTTGAATCAGGTGTATGAGCTGTGAGATCACCAAACTGTGCTGGACACCGGCCCTCCAGGAGTGCACCCCTGGTATAAAGCACAGAGATAGTAAAATGTGTCTGTGTTGGGTTCTCATGCACTGCAGTGAATAAAATGTGCAAAGCCTCACCTCCACTAGTTTGTACAGAAAGGCATACACCAGGGAAGCATTGGAGTTTTTGTTTGTAGTAGCCACCACTGTGAGGTAATGATGTTAAGGTGCAAAGACATCATATTAATCAAAGCATTATTAATCAAACATAGGCATTTTTATTGCCATTTTACAAGCCAAAATGACCAGTGAAATACATGTTCTCTGAGTTTTATATGTAATAATTTTAAATCACTAAAAACATGAAAAAAAAAACACAAAGTTTTCTTTGGGGATGGGGAACAATTTTTAGCCCTGCACATACCACTCCAAAATGAACAGATGTAAAAAAAAAAAACATGTTTAGGCCAGAAGTTTACTTCAAAAGTATTGTGAAATAATGCCTCTTGTATTATGCAACATATTCAAAGCTATTTCTTGTAATAGCCTTTTGTGTGGTAACATTTAGAGGCATTAAACTCTTCCGACATCTGGTTCCTATCACCACCACTGTAAATGATTCTTGCACTGCAAGTTTCTCTAGAACGGAGCATTTGATATCAAACTACCCTGAATGACTTTGTTTACATCTTAACCATTTAATTATGCAGACATTTTCAAAAATATGTAGAGCTCAACTTTTTACATACTAATGCTTATTCAGTCACTACAGGGACTTCAATGCAAACTGGCTGAGCTATTCTTAGGTTACATAAATATGTAATAAAAACGTTTTAAGGGGTGAATTAATTCTCACTTGTACCTTATTGAAATAGGTGGAGAATTCTGTGGAAAGGGCAAAAATACATACCACATTTGTTTGTAAGAATAAGAGATGTTAGTTTACAATTTGAATTTGATAAGTTGTTTTTGTGCATAAAATAAAACACAGTTATTGTTAGTGTCTTATTTTGCCAAAAGTCATCCTTTAAGTTTACAGTCAAGTTTGAACACCCCTGGTTAAATGACATGTTTTGTTGACTTTCTAAGTGAAAATAATAAATACATCCTCTACAGGGGACAAACTTAAATATGAAAATTTATTTGCAAATTTTAGTTCACAAGTTCTACATATTTGTTGAGTTTCACACACTAGAAAAAATACAGCATAAAATAAAAAATGTGCTATAACTTTGGGACAGAGCACATTATGTTTTCATTTTAGCCAATATGTTAAATTCAGCAAATAAACAGTACTTGTGCACTAAATTGTGCAAAAGTATGTTCTCTGTAGAAGATGTGTTCACTTATTTTCACTTTAAGAAAATCAACAAAACACATCATTTGACTAGGGGCACCAAAATGCCTGTATGTCGTGTTTTTGAGATTTTTTGATATTAGAAAAAATCAAGAAAAACTATGAAGTGCCCCTTTTAATTGAGACTGTCAATAATGTAATTTATTGTAGTGTAGTTATGTAATAACATTTAAATGGCTCACTATTGGAATAGTACTACTACATTACACTACATTATAAGATGATCAATCGCAGCATTTTGGGGCAAACTGCTGAAAGGATACAGTAGAGATTGCTGTGTTTGATCCACATGAAATGTACGCTGCCATGCGAAAGAACAGGACACAGAAGCCCTTCCTCTTCCTGTTGCATCAGCAGGGGCAGGAAGTGGTCTATCTCGGACATGTCCACATCGCCTTTGTAGTTGCGACATATCAGTACCTGAAGAGTGAGAAAAGACGGAGATTTGAAAGAAAAAAATTTTAATGGACACTTGTGGTCTGTTGTTTTATGAGGTTCCCAAAGAAACATCACAATGCAAAAATCATTATGAAATTGCAGACTCAATATAAATTCAGCATCTGGTCAATAATTAGGCCAATCATAACACTGCAGAGCTGTCATCAGGGCTGCACAATGATATCGGAATCAGTATTGGCAGATATTACTTTAAAATTATTAAAAGTCAGCATCAGAAACATGATTAGAATTGACTGGTATATAAATGAGATGTATGATAATGCTGAGGAATGTTTAGGTGATGCTGGGTTACAGTGCTAAAATATTTGCTTTTTATTCCTTTTTCATAAATGTGCAACTCTAAACTTACCTACAAGGAATAAACTTAAATATGGCATTTTTTTGCAAATTTGTATGCATAATTTCTATTTATTTGCTGACATATTGGAAGAAAAAACATACAATATGAATTGTGTCAAACATTTCATGTTTTATTTTTTCCCTAATATGGTAAATTCAGCAAGTAAAGTAATTGTTCATTAAAATGTGCAGAAGTGTGTTCTCCATAGAGGACGTGTTAACTTATTGTCATTTAGAAAATCAGCAAAACATGTCCTCTGACCAGGGAATTTCTGCACACCACAATACCAGCAAATGATTCGCTCTTATGCTAATCTAGCTAGATTTAGCAAATTTTATAAACATTTATGCATCTGTAATGGCAAAAAATCAACCCACAATTCCCATATCAGTGCATTTTCAACTGTCATTATTGGCTATATTAGCAATCAAGTAACATTTCTTTTTTCTGTGTTTTTTTAAAGATTAATAAATAAAATTGGACAAAAAATTAAAACAAATAACAAAGCATGTTAAGCATTTCAAAAATTCCAATACACATTATTGGAACAAGAATCTTGGATAAACTAGGAGGACTTTTTTAAAAACACTATATGGCAAAAAAAAAATCTTAAAGACCCATATCATAGAAAAATGTTTTTTTCTTGTTTTTTTTTTTAAATAAAATAATTTGATGTAGTACGTAAACACTTAGAGTTTCAACGTACCATTCACTCCCCACTCCATACAGCCCATATGTGGTGAATATGCTGCAAAAACAGTCTGTACTGATTTAACTATTCTTCTGATGAAACTTCCATGTTTACATATACCTGCTTCTTCAGCCTACAGCAGTTTGGCCCTGCCCATCACACTGAAGTTATAAGGCATGTTTCATCTCTCATAGTCACAATACAGTGCAGCTAATTGGAACACACCTCATTTACATATATCAGTCTTAAAGCCACAACAACAGCCTGTTTAACTGTTAAACAAAGGATGGAAAAGGGCCGTGTAAAATGATTTTAACTAATTTTGGCATGTAAACCTGGACAAACACACACGTAGGGGATTAAAAAATAAATATGATTTTCAAACAACACACAAATTGCCAACTAATAATTTGAGGTCCTTCTTAATAAACGACTATCACGTAATCAAGTTTAGGCAAGTAATGAGAGCCCTGTAACACTGTAATGTCAATATCTATGCAAAGCAGCAAAGAACATGTGCCTAAGCTCACGTCTGAGAATGAGGCAGACGTAGGTCGAACGTATTGCCTTATTGTATGCAGTAAATGCAAACAATCAATGGATTAAAAAATGTCTTTGTGATTTCTGTTTGCAAGTTAAATTAAACGCAGTGATGCAAAGCAGAGTCATTCCACACTGCCAGCTTCCATGCATTTGTTTTGATGGTACTGCAAATAACAACCCCACCCGTTTTCTTTCCTTCACTGCTCAGCTCAGTCTAAAGAAAACAGACCCCGTTCGTCTCGCATTACATCTCCAGCTGATGTTTTCTGAATGGTCTTATAAGCCATCTAACTGCAGGCTCATTTTTCGGTTATTCAGCTTAACACCTATTACTCAGTAACTACTATGAAACTAATATGTATCATGTAGTTTTGAGAGTAATGAATTGAGGTGTGTGCCTACATGAAGACCTGTAGAGTCAGTTTTTCCTGACAGTAAATAAACAAGACCAGGGAAAAGGGAAAGTGACCATTAGAGTTTAAAGGGCCTGTATTTTCCGTATTATTTTCATTAATGTTTGTGTAAACATTTGTGGTTTTCTATGCACCAAAAACAGTCAATGCATTTATTATGTGAGTATTTGGCAACTTTTTTTAATCTCTTATACTCAGTGCTAGTTCTACCTAATGAGCAACATAAACAGCAGCTTAGGGCCTCGCTGCTGTACATTATGTAGTTTAAGATGATTGAGTAGGGGGAAAAGCAACTGGTTAGTCATGTCTCAAATAAAACGTACGCATCTGATGCAGAAAAACGGAAAAGTGTAAAGTACATTGAACAAAAAGGTTATATATATATATATATATATATATATATATATATATATATATATATTCTTATTGCTGCTGACAGAACAAAACCTCATATCTCCATTTTTGTCATTTTTCAGTTTTGGCATAATTTAAAAATGACTGTTGCCCTTCACATTGTGCATCACTTTTGATGAATGGACCAAAAAAATTGGCCTAAAATTACTTGAAAATTAGCCTGGTTCTATTGACACCAGTAATATATATATATATATATATATATATATATATGTGAAAAATCCACCTTAGTGGATCTTGGGGCTGTCTAATGAAGCAGGTTCAGCTTAGGCTTTCTGACTGAGTTTCAGCTTCACAAAACCTAACAAACACAGCCACGGTTGTTTTACTACCTACATTTTCAGAAAGTAAAGCTTTTATAATGGTAAAAAAGTAATAGGTTAAGATTGAACTGTAAAGTAAGCTGGATAAGCAAGAAATACTGTGTGCTGAAACAGAGCCCTGGTGTCTCAATGCTGAAAAGGTTAATCTGTAATTTAAATGTATTAAAATCCCAAACGAGCATCCAATCTTCAAAATTAGCCAGTTATAAATGTACAGAATTTCTTGATTCGGACCTCCAAAAGGCCCTAACTGAATTAATTGCCTTAATTACAACTGACATGTGTAAATGATCTGCTCTCTGATCGGCTGCCCTGCATTGTGCATTCAGAAAGTAGCGTGGACTGTATTAGTGTGGAGTAATTTTTTCTTCAATAAACCATCACTTCAAACCACTCTGAACTACTTGAATAACCTGTGGAATCCCCCTCCAATGGCAATGAATGTAATTGGTCAGGGGCTTCAGGTTGTTCTGAAAGGTCAGTTTAAAATCTATAAAAATGAAATAAATAGTAAATTCCTTTCTGGAAATGTGCTTTCTGTCTGAAACAGCAAAATAGTCCAATCAAAACAGGCTGGGTCAGAGCTGTAAGACATAGAAGTAAGACAAGAAGTTTTAGCATAGAACAGGCTAACGTTATTAATGCTAACCTAAGTAAAAACTAATACCATGATATATCTGGGAAATATTACGATATTGAATAGTATCAATATCATCCAGCCCTAAAATGTGATCTCCTTGACATTCATTCAGGTCCACTGTTAGATTGCCCTTCTTTAGGCCTGGCCCAAGTCTGACGTTTACGTAGTTTACGTAGGCTACTGTATTAGCAGCTAACGCATCAGTTAATGAAGATTTCAATGCTTAATGAAGTTTAACACTCAGCCTAGCTTTAACAGTTATTAAAATAACGGTTATTTCGAGTAATGTGGCGTATTTATCCCCAGTGTAGAAAGCTGAAAAATGTACATACACGTCTGCACAAAGGCCTGGCCTGTTTGGTTATCAGTTTGTCCCGGTTTGAGCAGTTTTAGTCGCCTCACCTTGCCTTTGAGGTCCAACACGAACACGGCAGAAGCAGACATGGCCCAAAGTCCAACCCGTCTTATTAAAAACACCCCTTACGCAATACTGCTCAAACAGTCAGTTCAAAGACGAGCCAAAAACACAAAAAAGAGTCCATTAACTGTCTTTATTTTTGGCTCTCAGACTGCCATGGACTCCTCGGTTCCTTTTTCCTCATGCAGCGGTCTGACGTCACGCAGTGTAACGCCAGGTACACATTGATAGAGGCAGCTCACCTGCGCTGATAGATCTGTACATCAGATTGTCCACACGAGGGCGCTGCTGCGCTACTCTAGAAATTAAACCCGCCAGTTATCTTCAAATTTACTGACATCGTTTGTCCTTGGGGTCAGTAATTTATCAGTTTTGATGGGAAATATGTTTTCCCCTCCCTCACGTGCTCATATCCTGTGAACACTCACATGGTTCTCACATTACTGCATGTATAGTTATGTTGGGGCCCTAAAGCAGAGGGAAGATTTTTCAAGGTTATAAAATTGTGTGTTATAGTGACCACAGTATCGTCCAAAACAACCAAAACAAATGTGTGTAAAATGTTGATATTTCTTATGTTTAATACAGATAAAACAGCCTGGGCTCAAACTGACCCCAAAAACAGCGATGCATACATGACAATGAAAATGATCAAATATTAAGCCAAAAAATGATATCAGTCTTTTAATTAGAGACATTAAACATTGAATAGGATAAAATTGACCCCAAATATAATAATAAGAGGGTCTTTTATTGCACATATTGGACTTTTAAGCTTCATTTAATCCATCGTGGTAAAACTCATCAGATCAGAATAATAAAGTTAAAGTTAACATAAAATAAACTGAATCATGCATTTTTAATTTTTTGTCCTAATACCGCTGAACTGACCAGCACTGTGGGATTCTTGTCATGTTTGAAAGACTAAATTTTAAAGTGAGTGGGAATTCACAGCTTTATAGTGTTATTCTGTGCCTGAATGAAATGAAACAGGGCTGTCATGTTTATTAAAAAGGAGAGGCCATGTTTTCCCAGAGGGCCTTACAGTTCATGACAATTAAGCTGATAAAAATGAAATGGACTTTCACTTTAATAAGAGACATGCACTTTCTTTCAGTCTGTGTGATTAATAATTAAATTTGTCTGTTTTTATGTACAAACTTGATGCTCTTTTGCAGGAAATAAGTTAACCTCATGTGTCTGAAGCTTATTAAAATGTATGATCAGCTGTTGCTTAATAGAATAGTTTGAATAGGTGAACTTAAAAAAGGATGGTATGTGCTACAGCAATGAAAAGCCTTCTTCCCCTCATTGTAGTTCTGAGGACCACAGGCATTATAGTACTGTTCATTTGAATAAGGGGCGAAAACTGATCCTAGATCTACACCCAGAATAGCGATAAGCCACTAGAGCGAACTAAAATATTAATATCATAAAGAAACATCCTTGATGTGGCCAATGGATAACGTACGTCACAGAGAGATAAGCAGTGGAGTGCTTTGTTAGTTTTACCTCTGGGCAGCTTGTATTAATTTATGGCTATTTTGACAAGGGGTCATAATTCACATCCTGCACTGAGTTATTAAAATGAGCCAGAAACTTAAAGGGGGATTTCACCGATTTTTCAAAATTTATGCATCATTCAATTATTAAGATGTAAACAAAGTCATTTAGAGTGGTTTGATGTGAAATGGTTAATTGTAGAGAAGCTTACAGACTCAGATTTCTTTACAGTGGTGGTGAACCAGGAACCAGGGGTCACCATGTTTACAACACAAATATAGACATTTTATTTACTGTCCAAAACCACCCCTGGACGTGTCTTCTGAGCTTTTATATGTAATGTCAATGATGGTAATCTGGTGATCCTCCACCATGAATCAGGCAGGGTATTCATATCCATTTCATGTAATAACTTTCTGTATAGGGAACGTTTAGAGGCATTGACCTCTTCAGACATCTGGTTCCTATCACCACCACTGTGAACAAATTGACTCAGCACGTCTAGAACGGAACATCAGACCACTCTGAATGACTTTGGTTACATCTTAATGATCAAATCATGCAAAAGCTTTGAAAGCTCCACACCAATAAAACACTGTTAATATCTGTTTAACCTTTTAAATCTCAGGCCTATTATATCCCAAAACCTATTATTCAGTAGTTATTCTTAAAGGGAAATTCCAGGGAATTTTCCAAATTTATGAAGAATTAAATGGATAAGAGGTAAACAAAGTCATTCAGAGTGGTTTGGTGTGAAATGCTCCGTTCTAGAGAAGCTTACCAAGTCAGAATTGTTCACAGTGGTGGTGATAGGAACCAGACGTCTGAAGAGATTAAGGGATCTCAAAGCTTTCTTAGAGAAAGGTATAACATGAAATGATTATGAATATGCTGTGTGATGTCAGAGACATGGTTTTATGATAGTTTTGGAAAAAACTATCATAACTTTTTTTTATGTTTTAATGGTGGAGGGATACAGAATGCAGAGTGTTCTAAGTCAAAACAAAGTCAAGAGAAACTTATTTTTTCAGATTTACTACTATTTTACCACCATCAACATTACATATAAAAATGTGTGTTCACTATCACTATATGCAGGATCACTGCTGGTTTTGAATAATCAATAAAAAAACTATGTTTGTGTTGTAGACATTGTGACTCCTGGTTCCCATCACCACCACTGTAAAGAAATCTAAACAGGTACATTTCTCTAAAATGAAGCATTTCATATCAAATCACTCTGATGCACTTTGTTTACATCTCAACCACTGAATTATGCAGAGATGTTGAAAAATAAGTGAAATTCCCCTTTTTTTTTGAGAAACCCATTTGCAGGAAACACACTGTCATGTTGTTTAACTGATTTAAGGTCAAGTTTAGGGTTAAATTATGAGTTTTTTTTTTAATTTTGAATATAACGTTTACAATAAGAACTGACCATTATATTTGAAAACCAACAGCTGACATATCATATATCAGCAAAGCACTGTTTAGCTAAAACATTCAAAGTCTGTTTTATTTTTGACCCAGTAAAAATATTTCAGAATTAAATGCTCATGTTTCCAGAATTTTTTACCTCTTTAAAATCAGTCTGTTACAAAATTGTCAAATCAGTGAAGCGCAAATCTGGATTTCCTCCCATCACTATATGGCAATAAAGTTTTTCTTGACTGATTTTAACACACTATCCAGTATTAATTCAGCCCATGGAGGGTTTCATAATAAGCTGAGAAGGGCAGGATGGTCATCTGGGCTGACACTGTTTTAGACATACAGCACCTGGATATCAGTTCTGTACAATGTTTGGAAATCGTGCTCAATTAAACAGACTCAATCACAGGTTGAAATGCTTTGGACAAAGTTCTTTAATCATCATCTCAACATTTCAACATATCAGGTGTCCAGTACAGTGTACCCTGTCCAGCTGTAATGTTTGAATTGAGCAATAAGTTCTAATCAAAAGGCTTATCTTCTGCAAATATCTGTGTTAGTGATATTACAGAATGTAAACGTGCGTTTGAACAGCTGTGTTAGATGGTTATAGGTATTTATGTATGTCAGAACCGCCTGATCTGGATCAATACTATCTCAGAATAAAAACACAGATCTGCTGCACTCATAGGAATTTAAAAGGCCAACTTTGAGTTCTCTTGATACGTACATGTTGAATTATCACACAAAATAAATAGGTCAGATGAACATATTTCACATCAGTTCAACACTTCAAATCAGCTCGTACTGATACAGTGAAAGAAGAGAGAAAACAAAACATTTTATTTTTAATTCCAAATGTAAATGCCACACATGTAAAATTATGTTATGAGCAGCTAGATTTGTCAACTGGTGTAAAAATGAAAAATGTGCTATTCATGACTTTATATACATGCATATATATATATATATATATATATATATATATATATATATATATATATATATATACAGTCATATGCAAAAGTTCGTACACTCTGGTCAAATTACATTTTCTACTAATTTTCTAAGTGAAAGTAAATTAACACATCATCTACAGAGAACACACTTAAATATCAAATTTTTTTGCAAATGTTAGTGCACAATTTCTATTTATTTGTTTAACAAACTGGAAAAAATAAAACGTGTCATTACTTTTGCACAGACCATATTTTAAGTTTTAACTCCAACTATGTTAAACTCAGCAAATAAACAGTAGTTGTATATTAAAATGTAGTGTATTCTCTGTAGAGGCCGTGTTAACTTCTTTTCACTTACAAAATCAACAAAACATGCAGTTTGACTAGGGCGCCCAAACTTTTGCGTACACCTGTATACACGCAATGCTTATTGTCACTTTTAACCTTTATAATTTTTAATTTTTTTTATATAATTTTCAAAATGCTAGTTGCTTTTCATACTGTGTGAAAATTTCATGCTGAAGAGACCAATATAAATAAATTAAAATTACTTGGACAATCCAGTTATGTCTGTTTATATGACATAAAATATACATTTTGACATGTACTTCATGACATGTATGAAGAGTTTCATACGTAGATTCCAGTTCATCCCAAACTTGTTCAGTGGGATTAAGATCAGGGCTCTGCGCAGGCCACTGGAGTGCCTCCACACCAAATTCATCAAACCATGTCTTTATGGGGCTTGCTTTGTGCACAGGGACACAGTCATACTGAACAGGAAAGAGTCTTTCTTAGACTGTTGCCACAAAGTTGGAAGCATATAATTGACTGAAATGCATTTGTATGATGTAGCAATAACATTCCTGTTACTGGAACTAAAGGGCCAAGCCAAAACCCTGAAAAACTGCCCCAGCCCATTATCCCTCCTCCACTAAACTTTATGCTGGCATTCTGGTACATAGTGTTCTACCAGCACCCGCCTAACCTAGATTCATCCATCAGACTGCCAGATAGTAAAACATGATACATCACTCCAGAGAACATGTTTCCACTGCTCTAGAGTTCAGTGGCGGCGTGCTTTACAACACTCCAGTCGATGCTTGTCATTACACATAGTGATCTCTGGCATGTGTGCAGCTGTTTGGCCATGGAAACCTATTTCATGAAGCTTGTGACGTGGTTCTTGTGCTGATGTTGCTTCCAGAGGCAGTAGTGAGTGATGCAACAGAGGAAAGGCATTTTTTTTTTGCAACAGAGGAAACCGAGGAAATGGGCTATTGCTTCGTGGCTGAGCTGATGCTCTTAGACACTTCCATTTCGCAATAATAGCACTTACAGTTGACCAGGGCAGATCTAGCAGGGCAGAAATTTCACAAACTGACTTGTGGCAAAGGTGGCATCCTATGACAGTGCCAAGTTTAAAGTCACTGAGCTCTTCAGTATGACCCATTTAACTGGCAGTGTCAAAGATTGTATTGCCATGTATATGATTTTATAAACCTGTTAGCAATAATGGGTGTTGCTTAAACACCTCAACTCAATAATTAGGAAGGGTATCCACATATGTTTGGTCATATAACATAGTGTATATATAGAGAGAGATATAGATAATGTACTGAGCAAAAGTTTCCAATTGAATCAGTACTGCTGATGGAATTAACATTACTGTTCTACATGAGACTAAAACCGTTCATGGTGACATAAACAATCATTAGATTTTTTTGTTTTTCAGCTGACAATTGCTGCCATGCTGAAAGGTAGCCATAATGAACTCTAACAGTGAATGGCTTCCTAATGCTAATTTGGGTTTGTTAGCTGCAGGACTATAGAAACCCTCATTAACGTTTCAAAGATGCTGAAACCCGACCCGCAGCTCCGTCAGCAGCCGGGGTCAGGTTTAATGCCCCTGAGTCCAGTCACAGCCTCAGGGGACTAGCGCAGAGCACACGTTTGCTTTTCGTACTCCACACTTCTATAGCAACTGTAAACTCTTGATGAAGCTACAGCATGGCCTGCCCTGCACCTTAGAGCCCTGGAGACCAGAGTGTCCCAGGAATATTCACAGGTAAAACATGTGCAAATGTTTCATTTAGAATGCCTGTATGTCAGACCTGACCTCCTCCCTGCATTAGTAAGACATTGTCACCCATGGCTGTTTCACCGAGACTAGACTGGTTACTCATTAGTGACAGAACCGGAACTGGTAGGTATTGTTTCAGCTCAGGAATCTGAAGGACATCTAGGCTGACTCATCGTCACAGTGATGAAGACACGCCTCCTTCGTCACCTGGCCAGAGTGGTGTGAGAACCAAGCGCCACCCACAACGACAAGACAGGCCAATGACATGCATTGACATTAGAATATGCAAAACGAGTGGAAGAGCCTAATATGTACAATAACAAAAGCAACAACAGGCCCAATGCAGTTTATTACACAGCACCTTTTTAGACACAGCTTTACAGGAAGATTAGAGCGGGTACACTGAAATAAAGTGATGCAGTGAGTTGATTTGATTCCAGTAAACACTCTTAAAAAAGATGGATCTTTAGTAAAGTCAGATGTTCTACATAGAACCATTTCATGCTTAAATGGTGCCTTGCATGGTAAAATGTTCTTCAGATAGATAGATAAAAGGAGTTTGTATATGGTTCTACATAGAACCTTTGATAATGGTTCTGTAGTACACTCTTAAAAAAAGGCGCTTCTTCAAGGGTATTTTTGTAAAGAAAAAGGTTCTACATAGAACCATGAACATTTGCATGCTGAAAGAGTTCTTTGCATCATGAAAGCCTTCTTCAGACTGATGGACAATGTGTTGTATATGGTTCTATATAGAACCTTTTTAGAAGGGGTTCTATATAGCACCAAAAAGGGTTCTTCATGATGAATTATATTTGAAAGATAAATAGAGGCGACTATTTTTACTAGAGGGGTCTTTCACTTAAATGTGTCTCTACTTTTGACTTTCACTCAAATATGTATGTTGATGGTTAAATATGTACGTTGTCCTCCACTGTTTAGTACAAGCCAAAGATAAAGTAAATGAAACATTCCTCATGTTTATTCATTCACAAATATTTGGTTGCTATTTAATGTTATTTGTGCTTTGGTTTAAATTAAAAGCTCTGATTATTTCTATTTATTGGCACTTTTTAACGGCATGCCAACCAACCTCATGTGTGCATAACGTGAATTTAGTCATGAATGAACTAATTGAAAACTGAGTGAAAACTGTACCAACCATCCCCGCACTCCCCTTCTGAGAGTGCCAGTCACACTTTTCAGGTGGAGAAAACAAACAGAAACACAGATAACAATAATTTATCTAGGCTATAGAATAGTACGGCTATGACGACGTTTAAATGCTAACAGAGAGGTGGTGCAGAAGGTGTAGAAGGTTCCGGGGCTGAAGGCCACACCTGTGTTTGGAATGCTGATCAGACAGGACGGAGCCACTGTCCATCAGCACCCCGCACTGGGTTCAGTGTTGATGCGTATCAGTAAACTTGCTGACAATGGAGGAAAAATAAGGATCTTCTAAAAATGCCGCTGTCTTTTAGCCAGAAACGTACAGTGAGACTGATAGACTTCAGACGCAAAATCATGACTCAGAATCTCTAAATCTGTCCTCCGAAACAAGAAGTTTGTGACAAGTGTGAGGCTAACAGAGAGAACTGTGCCAATGACAGAAACCAGACTACCCTGATATTTATTTCATTTACGCTCAAAATGTCCATTAAGTACAATTTATTCATAGTTTAGCATCAGGAAAAAAGCTGAAAACATATATTTAACAGAAATTGTACAGAAGCCTCAACAAATAAACATAATATCAGATATTTCAGCATTAGCTTACATTTTTTTCAGGAGACTCAGGTTCTCTAAGAAATCTGCCGGGATATTTATCCAGACCTCCAAAGTTCAGTCTTAGAAGTTGGTTGTGTTATCAGTCAAGTAATCCCAATCTCAAATTTAGACTCATAAAAACCTCACACTATGTTTGATATATTTTGTAGTTTGTCTGTCTTCTTTTTTCAGTGAGGCTTCTAAACAGCTACACACAGCGCTGGGTTGTCTTCTCACAGTGGAAGGATGGACAGAAACACCTGTGGATTTTTTCAGATCTGAAGCAGCTTGATTTTCTCCTCTCTCTCAAAGATGAAAGGTTTAAGTGCTGTTTATCTGATGGGGACAGCTTTGGTGGTCTAGCAGGTCTTGCATGATTGTTAGGTGCCCCATTGTCTCATTTTTAAATCATTTTTGGACACTCTTATTTTTTAATTAATCTCACTTTGACTTTCAGCTTCCCTTATGCAAGTGGATGGTATCTAATCTTCTTTAGCCATTTATATGCACATGAAAAAGAAATGTGAAGGCCGCTGAGGTGAGTTTGGGTAGCTGAGTGTTAGTATCTGTTTAAAGGGGAACATAATGTCAGTGGCTGCTTTGCAAAAAGCTTTTGTTGGGATGACTCAGCTGTAAATGGCTAGTTTTAAGAGTGGAAAGATGGATGAGTTAAAGTGGCAGTAGGTGCACAAAAGTATAGAGGATGGATATAGTGTACATTTGATATCAATATTGGAGGCTTCTGTTTAAATATCACTGCTCTCTAAAGAAAAACATGTATCTCAAAAACAGTAACTTTACAGGAGAGGGATTTTTACAGGAAAGAGATTTTTTTCAAAGCAATTTTGGTGCATTTTTATTGGTCCATTTGTCATGAAATTTTCATACAATATAAAGAAGGGCTGCTGTGCTCAAATGATACAAAATCACAAAAAAAAAAATGGAGATACATGTTTTTCTTTGGACAGCGACGAGTGGGGCACCATATAAGGCAGCCAATCAGAACAGAGCTCTTTTGCATATATCAGTCTTAGTGTTAAAAAAACACTGCCTGTTTAATCCTAAGTGATAAAGAGAGGAATATGTATTTTTTCCAAAATCTTTGGAAAAATTATTAATAATTTATAAAAACCAAACAAATATTGTAAGTGGACCTCTAGGGAAAAAAATAAATATGAAAAATGAAAAATGTAAGAAAACTGTAGAATATGGTCCCTTTAAACAAACAAAATGGCGGTCTCTGACCTAAAGTAATACTATAGCTAACATGTAATTTCCCACCAATTAGCTGCTTGCAAACTGTACTACTGAATCATCACACACCTAATGTTAATTGATGGGAGATGAGTTCCCATTAGCTACATTAGCCTTGTAGCTTCAGTGAAAATAAGCAAACTTTGGACATATGGACCACATTAAGTGTTAGGATAATTTAATTATGTCCTGATTTTTTAAATTATGAACCACTTCATTGATAGGAAATGATCTGATTTCTGTTTCTAATATAAGGTCTAAAGGATCTCCTCACTGAACATAAAAGCGCCTTGTTTTTCAAACAGTTTCTTGTCCAACTGCATGCCAGCAGTCAAGCACACGATGAACCCGTGCTCTGATAGGACAGATTGCTCCAGAACATCAGGTCAGAGAGAATAACTATCATAACTCATTCATAAGTCATTGTGTTGTATGTACACTATTTGTTTTTATCTCAGATTTGACAACCTTTATTTGCACACACTTAAAAAGACGGCTCTTCAAGCGTTCTTTAGTAAAGACAATGGTCCTATTTACAACCATGAGTTCTATATAGAACCATTTCAAGTATATGGCTTGACCAGGCACTACACTCTTAAAAATGATGGTTGTTCAAGGGTTCTTTAGTAAATAAATGGTTCTATACAGAACAATAAACACTCAAGGAACCTTTTGCGTGATTAAAGGGTTCTTTGCACCATGAAATGGTTCTTCATTGACTGATGCAGGATGTGCCACAGACCTTATTCTGTATGTGCCTTATGTCACTTTTGTCACTTTATAGTTAAATTCAGGGATCTTCTTATATTTATATTATTTTTTTATTATTCTTTTTTTCTACAACTAGTGTTTATTTTTACGATTAGTGTTTATTTAGTGTCTATTTAATTCACACATTTCCTGTTTACTGTCTATTTAATGTCATTGCTACACCTGAGAGGTCTGAGAGTAACGCAGTCTCAATACTCTGTATGTCCTGTACATATTGTAGTATTGACAATGAAGCTGACTTGACTTGATAACACTAGAAGAACCCTTTTGGGTGCTTTTCAAAAAGGTTCTATACAGAACCATGTACAGCACATTCATGCACATTTTCCATCAATCTCCAGAACGCTTTCATGATGCAAAGAACCCTTTAATCATTCAAAGGGTTCCTGGAGTGTTCATTGTTCGATATAGAACCATTTTATTTACTAAAGAATATATTTGAGAATGAAATGGTAAAGAACCATACGGGTTCTATATAGAATGATTTTCATCACTTTGTAGTTTCAGCATTTTATTTTAGACCACAAGACCTAATTTTACACCTAACAAACATCCTGTGCTGATGCTGAATGTGCTAAAGTTCCACTGCAGTTCTATAGGAAGTATTAGAGGAGCTTTTGGACCTGATACTTATTGTAGCTACTTTTATGTATACACGAATCATTATTTCATTGAAGTTGCAATTAGTTACATGAAGTTTAATTTACTCGAGTAACTTTGTGCTACTACACATTGTACTTTAGTGTCTCATCCAATTTTGACCCGTACGATATGCAAAATGTCGTATGCAGAAGTTTAAACACTCACAATCAAATTATGTTTGGTTGAATTTCTATTTATTCGCTGAGTTCAACATATTTGACAAACCTTAACATTATTTTGAAAATGCTTGCTGCCTTTCGCACTGTGTGAAAATGTCATGCTGAATATACCAAAGGAAATGATTTTTACTCAGAAAATCAACAAAATGTCATTTGACCGGGGTGCCCAAACTTTTGCATACGACTAAAGGATTGTTGGATCAACAGTTCATTTTCTTTACTGTAATGATTAAACCATAAATGATGCAAAAGAAGGCAGGGTTACTCTAGATCTAAGCTAATGGAAGAACTCGAGTGATCATTAGAGATACATACATATAACATAAAGGGGGGTTGGGCGGGCTGGGCAGTGTGTATTCATCTCTATGGGTTTCTAGGTGTGTTTCTTTGGTGAAGCATTTGGCAAACATGCCTGTATCTCTGCTTGTTCATGAGGTTTACAAGGAGAGCCATTAAGTCAGTTGTGCACTTCAATTAGGAACTGAAGACATTTCTTGAGTGCAGTGATCAGTTTCAGTGGAATTCTGATTGTGCTGCCTTATGAAGGCCTTTGTGTGGTAGAGAAGTTCCTGTTTCTTTATTTAGTAGAACACCAGGAAAGCAATGTGAGACTTCAGATCGTACAGATGAAATGTTGTGCGCAAAGTTTAGATCAAATGACATGTTTTATTGATTTTCTGAACGAAAATAAGTGAACACATCCTCTACAGAGAACACACCTCAGCACCTCAGTTTATTTGCTGAATTTAACATATTGGGGGAAAAAACACAACATAAAATGTGGCATGTGCAAAAGTTAGCAAGTAAATAAAAATTGTGCACTGCAATTTTCATAAAAATACCATGTTTAAGTTCCCTGTAGAGGATGTGTTATCTTATTTTCACTTAGAAAATCAACAAAATATGAAATTTGACTGGGAAGCACAAACATTTGTGTATAACTGCAAGGTCTGAAGTGTTTTGTGTTTAATTCATATTAGTTAAATTGATCAACTGGTGTCCAATTTTTGCGTTGTGGTTACGGTCATGGCCAATACTAAGGAATTTTTTTGATGTCAAACAATGACAATAACAGATACATGGCTAAAACATAAAGAATGGTTTACTTTCTGGAACACAACACTATGTACACTACGTTAACTTTTCATCAAACTGAAATCATGATATCTTCTTACATGGTATGGATTACAAGTTTAGTCTGCACTTTTGACACAATTTCTCTGATTCTTTTGTTGAGCTAACAAATAGTTAAGCAAAATATAAAGGTGCATCAAGGCATCACACCACTGGGGACGTGGGAGGGTAAGCATGGATTTTAATATACAAATGTGAGGGAGGGCTTTTCCTGTAGAACTTGTTTGCATTGTCGTCTTAGTTTCAGGAAGAGAAACAGCTTTGTAGAGTCTTGGGAAGAACACAAAATTACCACCAAAACTTCAGCACTAGTTTCATACTCTCTACACTGTAAAGAATTACAGTAACTTCTACAATAAAAGCTAGTTTGATACTTCTAACATGTCTTACAGTTTTATACAACTTCCCCTGCTGAATTCTCAGCAAACAATTACAGTAAAGGCAGATTATACTGCATCAAACGCCTTACTGCATATGGCTACTGTAAAATTACAGTAATGATATTGCAACATTACACAAAAACATATAATAAAGTGGGATTGTTTTTTACCAGAATTCAACAGGGTGTTGCATTTGCCCTGGTTCACAGTTACTGTAATTTCTACAATTAAAGGCAGTATGATATTTTTAACGTGTTTTATAGTAACAGCTTCCTCTGTTGAATTCTGTGAAAACATTTATAATACAGGCAGATTGTACTACATCAACCTCCTTATTGTACAGCTACTGTAGCAATATTGCAATAATACATTAAAACATAGAGTATGATCAGCTGTGAAAATTGGTACCAAAAATGCTTTGAAGTTTATACTTTAACTAGTGGTTAAAATTGGTTAACATTAGCCTAGCTAGCAAACACAGGCTAGCTGTCTAATGCTGCATTTGACTTAACTGGGAAGTGGGAACTTGGACATTTTTCAATTATTCAGCACTTTTTGGCTATGAATTGGGAAAAACACAGATGCCTCCAGGAAAGAAGTTAGGAACATTGTTAGGAACATGCTAGCCAGTTAACGTTAGTAGTATGAGTGATAACTTTAATGTTTGTGATGTTTTTACTTCCTCAAAACAGAGAACTTTATAGTTTAACCAACTACTGTGTTTGTATATTGACTGAACATCCAAAGCTCATTTAAAATGAGAGAAGTGGTTCTTTATCACTGCACTGTAAAAAATAGTTGTTTCAACTTTTAAAAGTTAGCGTTCAGGCTGCCTTAACATTTTGAGTTAAGTGAATTTTGAATTGTAAGTTAACAGAACAAGAATCTGTGTTTTATGCCATTTCAGCTTATTATTTAAAGTTCAAATAACTCAAAATTTTAAGGCAGCCCAATTGTTTTTTACAGTGTATTGACAGTGTGAGCAGCCATCTTTATTCAACATCACACGCTGAACTCTCAATCACATGCAGAATCTCGAGTTTCCATGTAGGAATTCCCAGTTGAGGGGGTGTTTTCTTTTAGTTTGTTTAGCTGGAGGTCTGAACACAGCATAATGCTAGTTTACCCAGCACAAGCTGTACCAACATAAGGATATTAAAGTGAGTTCATGAACTTTGAGTTTATTATACAGCTTCAGCTTAAACACTGACTTTTGGAGCTTGTACATGCTTGAAACAATGGCTCTTCAAGGATTCTTAAGAAAATGGTTCTATGTAGTACCATGAACATTCAAAAGACCCTTTGCATGATTAAAGGGTTCTTTGCATCATTAACGGTTCTTAGATTGATAGAGAATGTGCTGTATATTGTTCTGCATAGAACCTTTTTAAAAAAGGGATCTATACAGCACTCAAAAGGGGTTCTTCTACTGTAACAAGCTTAACATCGCAATGATAGAAGAGCCCTTTTTGGTGCTTTATAGAAGCATTTTCAAAACAGTTCTGAATAGAATCTTCTCCAGCATGTTCTCCATCAATCTGAAGAACCCTTTCACGATGTAAAAAACCCTTTAATCATGCAAACTGTTCCTCAAATTTGTTCTTGGTACTACATAGAACCATTTTCTGTACTTAAAAACCCTTAAAGAACTCCCTTTTTTAAGAGTGTAAGACACAAAGGTAACATATTTTACTTTGCATATTGCAGACTCTTTAAAATGTATTTCAGAGAAATACAAATTCATTTTCAGGGAAAATGTCGGCGAATCTTCCGCCTGTCACCACTTTAAAGGGAAACATGGTTGAAAATGTGTGAACCATCAAATATCTTGGTTTGGTAGTAGATAGTTCTTTGATACTTAAGCCTCATATTAAGCATTTGGTAAAGAAATTGAAGATTAAATTTTGATATCCATCAAATCTAAAAAGAAACTTGTTTCTACTACTGTTTTGCCAGCAATTGATTGTGGTGATGTCACTCACATGCACGCACCTTTGTACTGCTTACCCACATTAGATATTGTTTATCATGGTGCTTTAAGATTTATTACTAACTGTTGGTCGATTACTCACCACTGTGTTCTTAATGAAAGAGCAGCTTTGTCCTCATTAACTACATGTAGAGTGATTCACTGGTGTACTTTGGTTTATAAATCTATACTTGGTTTATTGCATTCTTATCTATGTAATATTATCTGCATCAAAAAGGAACCGGGAATTACAGTCTGTGCTCTTAAACTGTGTATCTTTACAAGATCCCTACTCAACATACTGAATTAGGAAATCAAGCTTTTAATCATGCCACACCATCTGACAGGAGTTTGTTACCGAAAGACTTAAAACTTCAGAAACTTGCGTCATTCAGTATTTTTAAAAACATTTAAACAAACAGTGGAAGTGTTTATCAGTGTTCAAAATGATTAATTATGGGTTGTTGATTATTGATTTTTCTGTTTCATGTTTGTAATGTGTACTTTGTTTTGTGGGAAAAGTTGTTATGTGTTGCTGCCTATCTTGGCCAGGTTTTTCTCCTGGTTAAATAAAGGTAATAATAATTTAAGATGCAATTTACCTGCAATTTCAAAATTGCTGTTAAAACTCTTTCTTTTCCTAATATGTGTGCACATACCTATAATATTTAGGAAAAAGAAGATATTACAATAATGCACTGCAGTTACTATGTAGTTTTGAAATTGTGAGTTGTTGTGGTATAATGCATAATCTACAGTAGCTTTTTATCATACAGTGCTTTGTAAAGACCCTGAACTAGCAGTCCTAAGCAGGCCACTCAGTAAAGGAAGTGGAGTTAAACCGTATGACCAAAACATCACAGTGTGAAATCTAACTAAAGCATATTTTGTTTCTTATTATTAGAACAGAAGCCTGTAGCTGAGGAGATGTATTATCCAGGGTCTGGCTTTTAAACACTTCTTCATAATTCAACAGCTAAAAATCAACACTGCAGCTCTTAATATCATCCAAAATGACCCACAAACATTAAATAAATGCAGAAATTCAAAAGTTCTCATTTGAAATATATATTTATTTTAACAATATTCATTAAAACAATGAATAAACACAGGTCAGCTGTTGTTTTGTGTTGTTTCCTTCATGATATCAAGTGCCGTTTCCTTTCGTGATATCAAGCAGAGTGGTCAAACAGGTAAACGCCGCCATTTAAATTTTGTGCACTCAATCCAATAGACACATTCTACCTAAATAAGAGTCTGTGAAGAAAAAAAACAAACCTTCAAAATGTAATTGAAAGGCACAAATATTACAATCTTCGTTTTGCAGTTTTTCACATTGTGATTTCCATTCCTGCAACCATGGACATGTCCTTGGATGTCATTCATACAACATGAGGTTAGCATGGCTCATCTTAATAGTGCATGGCTACTTTTTTTTGGATTTTGTTTTTTAAAACAAGACCGACCGTGTCTTCCGCACAAAGGAAAGAAACTAGAAAACAAAAAACACAATACATAATAAATAAAGCACATCTTCATATTCACATCTGTACAAACGTAATAAAAAGCACTGAGCAACCGAGAAGGATATTTACAGAGGCACTATGTACACACTTTTTACAGTTAAGACTTGCTGCATTCACATCAGGTTAGAAATTCTTCATTCACTCTCATAAGAGAATCTCATCATGGCTTTCTTTGTCCTTCCCAACCTGACTTCAAGAGTCAGGATCAGCTGTCTGCATTTGGTGGACAATTTGAGAACATCAGCAGCCTAGTTATCGTATGTGATGCAGTTACACTTATATATTCATGTGAAATTTCTCCCAAAAGAAAAAAGATTCTTCATTAAAATGGCTCTCTCCAAACACAAGTTGAGAAAGGACAGTAACACAGTGAACAACGCCTGCTTGGAAACCTGAGGAGAAGCTTGATATACAGCATTTAAGGCAACATGTAATCTTCTCATCATAAGGCATGTTTCAACCAAGACGAAGAGATAAGCCACCTATTTAGCTAAGCTACAGATGGAACTGTACAGGCACACAGACATCTGAATGCACAATGGTAACAAAAGAACAGATTGCTCACTAAAAAAGCTTGTGTTTCATCTTCGTTCTTCAACAGAGGTAACGGACTGTGCGCTTCATGTGCAAAACACCAGCAAAACTGTACCTGCCCATGCTTCTCTTTCCCTGAATAGCTCTGTTTTGTAAAGGTCCCTTTGGAACGTTTATGTACTGGTAGGCTAAGCTAGTCCTGTTCGTCTTTTTTGGTGCTACGATGACCCTGTCAACCTCGACTTTAAAAGAACAGCTTGACCGAGCATGCTAACTTGGCTAACAGTGGATAAAAACTAGCCCCTACCTGTTGATACGATGTTACAATGCTAATTTGTTGCTGTTCGATTTCATTTACTGCTAGCAGCATTAGCCTATTACTGAACTATCCTTTTAATTCCAATCTAGTGTTATGTAATCTACTGCAATTTAAACTGTGATTCAGGAAGGACCGTTGCAAGAAAAAGTTAACAAAAAAAGGGAGTATCAAACACGTACAATGTGTAGTGCAAGGTAAAGAGTGTTAAACCTTCATATATGAAAAGAAATACAACCAAATATTACTGATAATTCAATCATATGTACTCTTGTGGGTAACACTGAGTTTACATGCACTTAATAATCTGATAACTACAGAAAATCAGATTTTGTCAGTAATCCAATCAATGCATGTTTTCGCACTTGCGCAGACTGAGAAATCTGAAAGAAATCAGAGTAAGAGTTTACATGCACTTTTGAGTGCTGTATCTGATTATTGAGCTAAAATCCAGCTTCTTTATCAGATGCAGTATGCTGTTTGCACTGACCATTTGAATAATCAGATAACTGCAGAAATCCGAGTATTGTCAGATTATTGAGTGCATGTAAATGCACTCACTTTTGTGTGAAGCCCTGAGATGTTATTGGACGGCAACAGTACAAACATAACACATTCATAAGTGAACATACACATTCGTAATCGCTTGAGTGGACAGTCACAGTCTTTTACGTGCCTTTGCAGTGCCCGCATTCTCCACCTTCAACTCATATACAGTTAGACAGCATGGCTTTTTCTTGAGTGCCTTCGGCTCCATAAAGCTTATGAATGTGTCATGTGGTCCTCATGCAGAGCTTCTCAAAAAAGGCTTACTGAAGACATCCTTCATTTAAGATCTTTCAAAATATGAAGTCCTTCATATTATGGTGGAATTTAAATTCTTTCTCCAAGATACGGATGGAATCTCCCGCTTGAGTTTGGTCCCAAAAATTAAATATATGCTAAATTTACAATCCAACATGAGTGTGGTGGCTTCATGGTGATGACATTCTTTAATGTATGCTTCAAGTTCTGGATTTTTCCTTCACATTCTGTTGTGCAGTGGACAAGGTAGGAAAACGGAGTATGCAAGAAGAATCTACAATGATCTATGACCTTGCTCTTCAGATTTGACTTCCCACAGGGTTGTTTGCATCCTGCTGAGAGAGTCGTCATGCCATGTCCTCCTCGTCATCCAGACTTAACATCTGATGCTGAGAGAGAAAGAGGGAAAAAGAGAGAAGGGATGAGAGATGGCACACTCTCACTTTCTCTTTTCCGATACCAATATGTCCTTGAATATGGACACCGATCCAATATTAATTCTTTAAAAACTACTACTACTAGTTTAGCAAAAAATCAGATTATATAAACCAAATGTAGTTGATCAGCCAAGACATGTTTGGTGTCTGAAGTTTGCTTCTTTAGTTTTGCACTGGAGCTACAAGGCTAATGTTGCTAAGAAACAATGAAAGCTTATATGCCACAAATAAGCATCGTGCCCAAGTCATGACACACTCGGCTGAAGCCATGTTGCTAAAGGGGAATTCCAGTATTTTTATAAAGTCATACAGAGTGGTTTGGTGTGAAATGCTCCGTTCTAGAGAAAATTACAGAGTCAGAATTGTTCATAGTGGTGGTGATAGGAACCAGACGTCCAAGAAGTTTAATACCTCTAAAAGCTACATTACAACAAGTTGCTAAATACACTGCCTGAGGCCAGAGACATTGTTTGATTATAGTTTTTGAGGTAAGCGTTTGGACTAAAATGTGTTTTTAAACTATTCAAGGCAGGGAGGTACATGCATGTTTGTCCCAAACAACAAAAAATAAGATTTCTACTATTTTCCATCATCAACAGTACATATAAAAACTCAGAAGACATGTGTAGGTTCACTGCCCATTTTGTATTGTTATTAAAATGGTTATATTTGTATAGACTCTGCAACCCCTAATTACTATCACAACCAGTGTAAATAAATCTGAGTTTGTAAGTTTCTCGACAATGAACCAACTGCTCTAATATATATATTTGTATATATATATATATATATATATATATATATATATATATATATATATATAAATAGTAGTTGCAGCCACCTTGAGGCCTGAATTTTGTCCATTTTGGCACCAAACATTTCACATCTTGACTGACTGAATACATTTGGGGTAAAGGGAAAATTGTGCAAATTAGATTTTTTGCCAATCTGTTGCTTTGAGGGGAGAATGGCCCAACAGCACAGTCTGTGCTGGCCTTCTTTTATCGATACTGCCAAAGAAAACAGTTATGTAACAAATAGGACATTCGCTGACCCTCCACGCTGCAAACTTCAATTTATCTCCACCAAAAGTAAAACAAACACCCGTGTTCTTTCTGCACCATGACATTCACTTTATACAAAGCAGAGCATTCACCGCCGGAAGCCTATTGGCTGTGCAGGTGTTATATGAGCCTGTATGGAGTGATTTGGTCTTACCGGGGGGTAGACGTATCCGTCTTGGCTGTTACTCCTGCAGATGTGCACTTGGTCCTCTGTTGTTTTCTGATAGACGGGGTTTTCAAAGTGGATGGTGTTGGTGTTCTTCAGTCTCCAGTGTCGCCATAGCAACACGGCACCAAACAGAGTCAGACAAATCGCAACTGCAAGAGAGAAGAGGAGATGGTATATATGAGTTAACCCTTTATTTGAGTGCATCTTAACTCTGCTCACATGCACACTGTGAGTTAATTCAATTCAGATTTTATGCCGTGTAATACAAAATCATATACACACCTATTGGCAGGATGACGTAGAGAGCGACAGGGTGTTGGGAATGGCTAACAACTGTGACATACTCGTGGCTTGAGCCTACAGAAAGAAAAAAAAACCTATTATAATACTGACATGCAAAATGCTTGGTACATTATTGAAATGCACAATATTCCCATAAACAATCTAGAATTTCAATCAAAATTATTAAATGGTTAACAAATAGTTGTATCATCCCTAACAAAAAGTCATAAATATGGCACACGTAAAGTGTCTAAAATGTGTTCACAAGTTAACATACGAAACATGATGTGAACAACATTTGATCATGTGTGACATGTCATGCCCTGTAGCGGAACATGAGATTACTCATTTTTTACACATGCTTTTCATGTCATCACATGATTTTTCACATGATCATGTGAAATGTGAAATTCAGGTGTTTATACCCCCTGCGCCTCACCCCTATCAATTGTTTTCAGAAAAGTGATTACATACAACTGTCAGCGAAATGTTTTCACAGTTTTACATTATATACAGTAGCTATTACCTTCATTAGGAGTAATCTCAGTCTTGACAGCTGGCTGCTCATCTCTGCTTGTGTCAGAGGGAAGGTTGTTTCTTTCATTCTTTTGTTTAGTGGTAGTAGTGGTGGTGTCAGGCCTGACGGGTGGTCTGGGGGAAGTCCTGGCTGGGACTCGGCGTGGGACCACTGCTGTAGTTCCTGCCTTTACTGTCTGATCATCTGTATGAACAAAAGTGGATTTGGCACTTTAGATTGGCACAAAGACATGAGCCGTTTTCATAAGGATAGATTACTGACTGCAGAAATAAGGATTGTGTTGGGTTTATTACTGGCAGTTACCATTTGCATAGTACTAAATCCATTTGTACCTAAACGTTTTATGCACCCTGATGTTCTTACAGTGACCTATTTAAACAGAATCAACATTTATTTTCGCAAATTCTTCAGAACCCCTTCATTCTACATGTTGCATTTAATTTGGCTCCCTAATGTCCACTTTGTGTGGTTTTATGTACCAAAAACAGTTCTGACTGATCTCTGTTCTGATTGGCTGCACTGGATTTCGCCTCATTCAAAAAGCAGTACAGGCTGAAACACCCCTTAAAACCTCTAACATGACTGGGCAGAGCTAAACTGCTGTAGGCTAAATTGGCAGATATATGTAAATGTCTTTCATGACATCACAAAAACAATTCATTCAAAATGAGCTGTTTTTCCAGCTTAGTTTCAATATAAGGATCATATGGACATTTACATGCTCAATCAAACTCTTTTATTTCACAAAAAAGGGGAAAATTGGCCCTATAAGATTAACTTGAAAATTTGCATGTAGTTACTGAATAATACGACATACGATGTAATAATCCTGATAAGGCGTTAATACTTTACTAGACTTCAATAAAGGAGAAAATAGAGCTATGAACAGTGTGAACTTCAGCGGGCTTAAATTGCAAACAAAAAGCTGTAGAGAAAAAATGCTGGGAGACACATTAGGCAATGCCTACCTTCCACACATTTCCTCATGTCAGGGCCCAGGACCATGTGATCAGGGCAGGCGCAGGTGTATTTGGGTGAGTGCTGGTTGAGGTGTGGAGCCGGAAGACACAGGTACTCACAGCCTCCGTTCACTTGATTACCCTCCTTACACCAGTTTGTACCTGCAGAACAGAACAACAGCTATAGCAAGATCCAACAAACACAATACATGAAGCTCTTCTGTTAATCTCTTAAACTCTAGGCTTATTATTCATGTGTTAATTGTAAATTCAGTAGCTATAATGAACCTACTATGACAGGTACATAGTTATAAGAGTGACTAAGAGATATCTGGTCCTGTTCTACCTGGGTCCTTAGAGTTTAACCCCTTAATGACCATACCTGAATTTACATTTCCCTTTGTTCTGTTGTTCTCTGAACTTGCCTGAGCACAAATCGGATTCAAATCAAGCAAACAGCCAAGCTAAAAAGTGCTCAGTGTATAATATGAAATCTAGTTTTTGTTCACATGGAACTAACAAACTTGACTGTACATAAAAGTAGATCAATTAGATTGTAGTAAAAACAACTTTAATGAGTAATATTACAAGATCATCCAATGTATTTTATTTAATAACAAAATTTCAGCACTTTTCATCAAATCCTGTGACATTTTTCTTTATTATAGTTCTTCTTCTACTTATAATTTCTTTATTATAAGTATAGGAAGTGAATTAGTGGGTTTAAAATGTATCTAGAAGTCAATAGTAAAGACTATTTAGAGTCCAAAACATTCTACAAAAGCTGATGTGTTTAAAGTATGAGTGAAAGTTAATAAAGTGTAACATTTGGTTACCGTTGGGTTGTTTAAGGTCGTGGTACAGCACAATGTCCTCAGGAGACATCAGGTTCTCCGCCACTCTCACTATGTCTTTTCCTGTCAGACGGTTGGCACTCATGATGCTTTTACTAGACACATCTGTCCAGAACACTTTCTCCTATGGAACGAAACACAAAAGGGAGAAAATCCAGTTCAGAAACGTAGGATGGTTCTAAGATCTAAGATGCAAAGGCTTTTTACTTGGTACTGTTAGCCTACTTGGAAAGTTGTAAAGTGTGTGAAAGTCTTTGGACATGCAGCCACGTGAGGGTTTTATTGATTCATTCGGCATGAGAAGGATTATAGAACGTGTTCAACTCAAAGTAGGCCAACATGAAAGAGTCTGACACAATACTAATCCCTCTGAAACATTCACGGCCAAATGTGAGGATTAAACTGATGTGCTATTCATTTGGAATGTAATTTACTGATCCAGTAGCTGACTTAAGTTAAAGTTATTCACTATTTAGAGCTTATAAACACTTAATTGGTTGTTAATTCCTGCTGAATAACTGCAGTGTGGATTGCAGCTGGATTATTTAAACTGTGTACAAATACACAAACGCACCTCAAAGACGGTCAACGAGAGTGGATGGGCCAGCTTGCTCTCGTCGATGATGAGTGTGTGACGCTGGCCGCCGTTGACCCCGATGCTGGAGAGCGTGTGCAATTTGGAGTCCACCCAGTACAGACGCTGCTTCACCATGTCTAAAGATACAAACATTTACACTTTAGGCAAGAAGGTTTAAACAAAGATCCCATAAAACTGAGGCGTAAAGGGCTTATATCCTTCATTTTTCTTCTATTTTATTTTTTCTTGAGGTCTGCTTATGACGTCGGTGCAGTTTTATGTACCAAAAACAGCCAGAATTTATTTTTACAAGACCATTTTCCAAGCTCTCTTTACCCCCTTAGAACTAAGGGGGCCATTTCTGTTATTGTGCATTTAAGACATTAAGGTATACGCAGATGAGGTCTGTTCTGATCGGTTGCCCTGCATTATGCCTCATTCAAAAGGCAGTCCAGGCTGAAAAACTCCTTATAGTTTAATCGTGAACGGTTAGGCTAAAGTGTTTATAATGAGATATATTTGCGGTTTAGTTTTCATATATGGACTATGTGGACTGGGGAGTGAACAGTCCATTGTTGATGGAGAACAGTGTTGATGGAATAAATTTTATTCATATGGAAATTCATAAATTAAGTAAATTCAATTCATTTTTTTAGTTATGGGTTTATTAATGAAGAGCAGTGTTATTAGAAAGGCCACTGCTGATGAAACACACAAAAACAGTCTAAAGTAAGCCTAGAAACTGCATACTCACCCAGTGTGATGCCATTAGGCCAGATAATATTGTCAGTGACCAGAGCTGTGCGGTCAGCGCCGTTCAAACCACTCTTCTCAATCCTGGCAGGATGTCCCCAGTCTGTCCAGTACATGAAGCTACAGGGACAATATAACATACACAGCATTTACTAATTGCTTGACGTATTCACTTGTAATGTAGTTAATATAAGGAATAGCTTGGCCAGACATGCTGATGTGGCTAACAGTGAATGGAAGCTGGTAGCCATCAATGCCTTAAGGGGTGTTATAATAAAATAGGTCATCTCATTAACCCTTATGAGGTGTTTAGAATGGTTCGTCTTTTCAACTGAGACTCTTGTTTTCCAAACGTGAGTAATACTGTTTGTGCATCAACAGTAACTCACTTGTGCTCTGGGTCTACAACAATGGCCCGTGGCTTTTTCAGACCCTCTGTGATAAGGGACTTGCGCTTCAATCCGTTTGTGGTTGCCACGGATATGAGTCCTAAGCTGCTGTCGGTCCAGTAGATGTTGCCATGGATCCAGTCAACGGCCAAGCCTTCAGGGGCAGAAATACGGCTGTCAATCACGGTGCTGTGGTGGGAGGAGTCAGCAGCCTGGTCCACGGAAGTGCTGGGAAAGAGGCAAAGCCGAAATGAGTATGAGGACAGGATACTTACTTAAACTGTACAATAATGTTCAAACTGAGGAACAAAGACTGCAATCAAACCTCCATAAAGCATTAAGAATGGCTTGTTATTGAGTTATTCACCTTAAGATTATTATTTTAGATTATTACAAATTACTGATCAAGTACTGTGAAACTAGTATTTGTTATGTGTTTATGAAAATTACAAGACAGGGGATTAAATAAATAGTTTGAATAGTCAAAAAAGCTAATATTTCTAAAAATAAAGGGAAACAGCCAGTAATTAGCATTATGCTAAACACATCATGCTAATTGGTGGCTACTTGCTCCCATTCACTGTTAGCCACATTAGCATTTTTTGGCCAATCTATTACTAACATTAAGTGTATTATATTAAGTTAGTAGTGTAGTTAATGGATCAGTTGATTATCTCTATATTATAATATTTTTTTCTCTGTAGCTTCATGTAGCCAATTAGTTACGTCTTTGTGTGAGATTGCCATAAAATGGTCCTGTTATATATCTGTGGTCAACAGAATAGGACCGGATGCTCTTGCTCACCTGTAGATCTTTTTGTGGGAGAGATCGGACCAGAAAATCCTCCTGCTGGACATGTCCATGTCAAGCGCCACTGCGTTCTTCAGCCGGGGGATCAGACAGGTGTACTCACTCTTATCCAGCGTCATCTTCCTCACCTCATGACGGTTGGTGAAGTATAAGTACGGGACATTTCCTGAAGGAGAAAGGAAAAGCTATGAGTGTTTTCCACCTCTTCTACATATATAATCCATTCAACATTTGTGTTTGTAAGTAAAAGGGGAGGTATTTTAATATGACTTTGAATTTGACTCTTGTTTGTAGAAAACAGAATGAGAATAAATTTCAGCATTATTCTTCATGTAAATCGCTATATAATGTTATGTGTTTGCATTTAAATCATCATGTGTTGCAAAACCAGGTGCGTTAGAGCAGTGTACTGTGTAGTGCTATATCAAGCAACATACCTGCAACAGCTTTGCACTCTTTGGTCATGGGATCCATCTCGTAGCCCTCCTCACACTCACACTTAAAGCTGCCCTCCAGGTTCACGCACACCTGAGAGCAGGTGTCAGGGTCAGCACACTCGTTAATGTCTGAAGACAGAAAGAGAGAGAGAGAAAGAGCGTCAGTCATAAATTTTATTTTCTTGCATCAATATAACTGTAGTTGGATAATTAGCTGATGAGCTGATCTGGGCCTGCTAGAGATTTTCAGGTGCCTTTAGTTTATGTTTGGAAAAGAAAGCTGCCAAATGATTATTTAGGCAAAACCTTACTTTTTAAAACCTTTTAAAAAGTAAGCAAACTGGCTGCCTTAAAATGTTATTTTAGTAAACTTTAAATACTAACACAATTTTGTTCTGTTAATGGGCCCATGCTGTTGAAAAAAATAATATAGTTTGATAGTCTATACAGTCCATATATGGAAACTAAGCTGCAAAAACAGCACCTCTACATATATCAACCTATTCAGCCTATAGCAGTTTAGCTCCACCCATCCATGATGAAGCCTGGAGTGCTTTTTGAATGAGTCGCAATACAGGGGAGCCAATCAGAACCGAGCTCAATTACATATTCTAGCTTTAAAGGCACAGAGCCTGTTTAGTTCTGAGGGACAAAGACAGGTTGGACATGGCATGTAAAAATAAATTTTGACTTTTTTGGTGAGATAAAAACACACTTTGCTCTACAAGCGGAAAAAATACATACAAGAAAAATGTAGGGTTTGAGCCCTTTAACTTGTTTTCTGTTTGAATTTTACGACAGCCAGTTTACTTCCTTAAAGGTAAAATAACAAATATCTTTTATGGTGATTAAGCTAACTTGCAAAGCCACAAAGATGTTGGCACCACCTTCACAGCGTTTGTTGTCCACCAGGCGATACCCTGCAGGGCAAAGGCACTCATAGCCGATCTTCAAGTCATTACAGATGTGAGAGCAGCCACCGTTATTTTCAAGGCACTCGTTGGTATCTGGGGAGAAAACAAAGAGAGAAAGTGTGGGTGAGCAATTTAAACTCCAGAGCCTCTATTAATTTCTCTTTCGCTTATATCATATTTCCTACATCTGCTTATGTACTCCACTTATTCCCTCTGTTTCTATCTCCCCTGTCTTGGCTAGATACTCTGGCTCAGTCTTCTGGCCTTGCCTGACAGTTTTCCAGTAACGGATGGGATGTAAATTCCAGGAAGCCCCTGATGCTGGTTCCCTAGTGTGTGTATATGGATTGTAATGATAATGATGGTGATGCACTTACTGCACTCTTTGAGGGGCTCATCAGACCAGTCTCTGCAGTCTCGCTGCTTGTTGCACACTTTGTCCATGCTGATGCACTCTCCACTGCGGCACTGGAAAGTGTCCGGACCCTCGCACTTACTCACTGCAGAAACACAGGAATGCCAAACCATTAGCATCAGAATCAGAATCACTTCTATTCACCAGTGTGTGTTAAGCGCATTGACATGAATAACAGAGTTTCACTGGACAAGTAGAAAAATGCATTTCCTGAAGAAAGTGAGGAGTAAGTAGGAGGTATTTTTGAGAATATTTAGGCAGCTGTTAGGTGGTTGCCAAGTTGTTGCTAGGATATCTCTTGATGGTTGTTATGGTATTTTAGGTAGTCAGTCGGTTGTTCATTAGTTGTTACTAAGATATCCAAGGTGGTTGCTACGATGTTACTAGGTGGGTGCTATTGTGTCAGGTGATTGCTAGAGCATGGCTAGGTGGTTGCTAGGGTGTTGCTAAGCAGATCATATGTGATTGCTTTATTTTCGCTGAAGTATTAGAGGTGCTGGTTGCTAAGAGTTTGCTATCGTGTTCCAGGTGGTTGCTAAGATATTGTTAGGTGGTTGCTATTGTATTAGAGGTGGTGGCTAAGTTTTTGCTGTATGGTTGCTATGTACTGGTGGTGATTGCTAGGGCATTGCTAGATGGTTACTCTGGTATCTTTCATAGTTCCTAAGGGGTTGCTACGTGGTTGCTATGGCATCCCAGGTGGTTGCTAGGATGTTGCTAGTCTATATGAGTCATGGTGACATAAGCAGAGCTATGAAAGTATGTAAAGTGTAAGGAATGTAGTTACGAGAGTGAGGAATATATGTGTGCAAGAAAGGGAGAGAGAGTGAGAACCTGTGTTAAAAACTGCACTCACCAGTTGCACAGTCATTCTCATCACTCATGTCCCTGCAGTGATACTCGCCATCACACTGCCGAATGCCAGGAATACAGGTACCATCCAGACATGTGAACTCATTAGGCTGACAGGTGGGTGCACCTGCAGACAAACGCAGGTATTAAAGGACAGCAGAATTTCATTGTGCATTAGCTTTTATAAAGAGGAATCAGTGGAGAACTAAACTAGTTCCCACATCAACACCAATACAGAGTCCTTGGGCAAGACTCCAAACACTACATTTGCCTGTAACTCTGTAAACTGTAGGTGACTCTGGGTAGGAGTGTCTGCTCAATGCATAAACGTATTACAAATACTTAAAAAACTAATCAACTACATATATTGTTACAAAGATAACATAAGTTCTGTTTAGTTGTATTTAGTGCAGTGTGTGAACTGCTGAATAAAAATCAATGTATGCATAGTTTTTGATAGTATTTTTCAGTGTGGCACCACTAGGATGTTTTTCTGGTACCAATTTATCAAATCTCAGAAAAAAAAAAATATTGTGATTCATATTGTCTATGAAAATGTCTTCAACGATATAGCATTTTTGCCATATTTTTACCACCCCAACATCACCAACTAATTCATACAGCCCTATAGAACACTGCTTCTCAATTACATTATCATAATCCTATTTACTGTACTACTGTCTTTTTTGCACTGATATTTTATTGTTCCAACTGAACCAATCTTATGCTGAACTCACTGCAGTTGGCTTCATCTGAGTGGTCAATGCAATCGAAGCTCCCATCACAGCGCCACATGATGTGGATACACTCTCCATTGCTGCAGTGGAACTCCTGATCGTGGCAGGGCTTTTCCGGGGCCTTGTGGCCGCAGTTCTGGGGCCATTCGTCTGAGCCGTCAGCGCAGTCAGCGTCCCCGTCGCATGCCCACAGCTGGGGCACACACACTGAGTTGTTGCACTGAAAGGAGCCAGAGGTGCAGGTGGGAGGGGCACAGGAGGCCTCATCGCTGCCATCCGAACAGTCCGACTCATCGTCGCACACAAATGACGCAGAAATACACTGACCATCGTTACAGCGGAACTCTTCTTCCGTGCAGTTCTTTGGAACTGGAGAGAGATACAAGAATGACAGTGAGTTAGACACTGGGATGTTAAAGGGGTAGTTCAAAATCAAATCAAAAGCAGATCTGATTTGTTAGGTGCTTGCTATGGCATTCCAGGTGGTTGCTAGTGTGTTGCCAGGTGTTTGCTATGATATCTGTGGTGGCTGCTATGGTACTGGGGTGGTTGCTAGAGTGTTGCTATGTGGCTGCTATGATATTGGTGATGATTGCTAGGGTATTGCTAGGTGGTTACTATGGTATCTCTCATGGTTGCTAGGGGGTTACTATTACTATGGCATTCCAGGTGGTTTCTATGATATCCCAGATGGTTGCCAGGGTGTTGCTTGGCTACAATCAGTAATTTGAAAGCTACCTTCAAACCTAACTTTTCTGCACTTTTTCTATTTAAGATCATTTAATTTGACAATTTGAAGAAAATCTGAGATATTTATGCATGCAGCTTGCACCATGCTACTGTTACTGCAAAACTAACCTGTCACGGCTGATTGATATATTGGGAAAAAGAGTGTAAATTTGATTTTTCAATGCAAGGCCTAAATAAACATACCCCAATAACAGTTGAAATGAATGAATGAAATTTTACTTTGAGTCATTAAAGACCCACTCTAATTAAAACATAACATCTTCCCATTGGTTATCCATGCTCAGACCTTGGCAGTGGTCCCTTAAAATCATTTGAATCTGTCAATGTTGGCCACAGTGAAAAGCATCAGCATGTAAAATGGGTGCTTTCTGTGAGCCACCATGCTTTCTGTCACTGTACAGGCTTCTTCATTATTGAATGTACTGCGCAGGGAAGGGGTCTGAAGCACAACCCATGCTACGTGCAGTTACACATATCCACCAGAGACGTCTCCAAATCCCCAAAACCTACATAGTGTAATTTTAAACAGTAGAAATAGAAATAGAAATAGAGGACTGAAACGATGATGTCATACCACAGCCTTCCTCGTCGGCCCCGTTCTCGCAGTCAGACTTTCCGTCACAGCGCCACCTGAGGGGCACACACTGGTTCAGCCTCCCGCCACACTGGAACTCTGACTGCTGACACATCTTCTGGCCTGGACAAGAGATGAAACAAATTAACACAGAGACAAAATCAGACTGCAGTTCAGTTCAGTACAGTGGACTGTGTTCGCTATAAATGGTAAAAGAGACAGTCGAGACCAACTGTAACATTTTCTGTATTTTCCCAATCTAACTCATCAGGTCAAAGATGATGATGGTAGTCATGAAGGGCATGTGACTCACTGCAGGTGGCTGGCAGCTCATCAGTTCCATCCCCACAGTCGTCCATGTCGTCACAGACCCAGCGGGTGGTGATGCATTTCCCATTTCCACAGCGGAACTGCCGCTGGCCACAGGTAGCAGCGCCTGAAACAGAAAGAGCAAAAGGCGACCGTTACTGGAAATGCCACAGGTAGCCACAGCATTAAAGAAGTTCAATTTTACAAACTTTCAAATCACATTAGTAGGTCTACTTGAAATTACTTAAAAGGCCCATATCTTGGAAAAAAAAACTTTTGAATTTAAAGAGTTTATAGTACACAAAGAGTTTAAGAACATACTGTTCACATCCCAGTCCATACAGTCCTTCAAAATCAGTCTATTTTGAATTCACTGTATCTCTGATGTCACAGCAAACCAAGCCATTCACATACATCTGCATATTTAGCCTACAGAGATTTAGCCACTTTAACCCACTGATATTTTGATATTCGATATGAATTGTTTACAATTGTGCACAAATAATGAATCAAATAATGATTTCTTTGCTAGTAAACATAACATGCTGTAAGTTTCTAAATGTTGAAGGTCAAACAGTGATTCTAAAACTGGGTGTAGGAGGCTGATAATGTACAACCTGAAGCAGTTAATGCTTAACAACATCACAACCTATGATCACGGGACGCAATATAAGGACCTCAGCAGACGGTATATACTGAAATGACCGTGACTGTTCAGACTTGTGACTGTGTTGCAATAACGTAATTAACCAGGTGTGGTGGTTCACAGGAAACATTATCAAAAAAGGATGCAGATGAAACTGGTGCAACAACCACGATTTCAAAACAGGTAACAGCTGATTAATTTAAGAAAGAGGGGGAAATCCAGAAAAAATCACAAGATCACAGGTATGACTTACTGAACTCTGGAGAGACAGAGAGAGAGAGAGACAGAGAGAGAGAGAGAGAGAGAGACTGATAGTACATGCTGCGTACATTTGGTTTCTAGATGGGTGCAGGCTGTTGTTGACAGCTAATGTCAGACACAAGAAAGGAGGTTGTCACGACCACATTCTTTGTTTTTTCTCTTTGTTAAAATGTCCCAGCTTGGGTCTTGAGCCGATGACATTTTGCTGTTTCTTTAAGACAACAGCCAGAGGAGGAGTTTAGTAATCACACCACCAGTTGCTCATTGGTCTCACAGGACATTCCGCATAATTCAGATACTACAGAGACGCAGAAGGGAGGCGGAGAGAGACGGTAATAGTAACAAACGAGGGAACGTGGTGAACTTGATCTGAACTGGACGGATGCTTTAGCAACCAGTTTCCAAAAAACCTGTAATTCTTGGCCTGATGCGCCGTGCTTGTGCTGTCAGTGACGCACTGCAGGCTTTCAGGATTGTGGGAGAGGAGTGGTAAGACTGGGATCACTTAGAATAAGGCGAGGGAGCGAGAGAGAGACTCTGGGCAATCCGCCCACTGTGGTCTGCTGCAACTATGTATGTGTGCATGTGTATATTCCTCCTTAAAGCATACCAGCTGTCCTGGATAGCTCTGCATTATGTTCATCCACAGCCCTGCTTTCCTTTCTAAATCCTCCACAGTGGGGGCAGGAGAATTCCAGCATGAATTCACATTCGTCATTACACTATGTAAGCTAATAGTAGAAACTCCCAGCACCACCAGAAAACCATAAACCCTTTATGTGCTGGAATATGAAGAAGCTGCTGGGATGCAGCAGTTAGCTTTTGCACAATAAAGGAAAGAACATTCTTAAGTTGCGCACTGTGTCGCACTGTATTTGGTTTTATAAGGTTAGGAAGGATACTTGCATCATTTATTGAAGGGGAATTACATAATTTTGTCAAAACCTTCAATGCTCTGTTCTAGAAAAACTTCCTGAGTCAGATTTGTTCACAGTGGTGGTGACAGGAACTAGACGTCCAGATTTATCACTGTTACACCATCGTCAACATTACATATAAGAACTCAGAAGACGTGTAGGTTCACTGGTGAATTTGGATAGTAAATAAAATGTCTTTATTTGTGTGGTAGACATGGCAACCCCTGGTTCCCATCACCACCACCGTAAAGAAATCTGAGTCTGTAAGTTTCTCTACAATGAACCATTTCCCATCAAACCACTTGTACAAACCATTTGTAATAAAGTATTATTATTATTATTAATAATAATACGCTCAATGCTGGGATAGGCTCCAGCACCTTCCGCGACCCAGAAGGATAAGTGGCTTAGAAGATGGATGGAGGGATGGATGGATGGATGGATGGATGGATGGATGGATGAACTACAGGCAACAAGCTTAAGTATGGCATTTTAGAGCACAATGTCAATTTATTGCTGATTTTACAAATTGGAAAAAAAAAAGTTATTTTCAACAACAACACATAGAGTTTGACCAGGGGCACCCAAACTTTTGCATAAACCTGTTCACATGGAGACATGCAAATACACAAAATAACATCACAGCTTAAACAGAATCTGTTACGTTTACGGGGCAAAAATATTAAATATGTCAGCCTTTTCTTGCTGCGCTTGGTATTTCTGATGACACATGATATTATAATGTTATTGCCCAGATAGTGGAAGATGTCTGAACATGAATATCAGTTAATATCAACCTCTATTCTAGAGTGTAAAACACTCTGTTCTGGACCCCGGCAACTCTAACCCTCGACCCCCACCCCTCTTTGGGTTTCCCATACATTCATTCGTTATTTACACCACAGGTGCTGAAAGTAGGTCATGTCCAGCCCCAGCTGACCTCCAGCTTAAACATGACCCTCAAACACTGGGAGGAAATCTTTGGCGGTGTATACGGTAAAGAACAGGACTTTGTGAAACATGTGAGAAACTAATTTTCCACTGGAATGTGCACTAAATCTCCTGAGACCATACAAGGACAAGCGTACGTTTTCCTTTGAGTGACGGGAAAAGGGGCCCTCCCTTTCTAAACTCTAATCACCGCATACAGTGCAGATTAGTTTCATAGTAGCCAAATAATTCATGGTATTTGCTAACAGAGGGTGAATCACATTGCATTCGCATTACATAACATAACATAGACGCTAACAGGATAGGTTTGCATGCTTACATTAGCAGGTAGGTATTTAACCAATATTCTACACAAGTAACCTAAATTTTATAAGTCAATTTATGTGGCAAATTAAAAGCATAAACAGTTAAAACAGTTGTATTGAAATTATAAGTGTAATCTAGCTAGTTTAGGTATGTTAAAAAAGCTTCTGTCTTTGGGGGTGTGAGGGTCAGGGAAATAAAGTCTTAATTAAGGGGGTCAGATACACATCAGCAATTTAAAATGTTTAGATTAACAGTTGGCAAATATAATCTGTAACCTCCATACGCCTGCATGACATACATGTACGTCATAAGGGGGTTGGAATTCAGCATGACACCTGTGGTCTAAATTCTGTGTTCAGCTTCACAGTGAAGTTTTGTTCATTTTTATAGTTCATACTGTGCTCTAAACTACATCAACGAAGACCTAATGAAGACCTGGGTGCGATTTGAGCAGGTTGAGAGAAGTTTTGGGGATGTATTTGAAGAGAGATTTGGGTGACTATTGACTTCTAGTATTAGCAATGTTAGCCTCATGGCTCCAGCAATAAACTAAAGATGCAAAACTGTGGAAACATGACTTGGTCATTGGACTACATTTGGGATAAGTAGTAAATTGTGTAAATTACATTTATTGTTGAACTACTCTTTTAAGAAGTATAAAGCTTGTGATGGCCCAACACTTCAAGAGGAACCGTCAAAAAGCGTTCTGATATCTGACACCATGAAGAGCTCAGCTTATCAGCATAACTGAGCGAAGCTATGATGACCTTGCCTGCTAGTTTCTCTGACAGTGCCTCCCGGATGTTTGAGTTCAGTCGTGTCAGGTTCATTGTCAAACTGAAAACTATACCAGACCAAAACTCTCACTAAAATATCACTTTCTTCTAAGTGAAAAATCCAACACACAACCCTAAGTAGGCCAAAAAGTCATAAACTAACTGACACGTGGCAAAGCAATATGTAGAAAAAAAAGTGGGTGTCCTACTGTGGAAAAGTCTGTTCATAGTATCTGGGTCAGCAAGCAAATTCTGAGTACTTGGGCCCCTTTCTGGTCATAGTGGACTAAATAACACTGGACAGTACAATATAGCTGCCCCCTGGAATGTGAATCACCTGACTCTCATTTAAACATATTGTCTTTCAGATGCTTTCACATTATTATCATATTAAGAAATCCCATACAGACACACATATACATACACTAATAAGTAGAAAATATGGTTAGGCATCTCACATATAAGGGAACAAATCCCATGTGAGGCGTTAGAGCTGTGGCCCACCACATCCTGACAGACGTGACAAACTGCTAAAGCGGTGTGGCTAAGCTGATGAAAATAAGTAACTCTAAAACAAACATCCGTAAAACTCACTACACTAAAAGAGAATGGAGATTCTTAAGGCCTGACCTACATGAATACATTGTCATGAATACCAATACTAGTTTTACAGAACTGCAAATTGTTGTAATTTTATATGGCCAAAAATCAAACACTCCACTATTTTCAACAGTGCTTTACTGACTGATGTTGCTTGATGTTGTCTGATCAAATAGAATCGCATTCTTGAATGTGTTTTTTATATAACTTGTAGTGTTTCACTTGTAAATGATACTTCAGACTTGATGTACGTCAGTGATAAACAAATTCACAGCACTGCAGTTGCGTTAACGCAATAAATTATTAACGTCACTATTTTTTTTAACATCATTAATGCATTTTCCTAGCTTTGACTATATTTAGTAGCGTAGGCTAAAGCTCAGCTGCAGCTGTATGTTACTTTGCCTCCATGACTCATTCAAATACAGCTTTTAAATGGCAAGTTCCATTGATGTCTCTCTTGATAAAACCAAAGTTATTTCTAGCTACTGCCATACTGTGAATTTGTTCATCATCAAAGTACATTTACAAGCATCATTTCCAAGCAAAACACACAGGACGGTGCTCACAGGAGACTTACGAGCAGCAAATGCAACAGCAAAGTGTAAGGAGGAAATCCTGTTCCCCTTGCTCATTTGATAAACACTGCATTCACACAATGTAAATAATAATACTGAACTACTCAGAGTAATAAATACATTCTGTTAAAGCTTATCTTGCCCACTTATACAGCTATAACAAAATGCACAGCTTTTTAAATGGAAAAACTTCTTATATACACTTTAAATGGTGGTTCTTCAAGGGTTCTTTAGAGAAATGGTCTATATAATGGTCTATATAATGGTCTATATAGAACCATGAACCATGCACACTCAAACCCCTTGCATGATTAAAGGGTTCTTTGCAATGTAAAATGATTCTTCAGATTGAGAATGTGCTGTAGATGGCTTTTTGATAAGGGTTCCACAAAGTGGCAAAAAGGGTTCTTCTATTGCAATATGTATGTATGTATGTATGTGTGTGTGTGTGTGTGTATATATATATATATATATATATATATATGTATATATATATATATATATATATATATATATATATATATATATATATTTATATATATATATATAAATGTGCAGAAGTGTGTTCTCTGTTTCATTTTCAACAATACATGTCATTTGACCAGAATTGACTAAACATTTGCAAACAACTGTGTGTGAAGTCTGAATACTGAAATACTGGTAATTTAAATTGGCTGAATGATATATCAGTCAAATCCCATTGATCATAGAATCGCAGCACACTTCTGCAAAGTACTACAGAGGAGCCTCATAGGAATATATAAGTGAATACTTTTCCATTAAAGCATTTATACAAATTCTATTTCAGGGCATTGCAGCTTAAATGAGTGCATTTTACTCTTCTACACATTGAGAAGCTCCCCCACTATACCAGCTCATTCCATCTTTCATTACAAACCTGTGCTCTTCCTTCCCCTGTGCCTTTTGTGGGTTTACACGAGTGCTATGTTTACTTACAGAACGTCAGAGTAAAGTTCACGGCCTGGCCTGTGTCTCTTTTCAGGGTAAATTTATAACCACAGTGTCATATGCATGAAAGTTGAGGCCTAGCTCCATCCCCACCTACAAAAACTACATCAGTAGCTAATACTAAAACAGATCTGTAAAACAAGCGACTCCCAGTGGCCTCGATTGTGAGGTGTTTCATTGCATATGTATAAGAGCCATTGTGAGGTATAAGAGCCTGCAGGTGCAATCTAAGTGATTAGTATGCAGACATTCATGTGATACTTCCATTATGCCTTTTAAAGTGGCATGAACACCCCTTGGACTGGTTAGTCGCCCCATTTCAGAGCTCATTCCATGGCAATATATGACAGTAAGAAAGTGTGTGTGTGTGTGTGTATGTGAAGGGGTGGGTGTAACGTCTTTATCAGGAGTGACCTTGCATATTTTGAGGCAGTACAGATACAGACCCTGGTTAGAACAGCCGTTAAGAGAAGTACCACTCTCTTCCAAATTATGCAATTTCCTGAGGAGGAAAACTGGGCGTATAGAATAAAAAGGACCATGTATGTCCCAACATGTGCCAAAATGCTCTTTTATTGAGCTAAAGTTACAAAATATCAATGTTAACAAATGTTAATCACCATAATTAATGCGTCTATGGCAAGAGATTTCATACAAAAGGTGGAATACATCACAGTCGAATGAAAAATAAGCACAGATATAATGTTAAATCCTCTAATTCAGGGCCATCATTGGTTTCTGGCCGCACCCAGCACAGTTAAACCGGCTTTTTTTCTCTCTGCCACGCCCACTAATCAGCAATGCAGCATCCACAACGCACAACAAACCAGCTAGCTCTCCTATTGGCTGAGGAGCCGCGTGCTATTTCTGAGTGACCAATCAGCGCGACGAACGCTCATCCCATTGATTCCATTCTGGAAAAAATCCATTGAGGAAGTTAAATGTGACGGTAAATAGCGAAGGAAAGTGAGTAATGGTACGTGCTAAAGGGCTAAATTTCAGTGTAAATCTGTCCATGTGCTGCTGTAGTGTGGAACTGAGGTGGAACACAAATCGTGGAACAATCTAGAATGACAAAGTGGCATGCCCCCCCCCCTTCATCTAGCTTTAATTTACCTCCTCTGGTGGTTCAGATAAGGACATGGCACAGAAATCCACAGTAAATACAAATACACTGATGACTAACTTAGCTTCAAGTGGCTTGCCTTTATTATACATGCTAAAATGTGACATACATGTTTTTTTCCAAGTTATTTTCAAGTATAAAATACATATAATGCGTGTAATACAGCACCTATTACTCACTATAGCCTACATCTATATATCAATCTATCTATGTTTGTTTCATTTTACTCTAGATTTTACACGCTGAAGTTATAAGATGCTACTTTTCTGTGATGCTGCTCTTATCACGGGCAGATGCTCCAGATTAGATGAGATGAATGTAAACGCTAAATTGTACTTACGCGTTAAAGCCACACAGGCGAGCCCGACCAGCACAAAGCTCAACATCCACCTCAGCAGCATCTCCGCGGCTTTGCCTTCAGGACTTCGGAAGGGGGACGGCAGGCAGGATGCGGACCAGGCTGTAGGCTTAAGTCTTTCTTCTAGGTGGAAGCAGAGACCAGCGAAACTTGTGTGTCCTTATGACTGTGGCGTGTGAGAGACGTAAAGTGTCCTCGTGCGATAGCAGCGTCTCATTGAACTGGCCGGTGGGGAATCTGACCGGTTTCAATGTGGTCCTCTGGGGGCGGGGCTTAGAGTGGTGTGATATTTGAAATGCGGCACATCATCGTGTGTGGGCGGGGCTACGCACACACGCCACACACTGTTGATGATGTCCTTATCTGAGGGACAAGTTTACACTTTATACACCACCAAAGCACACAGGGCTGTAAATGTATGTATGTTTGAATGGCTCACAAGAACAATAGTGTGAGTATCTGTGAGGATCTTGGCCCTATATGTTCCATATTTAAAATGAATGAAGGACTAACCACCAAACCATCATCTGAGAGTCTTTTAAAGTATTCAGCAGCCAAAGAAATGCTAGTGTTGAATACTTTTGAGTGGAAATATATAATCAATGCAGAAATGCTGTACACATTTTTATCCATTACTGCAAAATTAAATTCAAAGGGGAATTCCACCAATTTTACAAAAAATAGTTAAGATGTAATCAAGGTCATTCAGAGTGCTTTTGTTTGAAATCCTTTATTCTAGAGAAACTGAGTCAGAACTGTTCACAGTGGTGGTGATAGGAACCAGACATCTGAAGAGTTTATTGCCTCTTAAGAGCTCCCTCATAAAACATTATGAGACAAAATGGTCATGAATATGCTGCCTAATGCCTGAGACATTATTTTACGAAAGGTTTGTGATAAAGTTTTGGCCATCTTGTTAATCCATTTATTTTAATTCCTTCATGGCAGAGGGGTAACAGGGGTAATAGGGGCAAAAAAAAATTTTTTTTTTTTCAGATTTTCTGCTATTTTACAATCATAAACATTACATATAAAAAACTTAAAGGACATAGAGGTTCACTAGTGGTTTTGGATAATAAACTGCCTTTAGTTTCTATCACCACCACTCTAAGTAAATCTGAGTCTGTAACTTTCTCTACAACAAAAAATTTACATCTAACAACACTGGACTTTGTTTACATCGCAGCGATTAATTTGGGCAAAAATTTGGAAAAATCTGTGGATTCCCCTTTAATATGCAATCCCTATGCACAAGACTATGGTGCTTATTTACGTCTGTATGGACACACTGAGCATCTTCTGAGCACTATGATTGAACCGGCATCAATCACACCAGCAAAACTCCACCTCCTACAGCCACTTACATGGTTCCATATCTCCTCCCCCCATCAAAACACCATCCCCAGGGGGGCACAGTTCCCTCCTGGTGTTCCATCTGGGAAATCTGAAAGCCTGTAATTTTGGCTTGGCTTTTTAAGATGTCAACAGATGCTTTGTCCAGGTAATGAGATACATAATAAATATTTATCCTGCCTCGAAACTGTATGTATAAGTAAGTAAATAAGTAAATAGTATTGTGAATTAGATAAACATGAACTGGAAGGTGAACTTTTCAAATGATTAGAAATGTAGGACTAGTGCCTTGACTCCCTATTCATTTCCTAATCTTAAGATTTATTATTCAACAACTACTATGGATGATTCAGTAACTACTATTGAACTAATAAGTTTGGAAAAAGTTCGGTGGTTATGAGAATGAGGGCCCACATACAGGCCTTAATGATTTAAGAGGTGAAAACTGTACTAGAAACATACTACAAACAATGCTGCTTTTCCTTTGAGGAAACTAGTAAGAAATAATCATTATCGGAAACGTTAAGAATTTTTACTCTCTTCACAGTCTGAATATTTCTCCCACTTCTCATGAAGAATGATGCCATTTGCCACAACAGTATTTGCAGCATTTTCCCTCTGAGTGCAGAGATAAAAAGTCACCAGTACCTTTGAGCTTCAGCCGTAGACCAGACCAATCGTATGTGCGTAAAACAGGTGGTGTGATCGAACACCAGGCTTTCACCACACAGCCCAGATCTGATAATAGCTACTGAATTTACCACACAGTGTCAGAAAATGATTACATAATCTCACAGTCTGATGTATATATATGTGTGTGTGTGGAAATGATGTTCATATTTCAGTCAAGGAAATTCCCAACACTTTTTTCATTGCAACAGCAAAATTAGACTCAGTGTTCAGCAGAGGTGAGGGAACGAGACTTTGCATACAATAAATCTGACACAGCTCTGAAAAAGAAGACATCTGTTTATTCAAATCTTCCTCTTCTCCCCCCAGATTTGCAAATGATTTGAAAATTCAACAATATTGGATTCTAAACATAATAGAACTTTCTGGTGTGATCATCTTCAGTCAGGTGAGTGAAACGTGATATATTGAGATATTATTACTAACCCCAGTTCTTAAGTCTAAAGAATTATTTAGTAACTACTGTGAATCTATGTAAGTTATGTAATTATGAGATTGTGGGGAGGGTTTATCCATGCTTTGCCCACAAATGCACTCTTTCATAGCAACTGTTGCTAGGCTGGACAAGCTTTACAGAACACTGACAAAAATCCCTTTAACATTATAAGAAATTGTAGCACATAACTCAATTAGAATAACTAAAGTTATACTATGTTTTTAATTAAAAATGAAATTTACACTGATAGATTTACACTAGTAGATTGGGTGTAGCTGTCATGTAACCTCATGTTAGCACAGTGAACTTGTGGTTGTTGTTTCCTTCCTGCCTGGTTTTAAAGCACTACAACAAACTCCAGTTCAAACCTAAAGCATTTTAAACTGGAAACCTAATGTAACATAGTGAATCTAAACTCTAACTAAACTTCACTATGTTTAATGTGATGTTCTGTAAAGCAATATTGCAACAGTTGCCACAAAAATGCAGAACATAGGTCAGTTGAAACGTTGGCCCACATATGTGCACAATTTTCCACTAACCCCAGATGCTGCCAATCAGCTGAGACAGTTCTGGTGTCTAAATTCTGCTTCTTTAGTTTTATACTAGAGCTATGAGGCTAACTTGACAATGTTGCTACTATAAAACTGCTGCCAGGTAAATAAATATATCGTTGCTGTCCAAAGGAAAACATGTATCTCCATTTTTGTCAATTTTTAGTTTTCTGCATCATTTGAACACAGTGACTATCCTTTACAATGTGTGAAAATTTCATGATGAATGGACCAATAGCAATGCCCAAAAATTACTTGGAATAAGATATCTTTACATTGACCTACATTGAAAGTAAAGAATGTTTTTGCCTTCTCCTATAAAGTTACCATTTTGGAGATGCTTGTTTTTCTTTGGACAGCAACGATATGTTACTGTGTTTGTTACAAGCTTCAACTTAAACATAATGTCTTTTACAAGCTTCAAACATACATGTTTAATCTAAAATAGCCAAAAATGTTCATGTGAATTGCCATTAGCTTAGCGCTAACATTCCAATAGAATTCTACAAGGATGCAAGCAGAAATTAGCCTTATTGTATTGTGTTGATTTTCCTCGTTTTTGACTGAGTTGTTGACATTTATGACCTGAATTGAAAGCCAAGCTCTAATATGCACAGTGTAGCTGATCGCTGGGGCAGCCAGTAGTTGTATCTAAAGCTTTTTTGACTGTGTTTATTAGCAACATTAGTCTTGTAGCTCCACTGCTACGCTAAAGAAGCAAAATTTGGACACTAAACATGTCATGGCTGATCAAGTACATCCAGGGTAAGTGAAAAACTGTTTCAATCGGATTTCAGCTGACCATTCCCCTAATGGAAGTGATAACAAAATTATGCTAACTTTGAAACACCCCTCATGTGGTTAATGTTTCATCAGTGCTGCTGTAGGTTTCTGTGTGCTAACAGAAAACTGATTGTGTGCCCCTCTTATCTGCACAGTGTGTGTGTGTGTAAGTGGGTGTGTATGTGGGATAGCCCGCTTATGAGCTCATGCTGTTCTTGTAGAGAGAGGGAAGCATGAGAAAAATGCAGAAAAAGCTGCTGAACCACATAGCACTGTAGCCCCTCCTCTACGCGCATACCACACCACACACACACAAACACAGCCATACAATGAAATGTGTGTGTGTGTGAGTCAAGACCCTGACTAACCTGCCCTCTGTTAATGATTGCAGAAAAGATGGGTATGAGTGGTGGACAGTCCTTCACTGCCATTACAGTATGATTCACCATGTGACACTCTGTGACCACACCATGTGACCACTGCGCACACACGCACACACACACACACACACACACACACACACATGTACAGACTGCCTCCATGCTGGTCTTAGTGTCTACACACATGACTTGTAAAGGGGAATTCCACCAATTTTTCAAAATTTCTGCATAATTCATAATCAATGAGATGTAAACAAAGTCATTCAGAGTGGTTTGATGTGAAATGATTAATTGTAGAGAACCTACTGACTGAAGTGTGAACGCAAAATACACTAGATTACACTAGTCTAGATTACAGCCAGCAAACTGAAAGTTTTTGTGACTTTTTTTTTACAGTTTACATTTTTTTTGTTTAATTTTGCAAACAAAAAATATACAGCCTGATAAATACAGCATGATGAGCAAAGCAGAATGTGTTTATATAGTCAAATTTTAAATTTTTCAAGAAAAAAGTGCCGTTCCTTTGATGGATTTTCATACATGATTCAGAAATTAAGGATCTATTGGCTACTCATGCTGAGCAACGTCATCTCCTGTTTACCAGGATTTTCATGGGATGTAAACAGAATACATGTGCATCCCGGTAAAATGCTATAATAAATAACATAAAGCCTGAACATTACTGGTAAAAGTATCCCATACCAGTGTAAAACAATGTTTTAGGCATCAGGTAGTGCACTTCACATGTTTGGTTCCTATCACCATCACTGTGAACAATTCATAATCGGTATGCTTATCTAGAATGGAGTATTTCACATCAAAGCACTGTGAATGACTTGGTTCACATCTAAACCAGTTAAATTATGCAGAAAATGTAAAAAATCTGAAAATTCCTCTTTAAACTGAGTTTTGAACATGGTTATAAATTCTAGTGGGGAATGTGATTTACAAAACAAACATGTTAATATATATTTATATCATCTGACATTGTTATATGAAGTAATGTTTTGCTGGACTGAACTTGCTTATTTAATCACGATTATTCATTTATTCATTCATCATTCATTTATTGATTTTCTTCCCTCGTCAGTGTTTTTGCATCTTTTAGATTCAGTAATTCTCTTCTGTTTTTGCCTTTCTTTTTAATCCAGAGACTACAGTGTGTTCATGTTTTTGGCCTGGTCCATCCCAGTCCTCTAAAAGGCGTTAACTTCAGCACTCATTCATCCTCATTAATCTATCTTTGTGTGGATCTACGGGTGTTACCAGTGACTCAGAATAGCTTAGACTGTGCAATGATACTGCGCAACATTTCACAATTAGGCAATTTTCGGAGTAAAGGAAATGTACATTTTTAAACAAACTGGACATGAAACTGTCAGTGATGGAGCCTCTATGACCCCTATGATGGATGGCCAGTAAAAATCTGCCTTCTAATGTTGTTGGATGATCTGATGTCCTACAGTGAAAAAATGTTTCATGATTTAAATGTCAGGTGGTTGTTTATTTAATTAGGTCCACTTACCATAGACGTGCACCTGCTGTGTGGTGGTTTTGTGGTGGTCCTGACTTTACCACTAATAAACAGGGTAAAGGCTGACATATTATGCAGAGAAACAGATGGACTACAGTCTGTAACTGTAGAACTACAAAGTGCTCCTATATGGTAAGTGGAGCTGACAAAATGGACAATGAGCATAGATACAAGGTAGGTGAACCTAATAAAGTGGCCAATGAAAATATGTTACATCAACTCAGTTGCTGCCTTTTAGTTTACTTCTTTTGGCAGGAACTGTATTGATGTAACACACTTTATTCTATGCGATGTGCAACCATTCAACACATTTGAATCAGGCAAACTCAAAACACTGCTTTGCTATAAGGGTGTTGTAAGTATTTTGTAGTCTGAGGCATGTTTAGCTAGCTAGCATGATCTATTTTGGTTCCTTTCTAATAGTGGCCTAATTGTTGCTAAAGGTAAACTGCACTTAGGAAGCATTAAGAAAAAAAAGATTTATCTACTATTGGCCACTGAAACCGTCCTTTCCTCAGACATTATGAAGGCCGGGTTGCCAGATTTGCTGGTTTCTTACCAATTTGGGTGTTTTGGTTGGAATGTGCCTTGGCGGGTGGACAAAATTTGGTCTGGTGTGTCATGATTTTGTGTTTTCTTAATAAAGTACATAAAATTAATGAACTGCATTGCATAATAATGCAGCTGGAATTTGAGTAAGCCTATCCTCTCCCCACATCAGCTACCAGTTGCCCCAGCCATCAGCAATGGCATGACCTGGCATGAATTGTCCATATATGTATGTGAGAAATAGTTATGCTTCTTTCTTTTTTTGCAATATTATCATTATTGTTTACCTTTTTCTAGGTGGAGTCTAAAAATTGCATTTAAAAAACTGCAAACTTACTATTTCACTATTTTGCAAACAGTCAATTGTAATTATGACTTGTAACCATAAATGTCACATTTACATTATTTCCAACAGCACATGAATAGACCACAAGACAAAGACTTATTCAGACTCTTACAATGTTTAGTTAGCATTTTATCTCTATTTCATTCTCTATATTACTGCTGTCTGTCTCATGTTTCTTTCACAGCTGTCCCTCATGTGTTTTTTTCTGATGAAGACGGAGATGATCACAGATACAGAGAGGGAAAGAGGAACTATTATGGGGAAGATGTGTCAGATTTCATTCTAGGCTTTACTGATAAACACATTCTAATCATTCTGTAGCAGTGCTGTGTTCTATGATTCAAATCAAACAGTTAACAAATCAGATGAGCTTAACTGAGTCTCTGATTCGCTCATTAATTCACAGTTCTCTCTCTACACATTTCTTTTTTCCTATTTCTCTCTCTCCCCTTCCTTCCTCTTTTTCTCCCTTTGCCCCCTCCCTTTCCCTTCTTTCCTATCTTTTTCCTCTCTCACCTTCTCTCCCCCTCTCTCTCCCTCATTCTTTCATTTTCTCATTCTCCCTGCATTTCGTATCTTTCTCCCTCTCCCCATTTCAGCCACTTGGTCAGTCTCACTCTCTCTCGTACTCTCTTTAGATCATTAACTGAGACTATTCTGACGTTTAATATAATGTCACAGTATGTTAATCTATGGGTCAAACAGAAAAACAAAGTCATATGGGTCATAATCCAGGGAAGATCATGGAAGATAAACAACCACAATTTAAGGACACATTCTTTTAGCATTCAAAAAAAGGCAAAGCAAACTTGTAGTGATTAACTCATCCACTCAGCATTTCAGACCTCCTCTATGTACATTTATTTGTCTATGGTTTTGTGTTGTACTTTGTGTAAGAGTGTAAAGTATTTTGTTGTAATATATTCTTGTTGCTGCTTTCCTGTATTTCCTATATTTTTATGTGTTTTATGTGTAGAATGTAATATTTCCATATGGCAGCACTAAAGAGAAAATTCCATTTTATGGAAATGAAATGGACAATAAAGTCTACTCTATTATTTTCTGTTCTTTTCTCTCCCTCTCTTTCTTTTTTCTCTCTTCCTCTCTCTCGTTCCTTTTCTCTCCTTCCCTGTCTTTCTCTCTCTGCCCCCCCCCACTCCTTCTTTCTTCTCCGTCTCTGGTCGACGTCAGCAGGCTCTGGGCAGGCGCTCAAGAACATCAAGATTTTCCTAGAAGTCCCTCTTCCTTCCAGCAGTTACAGTTTTACAGGAACAGAGCGTATCTTTATTCACACCCCCAACACAGTGACCCACCATGGATGCCTATTCATACAGCACATGCCAAAAAACACACACACACACACACACACAGGAAGAGCCACATCCTGAATAGCGTTTATGCTTGATTTTTATGAAGCTGAAAACAGGGTCAGTTTTTCCCGTACAGAAAACGCATGATTACAAGAAATGCTCTGAAATCAAAACTCAAGAAATTAGCACTCTAGCTCATCAGCACGTGCCCTCAAACTGCAGGCGTATTATTATTTAGTTATTAATCTTAGAGTTAGACTTATCATTATTGTTTTTCTGAACAACATTTCCTTGTTTAACTTATTATTAATCAATACTACTATTACTACAATTTTGTTATTATTTTGTCATTTGTACATTTGTATTTCCTTTTGCGCTGTTCTCTTATATATGTTAACTTTTTTTTTTACTTTTTTGACATTTTAAAGCATTTTTAAAGCACTAAAGTTATAATAATAATAATAATAATAATAATAATAATACTTGCTATTATTATTATTTGTTTTTTGAAGTGTTTAAATGAGGTTTCATTGCCCCCTAGAGGACACTGATGTGTATTACACATTGAAACATTTTATTAGCTTTATTATGGGGGGGATCCAACTGTACTGCATGGTTTGGTATTTTTCCTGTTTTAAATGTTCAGTCAATTCATCAGTTAACAATAAGACCATTTCAGAGTTGAAATATATGTGTTAGAACAGGGAAAACACTACTAGACCTTAAACATGAACATGCATGTCAGATAATCACGAACATCAAGCTGCACTGGAGTATTTTATTGTTATTTCTGAGCGTTCACTGACACTCGATACAGAAAAAGTCGTACGCTTCGCTCTCTGCACAGACAGATAGTCGTTTGAACGTCACCACAACAGTGGAGACATCCACCAGCTCCATTTTTTAAAAACATGGACAAAATCTACATAACATCAAGTTCCATTTCTACAAAAGTAAAACTCACACTTAAGCCTACAGTGCTTTGGCATGCTAGTACAGAGCGGTGCACATTCAAAAACAACATTGATATTACATTTGATCTAAAATACGCTCTTATCCAGAGCAACTTACACGTCAAGACTATCCTTTTTACCAATGGTGTGTCACTTTTCAAGAATTCGGGTTGAGACACATGGAGCTCAGTGCTTCTTACACACTATCTTGGTGGCAGTCTTAACCTTTTCGTTAAAAGTACCTCAAGTTGGGGATAAAAAGCTGACATTTTAATGGCTCAAGCACTAAGCACTCAAACACATGCAGCTGGACGTTACTCTATTGTGCATCAAGCTTATGACTTAAAATGCCCCAAAACTTACATCAGCACAATACCGTAAACTATATACTGTGCTACGTAATTCACGCACACACAAACTGCTGGCAGTACATGCCAGCCACTTCGCTCAGTACACAAATGGGTCCACAAGGGGCAGTGTGCTACGAGCTGTGTCCACATTAAAACATTAAAGCACATGCAGGCATTTACACTAACAGTACACGTTTTGGTTTAAGATGACATGTTTTCATTAGATACAACAGTATAGGCAATTTAGTTATAGCTATCTAACCTAATTCACTTCCATACTGCACAGAAATGCTAATCATGTCCGTGTCAGTGACTAGCCTGTATAAAGCTCCAATCAGGACATTTATTAGACCTCAATTACATGTAAACATGCCAATATGCTCTTGAAATGGGCCAAAAATGACAAATAAGAGGAAAACGAAACTCCGGGACGAGCGATGCTCTAAAATGCGCTCTAAAAAAATTCCAAATATTTTCATTCCAGTAGTGGTTTTTGTGCATACTTCTCCAGTCTCGTGTGCAAGCTGTGAAAAGCACCTCAAAGAAAAATCTGGTCCCAAAGGTCCTGATTAAGGCTTTAAACTTGTAGTACCTGGCAGGGGACATTGAGTATACGCAGTCTCTTTATCCCTGCTCTTCCTCACTGGCACTGTTGGAGCGCTCCTGAAACACATTTGTGACGTATAGTTACAACATATTATACAAGATATATATATATATATATATATATATATATATATATATATATATATATATAGCAGCTTTAAAAATCATACATGCATTTCTTACCTCCTCCTGCTCCTCCTCAGTATCATCATCACTGACCACAGGTTTGGCTCTGGTTCTCCCGCCCCTCCTCCTGCCTTTGCCCCTCTCTACACTGCGCTCTTTCCGGCCCAGTTTAATCTTCACCTTCACAGAGCGCGCTGCCGCACACAGCACCACACAGAAATAGACACAACGAGTCAAAAAGCAGTGACACTGCAGCATTACATAACTGATGATTCAGTTAAGTCTTCACTAGAGTGGGCCACAAATACAAGTTCTCCGATCAGCTCAGAGGCGAAGCTGCCGTCTGGGATCACATCACACCACAAGAGGGAGCTAATGGCACTTTCGCATGTATTTGCAGTTGCTGCCATTTAAAAGTCTGGAATTCAGTAACATGAAGCCAATTTCTTTGCAAATAATGTTTCTGAAACTATGCTTGATGTTAGTACTGTATAACTACATAGGTTTCAAATAATTCGTAAGAAGCTGTAGATGACTGACGAAAGCTCTTTATTCTATATTTATTCTTCAATAGCTGCTAAAGTAGCAGCTACTCTTTCTGGGGTCCACCTAAACATAACATATATAACAAGGCGTATATAAGAAATGTAATAAGTCTCAAAAAAACATATTAAATTGGTTAATAAACGATAGGGTTTTTCTTCATGTGTTTAAAATTGCCTTTCTGGGTGCTTCAGTGATCATGACTGACAACATGTTCCACATTGTGATGGCCATATACATTACAGATCTGCACACTGCACCTGTTCTCGGTTTTGCTTTCACTAGATAACCCTTAGTAGCCTGCCTGGTAGTGTAACTATGTCGATATCTCACTAATTTATTTGTGAGTACAATTTGCTTGTTTACTATAACAAATATTCCTAAAGAAACCTGTGATATTGCACGCCAACCTCTCCTCTACTCTGAGCCATGAGACACCAGCATGCAATCCCCGTACTCTGCCTCACACCTGGCAGACAGGGCAGTGCGAGCCTTGCAGCTTTATTCTGAGCTATTTGAAGCTTAGACAGATCTTTTTTGGCTGCCTGACTGCTGAGCAGTAATCAAGGTGAAATAAAACTAATGCCTGTGTCACTAGCACTCTAGAGGTAGGGGAAAGAGAAGAGGAACATCTTCTGATATACCTCTACCTATTTTCTGAACAATGTTTTCAATATGTGTTTCCCATGAAAGCTGCCCAGTGAGCCTCTCTACAAATGACTGAGAAAGCCCCACAGCATGAAGAAAAACTTAAATAGCCAGATCCCCTTACAGGTAATGTAGTCATCAAACCTAAATGCAGATAACCTGATCTATAATTAAATACAAATAGATAATTCCAGGATATTATACTGAAGCACTGTAATGAAAATTCTTGACCAAAACCAAGACACACTCGGCCAAACACCGGGACCGAAAACAGAATGAAAGGAATTCATACTTTTGGATTAATGTATGATGCTAACAGTACTTCAAAGGTGATAATCGCCATCTTGAGAAAGAGAACTGAGAGAACTAGAGGACTACTTCAATATTAAACGGTTGAACAGTTGTAAAATTACACAAATGTAATACGTAATTGTTTCCCAAAGAAAGCTAAAGCTGAATTCCAGAGTGTCTTCATTATAATGATAGAAAACACCTTGTTTTTTTCACATGCAAAGCACATGGAAGTGGCTTTGGAACTCCTGCCTAGCAGTGACATTTCTCCAGCAAGTGGTGCTATTAGCACACAAGCCACCTTAGTGCTTGTCATTTAGAAAAAAAACAGCCATGAACCTCAGCAGGAGTTGGAAAAGTTTATCATGGTTTATCAGTCGGTTAAAGACTGCACTGAACTCTGCAGCAGACTGTGTGTTTCACTGTTTATCCGCTGCTGCTCAAACTGTTTGAATGTGTCTGTGATGAACATGAAAGAAAAACAAACAACATTTTTAATGTTTCTCTGTTTTCATAATCATTCAGATTGTTTGTCAAGTGTTAGATTATAACACTTCATTGTAGACCTATTCAGTCTTTTCATGCTTTTTTTCAGCCAAAATATTCAGCCTTGTTTTCTCTTTTGGACGAAACCTGAAAGTGTCACCTTTGACCATTTCCAGCTTAATTTTTTGGGGCATCCCTTTTATAACAACTTCTCACTATTCTGAAAAAATTAATTTAAATATTAAATAAACACTTTAAAAATACATTTTGGTATTACTACCTTGTATTGTAGTCAACATTGTACAAGTTATCTAATAAATATTATTATCTAATAAATAATAAATACTTAAATAACAATTATTAATACGACAAGGGAGTCCAAACTTTTAAACGGCAGTGTATGTACATACTAACACTGAGGCAATCCTAAAATAACACTGTGAGAGTTCTGAAACTGCTTCTGCACACTCACACTCAGATTCAGAGCCTTCATCCTGTTCCTCCTCCTCCTCTTCACTCTCCTCTCCCTCGCTTTCCTCCTCCTTCTCGATCTTCTGCCGCAGGCTGGTGAACACGGACTGCAGCACGATGGAGTCCTCGTAAATCTGACCACACAATAAACACCAAAATAAGAGATGGAGATCAGTCGCCAACGTTTGTGTTGATTTGTGCTTGCACTGTGTAATTGTGTGTGTGTGTGATTTCCCACCAAAGAGCCCTCCAGGTTGAAGGTCTGAGCATTCTGACACAGCAGCATCACATCTCTCTCCAGATCATTCAAACTACGATAGCGATGACTACGAATACGCTCCTGCACAGAAAGGACATCACACACACTTTATATTGTGTTGTATAATCAAACTAGATATTAAATACAGTTAGAAGTGGGCAAAGGACATTATTGTGATACATTTTATAGCATTTCATTGTGATAAACAAGCATATCGTGAATATGACCAGTATTACAAGAACACTGATCACTGCATGTTTCATTATAAAAACAGTGTAATTAGCCCAGTTCTAACTGGGTCTAGCGCAGTGTAATATGTGAAATGTTGAATGAAAAGAACCATAACAGAGTTTATAATGGCCGTTAATGTGGCACTATTAGTGCATTGTGTCTGGGTCTCAAAATATTGTGATATGTATTGCAAAAATATCTTTATGTATCATGATATGCTATTTTTGCCATATTGTCCACCTCTACATACAACAGTGCAAACGTTTGGCCATCATTTTAATGCACAATTATTGTCTTTAAACAGTCTTTAACATACTGGAAAAAAAAAAAGTAATAAAAAAACTCACTTTACTTAAAAAATCAATAAAACATGCAATTTGAGGAAACTTTTGCCTATAACTGTATTTGCCATGGGCCAATAATTGATATTACCAAAGCTAGCTCAAATGTAAGTCATAGGGTAAAGCTTAGCAACACTAACACACATGGTTGTACTTCGTACTTGAATGTGTATCACAATTATATAATTTATTGTGATAGTTCTGCAGGCAATAATCGTTTGTCTAAATTAAAGTTACTGTAGAAGCTTATTATATTTTATAGTCTCTCAAATCAGATTGCATATACATAGATTATACATATAGATTAACATATATTTTACTACAGTGAACTATATGAAGCAGTGTATTTTAAGCTTAAATGTTTGTATATTTAGGTTGAGGTGGATAATTTGGAAAAAATATCATATCACAGTGTTTATGCAATATACTTACAGATGCTTACACAATATGTATCACAATATTTTGACACAGATGTAATGCCCTAGTACCACCACATCTGAAAACTGCCATCAAAAACTCAGGTAAAATGATGTTTATTCATTATTTCATATTTTGCAATAATCTAATTAAATAGGTCTAATTGTGCTCTTTTTCAATGAAACATGCAGTTGGTCCGCGATCTTAACGTAAGCATGATATGCGCAATATGCTCAGAACAGCATATTGTTTATCATGATAAAATGTATCAAAGTAATGATAAAATATCATCGTATTGTCCATCCTTGTATGTAGGTGTGTCTGTGGCTCTGTTTACCTTGATCTTGCGGAAGTCGACAGGTTTGCGGATCAGCTCGTAGTACTCCGGCAGCTCTTTACGAGACGGCAGCTGGATGAACACCTCGCTCAGCTGGCGGCCATTACTGCTATGAGACCAGATCGGCAACATGCAGTAACGTTAAGATTGTTCTAGATTTTGAAGAGCAAACTCGCTCATCTCACTCAAGAGACTGAATTTGCTCTATTATTGGTACCTAATTCTGAGAATAGATTTTTAAAGCATACATGTGTAATTAATCACATACACCGATCAGGCATAACATTATGAGCACCTCCTGTGGGCAGCATCCTGTGACCACTGATGAAGGACTAGGGGATGACCAACACAAACTGTGCAGTAGCACAGAGCTATCATCTCTGAGTGGACAGTGAGTGGACACTCCAGAAGCACTGCTGTGTCTGATCCACTCGTACCAGCACAACACACACTAACACACCTCCACCATGTCAGTGTTACTGCAGTGCTGAGAATGATCCACCACCCAAATAGTACCTGCTCTGTGAGGGTCCATGGAGGTCCTGACCACTGAAGAACAGGGTAAAAGGGGGCTACCAAAGTATGCAGAGAAACAGATGGACTACAGTCTGTAACTGTAGAACTACAAAGTGCACCCATATAGTAAGTGGAGCTGATAAAATGGACAATGAGTGTAGAAACAAGGAGGTGGTCATAATGTTATGCCTGATCTGTGTATGGTTGCATTCTACTAATGTAATCACAAAATGCCAAATAGAATTAGATTTTATTGAGCAGAGCTGTGAAGTCACATCAATCTTGTGAATGGCACAGCAAAATAGTCTAGACTGCTCTTCAGCTCCTCTCTGTGGATGTTTCCTGCCATAACAAGTGCTGTGAAAGCATGCCCTGGAGCACGCAATTCTGGTTCTGCAAACTCACTGCCAGCAGAATGTTCAAATGAGGTTATATTAGTAATTAGATAACAGATAATGCTATTAGATTGTATTGATAATACATAGATATGAATAGTATCAGGACAAAAGCAGTTCTCAGAGACCAATCCAGTATGAGCCTCTCACCTTTCTTTGTATTTGATCATGGCATCCACAATCTTCTTCATCTTCTTGGTGAGGGCTGGGGGGTTTGGGGTCAGTTTCTCTGCTGGGGGACGTCCCCGTTTCTTCTGTCTTTTGCTTTCCTCATCTTTGTCCCTTCCTCCACGAGTCCCAGAGGTGGACGGACCTGCGTCCAGGTCGCGATCTCTCTTCCTTTTGCGTGTGGTCTTCTTATGTCGCACTTCTTCCTCAATCTCCTCCAAGGTGCCCTCCTCTATAGCCTATACGGAGGGAGAGGAGAAGAGAATCTTGACCTGTAAAAGCGCTTTATTAACATAATTTCAGAAAAAGGTGAGCAAAAAAGACCCAATAATATGACAGCGAAACTGACAGACACAAATTAAAAGCCCTTTTGTAATACTTTTAATATTTGTTTACACAGTTTTTTGTGTGGTTCCACTAGTTATTTGTTGCCTAAGCCACAGCAGTGATGATGTACACACTTAAAAATGATGGCTCCTTATGGGTTCTTTAGTAAAGAAAACTGTTCTGTGTAGAACCATGAACACTCAAAGAACCCTCTGCATGATTAAAAGTGTTCTTCTATTGTAACAAGCCTGACATAATAATCTTTTTGAAAAGGGTTCTACATAGTACCAAAAATGGGTTCTTCTATTGTTATAATGTCAGGCTTGCTACAACAGAAGAACCCTTTTCGGTGCTATATAGAACCCTTTTCAAAAAGATTATGATGTCAGGCTTGTTACAACAGAAGAATTCTTTTTGTTGCTATATAGAACCACTTTTTGAAAAGGTTCTATATAGAACCATCTACAGCACATTCTCCATCAACCTGAAGAACCCTTATATGATGCAAAGAAGCGTTTAATCATGCAAAGAGTTCTTTGAGTGTTCATGGTTCTATATAGAACCATTTTCTTTGCTAAAGAATCCTTGAAGAACCATCTTTTTTAAGAGCTTAGAAATGACTAGTGATAACTTAAAAAGAATCGTTTAAAAACTCTGACAACCACTACAAACATAAGACAAACTAAAGATATGCAGTTTTTTGTGTGTCTTTTCAGATATAGTGACTTCCCATCACAAGTGCGACCTCTGACCTTGAGCCACTGTTTCTCAGTGAGCGAGTCGCTGTAGTCGACTTCCTTCCTCTGGCGTGAGCCACGGCCAAACATCTTCTCTTCCTCCTCCTCGCAGGTCAGCCGCTCCACCTCTGCGTCGTCCTTCATGATCCAGGTGGGCAGCTCGTCCTCCTCCATCAGACGAGGCTTACGCTTTGGGTTCCGCGCCTCCTCCCGTCGCCGGTCCAGATCCATTCGCTGCGCAGGGGGGATATGACAATTTGTAATTTGGACTGATGTACACTGACGGCATTTGGGATGCAGGCTGCCAAGCTCTGATAAGAAGTGTTTTCATGTACAATCACACAACAGTGTCACATATTGGACATCTGACTGAAATTAGCATTAAACTGAACTGAACTAGACTGGACTGGACCAGATTGAACCAAACTAAACTAGCCTGGCTTGGATTAAACTGAACTAACCTGGACTGAACTAGAATGGACTAAACCAGGGGACGGCAACAAGTGGCTCCTGAGCCACATGCAGCTCTTTTACTGACCTGTTGCGGCTCCATAGCAGAATTAAATTTTTAGATTAACGTAAAACAATCCTCCTTTGCAGACTGCTGGTCACCATAGCAATGCAGACAACAGTCTCACCTAGCTAGTAGCTAACGAATCAACAAAGAAATTAAAGGCGAACATCGATGATTTGGAGACGAACCGACTTGTTTACATTTATAATCACTCTTAGCTGGTTTCCTAATACGTTTAATCTGCAACAAGAAACTGTCAAACACTAAAAAGTCACGAAGCTGAAGTCCCTTCTCATTCACGAGCTTATTGTTCGAATTTTCCCGTTCCACCTTAAATGGTGCCTGAGGTGTCAGAATGTAACTGTAGCACCATTTAAGGTGGAACAGGAAAATTCAAACAAGAAGCCAGCGAACGGAAAGCTGACTTCACCCTTGTAAAAAGCTGAACATGGAGAGACATATTTACAAGAAACTAACGCTATTCTACTTTTGCTGAAAAGTTTCCTGCCAGAGATGCGAGAAAGACGGTTATAGCTGAGCTAAAGCTTAAAGCAGAGCAAAGTAAGTGTGTGTTTTCATTTATTTTATATTTTTAGCCTATACTAGTACATACTGAGATACAGCTCCCAAGGTGGTTTAATTTTTGTTGAAAAGATAAAATGGCTCTTCTTAACATTTGGGTTGCCGACCCCTCGACTAGACTTAACTGAACTAGATTGGATCAAATTGAACTGAACTAGAACGAAATGAACTGAACTGAACTACACTGGACTGGACCGAACCGAACCAGACTCAATTGTATTAGGACTGAATTTGATTGAACTTAATAAGAAAAATAATTACCAAAGACTAAATTTTAGGTCAAACATCTGAACAAGTGAGAGAAAGTCAAACCATGAAGTGATCAAACTCCTCTTCACTCCTTGCAATCATCTGATTGACAGTCTCATCATCTGGGACTTCGTCCTCTTCCTGATGGACAGTGAGAGAAAGAGAGAGAGAGAGAGAGAGAGAGAGAGAGAGGAAGAAGTTGAATCATTCCTCTTATCAAATAAAACATATACAGTATATACATATATATCGGCAAATTAATTTAATAAAACATGGATAAACGTAGTAAAGAGAGTGAGAGAGACCACAAGAATATAATGTAAAACTCAAGACCTCGTCCTGCTCCTCGTGCTCCAGGATGGCCTGCAGGAAGGCGCGGCGCTCATGGCTGGATGATTTCTGGTCAAACATGCCGGCCTGGATGACCTTCTGGTCCACGTTGAGCTTATATTTGGCGGCAGCAAGAATTTTCTCCTCCACGCTGTTCACAGTGCACAAGCGCAGCACCCTCACCTCATTCTGCTGCCCGATGCGGTGAGCACGGTCCTGAGCCTGCAGGTCCTGCATACAGAGAGAGGAGAGTTTTGAAACACTCAGCTGCATGTTGGTCAAAGTGTCATCCTTTAATGAAGCGCAGGTTTTAAATAATGATTCGACAGCTTTCTTTTCCAAACTGTTGTTAAAAGCACATATTGCAACTCTTTTTGCCCAAACCTTGTTTAAACAGCAAGAAGCAATTAATTACAAGTATAATAATGTGCCTCTGACTGGATGTGCTGCAAGTACACTCTTTTTTTCAAGGTAAACAACCATCTAACTAACTTCTCCTTCAAAAATAGCAAAAACTACAAAATTACACAATTCAAAAGGAAAACATAAGCCTGAAAAATAAATAAATTGTATGCAATAAATAAGTATTTTGCATGCAAAAATTTGGGTGCCCCTGGTGAAATGAAGTTTTGTTGATTTCCTAAGTGAAAATAAGATAATGCATCCTCTACAGACGATGCACTTCTGCACATTTTAACGTAAAATTAGTTTTTTTTGGCTGAATTCAACATACATTTAGCATACGTAACATATGGTATGTGCAAAAGTTATAGAACATTTTACATTTTATGTGTTTTTTCCAAAAAAACACAGCAAATAAAAAGAAATTGTGCACTAAAATTTGCAGAAAACATTCAAGTGTCTTCCTTGTGGAGAAAGTGTTACCTTACTTAGAAAAATAACAACACATATAATTTGACCAGGTTTGTTTAAACGTTTGTCTACAACTGTATTTAATTCCTTCAAAGCTCTTCATGCTGATGCAGGTTTGTTGTGACAGTAGCACAACTGTTTGCACACTTTTCAAATTCTGATGCTTCATTCCTGTCCTGTCTTGCTGACAATATTGATTTGTATTGTCATTGCAGCCATTAATGTTGTGTAAAATCGGGACAGTGATGGAAATACAATTTATCTGAATGGATTTTCCATTCAAATATTTTACTTATAAAATGTATCATATTACAGAATATTTGTTGAAGCCCTTATTTGCACATATATTAAAATTGTTTTCCTCCAAACTGACCTATTAAGTATTTAATATGTTATGGCAAGCCAACAAAGAAACCATGCTCATTTGGATTAAAGGCTAGCTGTCCCCAAACTTGCCGTACGCCATCTAATGCTGTGCTACTTGGTGTTGTGAGTTTCATATTATATTACTTCCAATTAATTTTATGGTAGTAAGCATGTGTTCAGGGGTCTAGTTGTTTGTCTCACCTGGTGAGGGTTCCAGTCACTGTCAAAGATGACCACGGTGTCAGCGCTCTGCAGGTTGAGGCCCAGCCCCCCAGCCCTGGTGCTCAGCAGGAAGATGAAATACTGGGACTCGGGGTCATTAAATGTCTTCAGCAGCATGCCCCGGTCCTCTGCTTTAGTGGTCCCTGCAAAGAAAAGAACAGGGTTAACCCTGTCTTATTTAACGTATGGTCTGCGATACTTTTAGAGACTCTAGCAATGTTCCTTTTAACTCATTAACAAGGCCTGATGCAAAGCACCTCTTTTATAAAGCAACAAAAGCTACTAACAGTGCCCACTTGTGGAGAATCTTCAGCCTGCTAAACGTGAGTGAGTTACGAGCCAGGTCAATTAAATGCTTTGCATATAAAATCTGCCCCAAGAGTAGTCAGGCCATGTGCATGTCCACATTGGGCACCATGAAACAGTTCAGCTTGTGGAATTAGAGTGTTCTACTAAAAATTAGGACAGACAGAATGACAGACAGAACTAGGTTGAACAGACAGAAAGAGATGGGGGACAGGTAGATCGAAAAAGAGCAAAACAGCGACAGAGCATACAGTATTCTCCTGATCCTACCATCCAGACGGAGGTATTTAAAGTTGCGGTAAGCGAAGTAGTCCTCCATGATGGTCATGAGTGACGTCATCTGGCAGAAAAGCAACACTTTGTGATTGGTTGCTCGCAGTTTGGGCAGAATCCGGTCCAGCACCTCAAACTTTCCAGATGCTCGATACAGGTCAGCACTAGTTAAAGGTTAAAAGTTTTTTAAAAAGTTACCGTAAAGGCCAACACAAATATAATTTTATCATAGGTATTAAAAGTCTTTGGGCTGTTGAGATACTCACCCTTGAACTATTCCACCAGAGAAACCCAGGTGCTCTGAAAATGACTCCTGTAAAGAAATAAAGAGCAAAACACATCATAAGTGACATAAAGACGCCCATAGGTCAAAGCCACTATGATATGCCATGAATAAATACTTTTATATTATCCTATTCCTATTCAGAATGTCGATGCAGCTAAGCAGCATGATTTTACTCTGTGCTGAATGTATTTTATAAGCAGGAGAAAAAAAATACTGCAGCCCTTCTATTCAGGGGTTGTGCATGGTACTGTACCTCGATTTGCTGGAACATGTAGGGATGATTACAGATCTTCCTCAACTGCATGATAGTGTTCATCAGAGTTTTAGTGCCGCCTTTACCCTAAAACACAAAAACACAGAAGTTACATTCATAACACTGAACCATGTATACTACACAGTGAATACATCGAACACATTTATGTATGTGGGCCAGTGTTAATGTTATGCATTAGTTTATTAGATTATTAGTGGGAACTGACCATGTCCTAGGATAGTTACTGTATAATAAACTGTATATATTGTGTTATACAACTGTTGAGCCTCATTACAACTATTTTAGTGTACATACATACATATTACAAAGAAAACCTTTGACCTTGAAGTTTTAGAGCACAGTCATGTTACATAGTCATCATTTATGAGTCACGTGTTATTTTGCAGTCAGCAATGATTCCACATCCGTCTTCAGCTGCGTTTTTGCTTACAGAAGAGACACACATACACTGAGCCTCACCTTCTTGTCTTTTTCGGATCCATCTGTGAGAAGAACACCTTTTGCCTGCATGTGTCTGTACAGCACTCTCTGCAGCGCTGACATGTCACACTTTATCACATACTCAACCTGCAGCGTCAAACAGGAAACAACAGAAAGACAATACAGATTAATGTGTATGACATTATCTTATAATCTGAAGTTTAGCTTTTTCTTACCAAATACTATCTAACCGAATGTGTTGCTGGTGATACAGGCCGGTGATTCAGGTCCTTTGCCGATGACCTCTTTAACTGTTTTAACCCCTTAAAATAAGAAGCTAAGAATGGCTCCACCAGTTTGTATTGAAGCCACTGTAGTTCCTGAATAATAAGTCTTAGTGTGTAATAAACCTGGGATTTTAAGGGGCTAAATCTGCCACCAGAACAGTTGTGAATGTCCATATTGGCCATTGTAAAATGGATCAGCATGCGGAACTGGAGCTTTCTTTGCACTACTGTGTTTTCTATCTCTTTATAAAACATGCCCAATTATTATTGGATGTACTATAAAGTGGCGCATGCTCATTCAGAGCACAATTCAGACTAGTAAGCACTTATTATTAATTTGTTTAATCGGTAATGATAAAACACAACTGACAAGTGACATATATTTTTATTTATGCATTTTCTTGTTAAAATTAACTAAAGTACAAACCTACTTTTTTTTATCAATATTCTTTATATATCACATAAGTGCAACTACACACTCTTCACAGGAAACAGAAGATTAAATGGCCTATTAATGCATTATTGTCAATTTTGGTTAATTTTTTTTCATGAGATCACAAACGCTTTTAAACTTAAACAATGTTTACACGCTACATTGAACTCTTTTCCATTATACGGGCCCTTTAAAGGAAACTTGAAATTGCTGTTTTGTCTGTAGTTTATACTGCACTCAAGCTAGCTAGTGCAGTAGCTAATTCAACTGAAGTTGTAGTAAGTTGTAATGTGTGTGTTAGAGAGTGAAACGTGCTAAACGCTCTCTTAACCTTCTCAGGTAGCTGAGCTTCCACTTCCTTTTTCAGCCTGCGCAGCAGGAAGGGGCGGAGCACCTTGTGCAGACGCCGAATAATCAGTATGGTCTCCTCCTCATTCAGATCCACCTGAAAGAGAGAGGGAAAGAGAGCGCAGGAACATGCGAAGGAGTGGAAAAATGAGAGGTTTGTCACTCATACAATATTGTAATACTCTTTTACTGCTTTATAATATTGCTGATCTCATTAAGTCATGTTTAAAAGCCATACATATCACTAAGTTGCCATTTACTCTGACACCATACTGGCTACTTACACCCAATTCTGATCTGTCTAATTTATACCACACATTACTGTAATATGGCCTATCATGAGAGATTGTGGCGCATTCTGATGCTTTAAATGACAGAGAACTGGCCACTTTAACAGGAAGGGGCCGTTTGACTGACAACCACACACCGTTGTTTCTGTGTGATGTGTAGGGGCTGGCAATTCTCAAAAGAGTGACTATATCTTACTCCAAAAAACTGCAAAGTGGTTCCATTTTTTGGCAGCACTGTATAGACCAACTTGGAATGGACTTCACAATGATGTCGCTGTGGAATGGAATCTCGGTATTCAAGGTCCTGGACATGAGTTGTATGCCTCAAGAGATTTGTATGCCTTAAGTTTCTCTTTTGTATAGATGCTTGGTTTTTCCACAAGGTATTTGAAAATGTCCTGCCACTGAAACTTTTGCCATTTAGTTGGATCCTTGACCTGTTGACCCAACAGTAAGCACAGAGACAGGAAATCTCACCCCATTGCAAAGGGTTAGCTTATTTATGTACGACAACCTGTCTTCTGCTGGCAAACCATTAAAATAACTGGAGAAGGTGTCCGCATGATCCATATTCATATATACTACCACACCTGACACCACTATGCAAACTTACTGCCACCAGTTAAGTTCTGCCCACAAAACATGTCATCTCTGTTCACAAATGTGAAAATATGGCCTATTGTGCCTCATTCAAAAAGCAGTCCAAGTTAAAACACTGGTGTGTGAATAGGCAGGACTAAACTGCTGTAGGTTGAATAGAGGGATATAAGTAAATGCCTTGGTTTTCGTGACATTATGAAAACAGTGAATTCAGAACAGGCTGTTTTTGGAACTTTAACAATGTCTACATACTACATATGAGCCCTTTAACCAATAAACTGCCTCAATGCATCAGGAATTTCCTCTCTGACGACTACCCTATATCAACTCTATTCTAGGCAAACTACAGCACATCTCATAGCAAGCAAAATGAGAACACACCTCATGTCTCACACTCAAAAATCGAATGTAAAAGCTCGAACCTTCTCCCCGGTCATGGCGAAGGGGGCGTTGAACCATTGCTCGAAGGTGCTGCAACTTTTAAAGATGGTGGGCAGCAGGAAGTTAAGTAGGGCCCACAGCTCGGGCAACTTGTTCTGCAGTGGTGTGCCAGTCAGGAGGACTCGTCTAGGGGCCAGGTAGTGCGTGTTCAGTACCTGGGTCAGCTTACAGTGATGGTTCTTCATGCGATGACCCTCGTCTACGATCATGTACTTCCAGCGAATCTGTAAGAGCAGAGAAAGTATGTGCAAGAACGAGTGTTGAGGGTCAGAATGAGTGATGAGAAGTGAAAGAAACAGAACATGGACCAGGAGTCAAATCTGGTCCTGCTGGGAGATTTGATGAAGCCTTGTGTTTGCCTACCCACATCATACCTGTATGCTTCATGTGAGCTGAATTATTTACTTGCCTACTGAAAGAATGGCTTAGAGATGAGTGGCTATTAGAGATGGTCAAGGTTATTCAGATATACATCTTATGGTTTTTATTCATAACAAACAGAGTTGGGCAGAAAGAGTAGTGATGTCCGAGTATGATCCTAAATGTAGCCTTAAATCATAAATTTTCCCTTACAATATATTAAAGAATAAGTTGCTTTAGTCCACTGCTGCTACCCCCGAATGGGACTGCTGCTCATCTCATGATGTAATGAAGAGGAGGTAAGGAGGCAGGACGCAAATGAGAGTCAGAAAAGTAAACTAGGAAAACAAAATAACTAGAAACTAAACCAGAAACAAACTTAACAGAACAAGACAACAACCTAAAAAGTGACGCACAACACTTATTAAGCCATAAGAGCCACAAGACAAAAACACTGGGTACAAAATACAAGGGAAGACAAACAAGGAACATCTGTGAAAAATGAGAGAGCATGGCCACAAACTAGACACAGGTGCAAGAGATGAGATAAGGTGGAGCAAGGGCGGGGCAGCGAACCAAAACAAAAACAAGAGCACATGGCACAAGATGGACAACGTAAACATGCAGAGAACACAGAGAGACAAGGATAAAGCAGCACAGGAATGTTACAAATGAAGTCAGCAAAAGTGGTAAATGCAGTAATGCTGAGATAAATAACTGGATCATCATGGGGATTTATCAGTCTACTCAGGCTTTAGCAGGAAATTCAGTGTTTGTACAGAAGCCATTTGTTGAGTTTGTCTTTATAGTCTGTCTAACGAGTATCTCACTACATGGCCTTTTAAAATAGTTAATAACAGTTAAAGCACTGACAGTGTTTCTTTCGAAGATTTTCTTTTTATTTAGTGGGAAAATATTCTAAAAGTTTTTTACTAAGAATGAAAAAGTAACTGTATTCTGAATGCAATTACTTTTTAAAATGTGAGATAGACTGAATACGGATATTTCATTCCTGTATATGTACTGTATATGTATTCCCCATGCCTATTACATCACACCCCAACATTGATGACAATATTTAAAAAAATAGCATTTGGAAATTGGAATACTATATAAAAATATGGAGATTCTAATAGCAAAACTTGGTAAAGTGCCCATCCCTAGTGGCTGTCACTGCTCCACTTCAGTCCGGTATGTATGCACCTACCTGGCACTGGCTGAGGCCAATATAAATACATGTAAGGGACAGTGGACCGCGACCGCTACTCAAATTTATCCAACGCTAGTCAACTGCACCTATGGAAAAGCACTGAGATGCAATAAAGGGCAATTTAGCAACTCAGCATAAAGGCTTTAAGAGCAAGGCTGGTGAAAGCTAGGATGTACCTAAATCTCAATGAGTCAGATTTGTATTTCTTTCTGAATTTTAACCCAACTTCACACTTTAATTGTGCACTTCAGTTGTACATATTCTAGCACAGTAAGGTTACATGTTTACTTTAATATAAAGCCTAACTGTACAAGCTAAAGACATTTGATCTTGAGGTTTGACTATGCTCTTGTGTTGGGAAGAAAAGACAAACGGGTCCTACAGGACCAGATTTGATTAGTCCTGGGGTCTTATGTATCAAATGTCTCAGACTAAGTGCAGGGCTGTTCCTAGCTATAAGTGTTATGAGCCATCATTTAGGGCTCTGAGCCACAAGAGGGCCCTTGTTTTTTTAAGATATTTAATATTATTTGTCAAAAAGCACAAGTCCAGACATTTTCTTAGACTGTATCTTTGTCAAAAATCATTAAGCATACAAAAGAATATGGGTCTGTGGGGCACCCATGCAGAATATTGCTTAAGGCCCAAAACGTGTAGAAATGGCTCTGTGTAGAGTACTGATTTTAAACCAACCGCCTTTTATTTCAGACTGCAAGTATATATGGGCTTCAGGGAGCTGATCTTAACTAGGCACTCGTATTCTGAAACACTTCATACATACAGACTTTGATACAACATCCATAAGCATGTCCTCTGATCATTCACTATTTGGGAGTGAATTAATCCAGACCCTGTGTTACCTTTGCTAGCACTTGCTTGTCTTTGATAATATATTCATAAGTGGTGAGAAGAACGTTGAACTTGCCGCTGCGGAGTTGTGGCACGAACGCTCGTCTGGCTGCAGGTGATCCCTGAGGACATAAAGAAGGATATTAACAGTGGGGAACCCCCAGCGCCTGGGGTTCCCCACATGTCTGTAGTTTTTACTTACTTTTTATTTGATAAAATCATCAGGCTAGTTAACAATTTAACTCTGTATGTATTCTAGTATTACTCTTATTTTACTGAAAGGCTCTGTTTGGAAACCAAGGGGTTGACCCCTTAAATGGCCAGGGTCCACCGATGGGGCCAACGTTGCATTACACACTTCTATATGCTAAGAAAAGCTCAACCAGTTTGCACTGAAGTCCCTGTAGTTACTGAAGAATAAACCTTAGTAATGAGTGTGTAATAAGTAATGTGTAATAAGTTAGTAATAAGTGTTATAAGCCTAAAGTAAAAAAAAACTTGAAACGGCCAAAGGATGATTATCCAGTTACGATATTTTTTCTTCATGATATCTAGGTAGACACAGCCAAGTAAACTCTCCTATTGGTTAGGACTTCAGGAGCTGGACTGAAGGCCTTACAGATCACAATAAACACCAACATTATTACGAACTGATAGTGGAATCAACTAATCATGTTTTGATTTACAATGGGTGGGACTAATTTTGTAAAACATCACTCTAGACCTTCTGGAAGTTCCAGACATGTCACTGACTGTAAGTATGAGCGGTAGCCTGGCCAATGACCAATTTTAGTCAGTTGTTAGAAACAGAAGTGGCAGCTTTATGCCAGGATTCTTTACTGAAAAGGTAAAACATATGTTACTGTCTGTTAAAAGCTTCAAATAAAACATGAGGTGTTTGCTGGCTTTGAATGTCTACATTTAATTGAGGAGGGCTATAAGACACTGAGGATATGATAGGATATTTCAGACAGAAAAAGATGGTTACAACCTTTTAGTGATTAAAAAAAGAAATAAATAAGATTGCTGAATTCAGTGTGCAAGAGAAGACAAGAACTCATGGCAAGAAAACAGTACAATCTAGAAAATGTATTTTTTATTTGTTATAAAGACAAAAAGTCTAAAAACACACTTATTTAGCCAGATTAGGTACTATAGTAATCAACATTATATCAGCATGCCCAGATTTAGAAGTTTCAACCTCAGAACATGCTTAACTTTACAGAAAGACCCCATGAGGCAGAGATGATGGTGTGCATGACTGACTGTTACCACATTTAAAGGAAGACTGAATTTTCAGTGTGGTATGTAAATACAGTTCAAATATCAAAACAGCCCATTTTGAATTCATTGTTTTTACCATCTTTAAAGAAATAGGAGAATTGTAATGTAAAAACAAGTAAATTTAATTTCTGGTACATAAAAACACACTTTTTAAAAGTGGAGCTAATATATGAAAATATAGGAAATGAGACTTTTAAAAATGGCACCACCACCTACACATGCATATCCATGTTCTCAGGTGTTCTATGTTTTCTGACACTTCATAAAAGGGGTAGGATGCTGCTGCTACAGAGACTTTACAAGTAGATCTAGTACAGATTACTATACTAGATCTATACAAATATAGTACACTATACTAGTTTACCATACTAGAATCTATACAACTTTTTCAGAGACTAATTTATAGTGAAAAGGTGATGTACCATGTTATGTACCATGTTAGAGATTCTGCTCACCTTGTAAGAGACTTTTACCACGGAGGGAGCCCATTTATCAAACTCATACACCCAGTTAGAGAGAGTTCTGTCCAAAAACAAACAAAAAATTACAATCACACATACAACAAATGAACGAGGTAAGACAGGTTAAATAGTACAGCTTTACACACGAGAGCGGCACGATGATGAGATAGGGTCCGTTGAGGCGTTTGTACTCCATGAGGTAGGTGATGAGTGCGATCGTCTGGATGGTTTTTCCCAATCCCATCTCATCAGCTAGAATTCCGTTCAGATTATTATTATACAGAGACACCAGCCACTCCAAACCCTTAATCTTGGGAAGAGAATAGGAAACGAAAATTAAATTAGAGATGGGCTTATTACTATCACATTAATTTACTGAACATCCATTATTACTAAATCCCTGTGTGTTCTAAATTAGCTGTATGTCCTTAACTTAATATACTGCAATACTAAATCAGTACACATTATGCAGTATTCCAAAAACATAAAGGTGCAGGGAAGTGCTTTTACCTGATATTGTTTGAGCTGGCCATTGACCAGCAGTGAAGACTGTTTATCCACTTTCTCTGTGACCGCATGCGCCACTGAGTAATAAGACTGCAGACCGCATGTGAATGCAGCACCACCATACTCATCATCGACATCCTGCTTAGCGTGCCTGTACACAGACAGATAAATAAGAGTCAATAAACAATATGATTGCAATCCAAATTCAATTATAAAATGCCACATGTGAGTGATGCAGAGCCTTAGGCCCAGTCCCATTTCACCCCTTGCCCCTACACTTAGCCCTTAGCCCTCCATTTTGCACATTCATGCCTAGGTGAAGGGTGTCCCGATTTTTGTTGAGACAGAGGGGTAGGGGGAAGTGTTTGGGCTACATGGCCAAACAGAGGTTTTTCAGAGACACTCTCCAAACAGAGTGTTATGAGGAAAAAAGAAAAGCCGGCAAGATGGCTGAAAAAGCTAAACAAACCCACATATGTGATAATGTTCTCCGTTAAAAATATGATAGCCATTGTATTATCTTAGGTTAATGTCATTTCAATATATTATGGTCTTTTTCTTCATAATACGCATAAAAAAATTGCTAGTAGTACGCTGATGTCTCAGTAGCCAGCTAGCTAAATTTCCCGTTCCACCTTAAATGGTGCAGCCGTACTGACACCTGAAGCACCAGAATGCTGCTCCAAACTGCTGCTCCATTTAAGGTGAATTGGGAAAATTCGAATAAGAAGCTGGTGAATAGCTGACTTCAGCTTCATATCACTGAAGAATTAGAGGTGGGCGATAACAAATAATTGCTGCATCCCCCTCTTTGAAGGCATATGATGCCCTAAATGTAAGCGCAGCAGTGAGGTTCCTGAACTTTACCCTCCTCTGCTATTACCGCAGACTGGCAGGGTGGCCTACAGAGCACCGCTAGTAGCCTGTTAATGAAGCAATGTAATTGTTTATTTGAGGGTTGTCCCATTTTCATAGGGTAAGATTTCAACCACTACCCCTTGTAACTCAGTTCCAAGGGGCAAGCTGACACTCAAAAACAAGGGGAAGGGGTAAAAATACAAAACGGGATTGGGCCTTACCGTTTGGGCTACTCTACTTCAAACTGCTACTCTTCTTCTGGACATGCTCGTCCATTTTACTGTTCAAAAAATGTTTTAAACTTCCGATTTAAATGTGATTACTCTATTAATAACTAATACTACTGTCCCACGTTTTCATATCACTGCTGAAACACAAAGTTTTAGTCTGTAGGCGGAGCCTTATTTTAGCCACACCCCTGCATTTTAGAGCAGGAAGTGAGACTGCATCCCTGTTCCCTCATGACCACAGGTGAACAGTTACCCCCATGACTGTTCACCTGTGGTCATGTGGTCATTGTCTAATAATAGTTAGACCCCTTTGTTTTGAAGTAAATGTGCCCCACCTCTGAAAATCAGTGGAGAACATTAGGAATTGTCACTACCAAATCACATATCTTCTGCAGTTAAGTAAACTTATTTTGTGTTTTAATGAAAAATATGATTTTATGCATGTACAGTGGTTCATGGCTGTTCGACAGACATGTACTGGCTAGCGTTTTTGAGTTCTGCTCAAAATGAGCTAAAATTGTCACCACTGAAACAGTAACTACTAAAACATTTGGTAAAGTTTCGGTAGTGTTATGCTTGTTGTGACAAATTGGAATGTTCAATCATTTATTTTAATAAAATAAAATTCAAATATAGGGTCCCTCAAACCAAAATGATTTTAAGTTAAAAGCCCAAAATATGTTTTCAGCTCTTTGAACCAATACGGTAGAATCATTCACATACAAACAAATGAGGGGCAACAGCCACCTAAAAGCAATACATAAACCAGAAGCTAATGGAGAGAGAAAAAAGTTACTCTCTAATGGAGAACAGATCTCATGTTCCTGGGCTTTTACTTCATTTGCATATTCCTCAGCATTCTTTTCCAGACTGAAAACCTACATTATAATTATTCTAAGTGGCACTTAAAGTATGAGTGTAGTTAATTAGTCGGTGATGTTCTGCTGGTATAGCCTATAATTAAGTGCTATCTTTTCTATTGTACATATATTGTTGAACAAATTTTTTACAATAGACTGATTGTAAGGAGGATGGTTAGGGAAGGGTCAAATCCATGGTATGTGAAATGGAACAAAAGATAATAATTTGCATAACACTGGCTCTTATTTTAATTATCACAATATTCCATCGGGAATGGTCAAATTATCAACCCAAGACTAGTCAGACATGACCAATACATATTTGAACTGTGTCACATGATTGTTTCCTTTTTAATGGCTCATAAATCAGGAACTTTTAGCAATATGACACTAATACATAACCAGCAAAAGGATACGGTGATGTGAGTAATAAACAGCAAACTTTGACAGATCTAATGAGCCTCAGTGTGGCGATAAGGAAGGCCAAATTTGCTCTAATGTATTTATTTTCTGGAATACTAGCACCTTATTACCAACATGCATCTTGGTTTTGGTAGTTAAATATACTTTAAAGCAAAGAATAATCCCTGAACATTTGATGCATCCATAATATAACCATAACCAGCAATAGGTATTTTCAAAGTTTACCAATTTTTTCTTCATACTCATTTTAACGCAACAATTAAAGTGGAATTCCACCAATTTTTTAAAACCAGTGAAGCTACATGTCTTCTGAGTTTGTATATGGTATATTGGTAATGGTAAAAGGGTGGTAAATCTGAAAAAACAAGTTTTACTTGAGTATCGTTTGCCTTGCAACAACCAGCATGTAGCTCCACACCATGAATTTTATTTTAAAAATGTGTTTTAAGCCTAAACTATATCTCAAAACTATCGTAAAACAATGATAACAACACTTTTAGAGGCATTAAACTCTTTAAACGTTTGGTTCCTATCACCTCCACTGTGAATGATTTTGACTCAGGAAGTTTCACTGGAATAGAGCATTTCACATCAAAACACTGCAAATGACTTTGTTTACATATTAACAACTAAATTATGAAAACATTTTGAAAAATGGGTGTAATTCTTCATTAAGTCCATAATGAAGATTTCCTATTCCATCTATTGGACACAATGGCAAAATTTTCTGAAAGTATTCAGTAAATCAGAAGTGCTAATGCTAAATTCTAAATAACACTATAGTTGTATGAATCATCAGTGTCCATCCAGCCTAGTAGGCCTTCAGAACACAATCACACACACAGACTGAATAAATGTAAATAAGAAGGATACATGGCTGGTCCTAGTTGCCTGGTTGCTTTGCTAATATACTTTCCTAACCTGAACCACTACATAGGTTGGTTCCTCAGTCATTCTTACTCAATGATGTGACGGGCATCCACCTCTGACACGTCCTCACTGTCAGGATCTGGAATCTTCTTCTTCTCCTCCACAGCAGACTGTGATGGCTGCAACTGCTCCTCCTCTTCCTCCTGTGATTCAATAATTGAAATCATCATTTGAAGTGCCACCAATATCAGTTTGTGTTACAGGACTCTTAGTTGAACCACACAAATAAAGTTCATAAATGTTTATCCCTGAGCATAAAAAGGCTCTATTTTAAACTGTCCTGTCTGCCAAAGATTTTTTTTTTAAGATCGCTATAATAAAAATATTTTTAAATTTCTTTTAAAGTGAAGTTGAAATATATAGATTTGTCATGAGTTCATTTCTTCAATTAAAAAAAAAAAAACAAATTCAAATAATCCCACATTTTCATGTCACTACATGTCCATAGGCGGAACCTTGTTTTAGCCACACCCCTGCATTTTAGAGCATAAAGTGAGACTGCATCACTGTCCCTCATGGCCACATGGTAAGCAGCTGGATCATGATTATGATTTTTCTGTTAGTGACAAATGCAATGTTCAATCATTTGTTTTAATAAAATAAACATCATTAAGCTTTAGGGTCACTCAGAACAGGATTTTAGTGTGAAATCCAAGTCAGTTAAAAATCCAAAATGAGTTTTCAACCAATGTGGTAAAACTATCCATTTACACATTATAAACCTGTATAAACACCTAAATAATATTAACATTGTATGGAACTTGTTTGTATACCTTTCGTACGTGTTGTGTGTTGTTGCATTTCAGCCTCTCTGGCAGAAGCACTTAAATGTAAAATACATTAACACTAGCTGTGCCTCACCTCTTCCTCGTCAGACCCTGTGTCCTCACTGTCTGATCTTGGAGCCACCTCATATCTGCAGTGGACACACAAACGTGAAGAGATGGAAACATTTCAGAACAGAAGCATCCTTTTAAAAGAACATACTCAAATATTTCTGAATGAAAACTCTAGGCCAGTCTTCCAGTTGCTCACCCGGGGTTCATCTCCAGCCAGGTCTCCAGCTGTCCAGCTTTGGGAGCGTCCACTCCAGTCAGGATCTTCCCACTGTCCACGTGGATCACCTTCACCGGCAAGTCACTCATCTGACTCGTCTCGTCCAGCGGCTACAGGAGAGAGGACACAGTGACACTGGCATGTAATAGATTTACAGGTATGCATTAATGCTATCATAATCAGAAGAATTAGCATTATTATTGTCATTATTACTGGGGCTGTGCACAAGGTTAACCGAGGATCAAGTATCTGAATATTGAAATCTATATTCGAGCCAAGGAGAAAACGTGCAGGACGACAATTACAGTATAATAAGACAGTTTAATTACAGTAAAACACCCAATTACAGTACAAATGTTTTATAGACTACATTAAACATGTTCCATGATTATTATGAATAAAAACTACATTTGACCAGTTACACTGTTATCAACAATCCATAAAGCTTTTGCTGGACATTCAATTTTAAAATGTATTACACAGACACCTGGAGGAAAGTGTAATTACAGTGTATGCACATTTCTAATTATTACATATCTTATTATAGACTGAATTATAACATAAGTTATTAACAATATCATTATTTGGTAAGAGAAATGTGTGCTGGGTCAGGGACTAGTTGAGACTGTGCAGGGCAGTAAGACTGAGACTGTTCAGGGCAGTGAGACTGTGACTGAGAGTGTGCACTCACTGCCCCCAAAAGATAGTTTCTGCTACAGTCTGGATCCCCCACCCACCTCTCCATCCGGACCCAGTGCCACAGGTTGCCCCTCTGCATTCTCCAGCTTCTTCTTCTTTTTTTTCTTCTTCTTCTTCTCCTTGAGGGCCTGTGCAGCTTTGTGAGCGCGCACCAGCTCAGTGAGGTTGGCCACATACTCATCAGTCTGCTGCAGCAGGTAGGCCAGCCGCTTGTCCTTCTTCTGATCGATCAGCTTCCTGTAACCTTCCTCATCCTCTGCCTAGTGGGATGGAGAGAGTAAAGAGCCTCTGGAGTAGGTACAGGGGTGTGTATATGATTGTATGATACATGTGAGGGCTGGAGGCATCCAAATCTGGTATCAAACGTTGTTCTTCAAAGTAGCTCACCAGAAGTTTTTTTGTGATATTTTGAAAATAAGAAATTATAATTACTTTTTACTGTATCACAATATGTTTGATTGCATTTATTCTATAATAAGATTCTGTATTTTTACAACTACAAATACACTCACTGCCCAGATCAATGGATTTAAACAATGTGCTTAGGTGAGTAACACTTTTGCACAGTACTAAATACATAAATATATAAATTATACATAGGTACTGTATGTAATATTTCTAATGTTTCCTGTTTTTTGCACAGATAATATTCAGTTATTCTGAGTAACCATTAACACTGAGAATCTTTTTAAAAAAAATATTACATTTATTTAAAATCTGCACATATATGTTAGTGTTTGTCCGCGTCCTCACCATCAGTCTCCTCATCCTCTCTTTCTCGATGCGCTCATTTTCTTTCTTTTGCTCCCTCTCAGTGTTGGCGTGGTACGTAGCGACAGCTTTGGTCAGCTTCTGGATCTTTCCGGTGATGGAACGATGATACTCCTTAAAGTCTTTAGCATGCTGGAGAATGCTGTTCAGATATTCCTGGAAAAAAAAAACTATCTATTAATAAATGACATTTCAGGCACACACTTACGTGATTTTTTTATTACATGCTGAAGAGATTTTATTTTATAGTTTATTGATTGAGGTTTGAGGTTTGCTTTTCCTTTATAACCTGTGTTTTCATAAAATGTTCTTTACAGTTTGATATTCATGTTTGTTGTTTCCTTTGTGTTCCTCTTCGTTTTGTTCCTGGTGTTTGTGTTTGTTTGTTTACCTGGTGCTTTTGCCGGCGTTTGCGCTCCTGTTCGATCTTCTGCTGCTTTTCCAGTTTCTCGGTGATGCGAGCCTCTCGGAGTGACTGTTTCTTACTGCGCTTATAAGCCTTAGCATCCAGAGCCGTCTCCAGAGCCGTCTCCCGCCGCATACACACCACCACCTCCTGACGCAGCTGCACAAAACATAGAAACAAACACATAGCATCATATGTAGAGGATTAATGAGGCTTTTGTGCTCTCTCATTTGTAAATATGAAGAGTTCATTTGCAAAAACATTATTATTAGACTTCTACATTTCAATGATTTTTCAGAAATCTTGTTTTTTTTATTGCGCTTTCCAGATAATATCTGGAAAATATCAAACTGCAGTTGGGTTGTACAAAATTAAACTTTATTGAAAAATTGTTTTAATTTAAATTTAAATAATGTTTTTTGTGAAAAGAAGATAACTCCAACGGTCACTTTATGTTTGAGAGTTAAACCAAGCCATGTAAAGCATACAGGTTTATTTTAAGGGCAGTATTTAACATTCTTTAACATATCACAAGTGCTGAAAATTGCTTGTTAAGACATCTAGAAGATCAGACCTCATAAAATCCTAAGGCCAAATCTCAAATGGCTCACTGCTCCTTACATAGCGCACTATGTGAGTTATGAAATTTTGGCTTTTCCACCTAAATGCACTTCATGTTTAGTATGGAATTGTGCACACATGGCTGAATCAAAGTGGCCTTTGTTAGACACACAGTCCTCACAGTTTAGATGCAGTAGCCACTGTTTAAAGACCTACGTGCTGCACTTTGTATGGAGAAAGTAGACGTTTGAGATTCTGCCTAAAACAGTTCGCAGCATTGTTGCGTGACCTGACCATAATGCTCCATGCTGATTAGCTGAACAGATTTATGGAGAGCAGCACTGGTGTTTGACTGTTTCTGCTGTAAAACGTGAACTTGAAATGCCCTGACAATGGACAATGATGGCTTTCGTGACAAAGTCATGAAACGTAGGGTTCACAATGTGCTTTGTGTTAAGAATAACTCACAACAGTCAGCTCATTTTTATTAAGGATGGCGTTTATCACTCTTTGCAAATGAACTCTTCATTTATTCTTAAGGAAATATTTTGGTACACAGTGAAACCAATTTCTGATATGTTTCACGTACATATCTGCCCATAGCAGTACTGATACATAAACATTTATAAAATGTAGAAACTGTCCAACATCGACCTAGATCAACAAAATGTTGCCCAAACATTTGCATATGACTGTGTAACATTTATTTCTGTAGAGTTACAAATGCGGTAAATCGAATAAACCACAGACATTTTAGCACAGGAGCCCCACACTGCCTATATGTTCTGCTTACAACAAATACATCATCAAGTATCGGCCAAATCTAAAGCAGTTATCTGCTGATACCAATTTATATCCAGTGTCATCCTCCAGCCCTAGATAGTTGCCATGTTAGTGATAAATAACAAATGAATTACATCACATACATTTAGTAAGAGCTGTTTAAATAAGTATTGTCTAAAAAAAGATCTTGAGTAATGATTTGCAGTAGATACCTGTCGCTGGAAGTTTAGCAGTCTGAGGGCTTTGAGCTCTATTGTGGCCTTTGTACGCAGGTCTCCTGCTAGCGAGCCTGGAAGATTCTCCAGCTCCTGAATGCGGTGAGTTATACGTGCTTCAAGCCTGAAAAAAAATTTTCAATACTTACAAAACCCATCTGATACATTCAGCGAAACAATGGGCTTCATATATATACCATGTCTATACAGTCCATAAACGGTATTGCTTTGAAGTATACTAAATACTAGGATATTAGTAATGCAAGCTCTTTAAATCTTTACACATAAACCATAAATACATTCTAATGTTCAGCAGAATTACTAATATTTTTAATATTAATAATTTACACTGTGAATACTTTCTGGGGTGACTTCAGATGTTTTGCTACATTTCTATGCTGTAACAAAGTGTGCAATGTAACACACAGTACTTCACAGTAATTGTATCATAGATGAAAATTACATTACATTTCCCGTACCTGTACTCTCTCTCCTGCAGGATTTCCACAGGGTCCAGTCCACAGGGTTTCTGGATGGGGGTGATGCGGTTTTGTTTCTGATGCAGGGGGATCATAGGAGTGGGCTGGGCCGGGTGGCCTGGGTGTCCAGGAGACTGGGTCTGGGGTGGCATGACTGGAGAGGCGGCCGAGGGCACGGAGGGCGGTGCAGGGGAGGGGCGGCCTGTGGGCTGAGGGGGGATCAGCTTCTGAGGGGCGTTGGAGGGGGTGGCTGCATTCACCATAGGACCTTCAAAATAATTATAGAAGCCTTTCAAGCTTTAATAACTTTAATAGTCAAGCATTCATTCTAAAATAGTATTTCAGCTCCTTGAAAAGTAATTAATAATTAGAGTTTAAGACTACTGGATTAGTTTTACCACAGTAGATTGTGTAAGAGAATTTAATTGGCTGATTGGTATGGGATGCTGCATCTGTGTAATAGCCTGGATGATCATGTCAGTGTTACGCCACACTCAATGACAATAACAACATGTTTCACACTGGTGTCTATGTGCACGTTACATTAGTGTAGATTGGAACAGGACTGCTATTACTGAGGGGGTGCTGGCTCAGCCAATTACAGAAGACCATTCATGCCACAATTATTACTGTCAAGACTGAAAAAACACATTGTAGATGCATACTGGATTAAAATCATTCCACAATTGTTACTAAAAGACTGTAAAAGCTACACACACTGCAGATTCACACTACATTAAAATCACCTCACAGTCATTACTGTTAGACTGTAAAAACTATACACACTGCAGAATCATACTGGATTCAAATCACTACACAATTATTTCTGTCAGACTAAAACTACACGCACTGCAGATTCACACTACATTAAAATCACTCCTTAGAATTTACTGAAAGACTGTAAAAACTACACACACCGCAGATTCACACTTGATTAAAACCACTTCTTAGAATTACTGTCAGACTGTAAAAACTACACACACTGCAGATTCGCACTGGATGAAAATCACTTCACAGTCGTTACTGTTAGACTGTAAAAACTACACACATAAATAATAAATAATAAAATAATCTCTAATGAAAACATTAGTATTATGATAAAATGTCTCAGGAGATATTAGCAAAGGTAATAATGTCTAACCTTCTGGCCAGGTTTTTGGGGGTCCATTAGCAGGGGGGCCCTGCATGCCAGGAGGAACTCCAGAAGGGCCAGGTGGAGGCATGTTAGGTCCAGTCATCCCTGCGGAGCAGCCGGCACACACTAACCCTTTACTTAAGTTACCACAGTGGACCGCAGTGGACCAAAATGTTAAACATAATTCCACTCCCCAACTGGCTTTTTGAAAAGGTTTTCATTTATAACATAACTAATACACCCCTACAACATGTGTGATGAACATACATAAAATACCTAATAGAACCCTTATTATCTTGTGTTTTACAAATCCATCAAATAACATGAAAAACCAACCTAAAATGGGTTTTCCATTTAGACCATGTGAGACGTTTAATAGGTTTAAAGACGTTTAAATAGGCAGAGTGAAGCTGAACAACTTCATCTCCACTAAGTTGTTGTTGGAGTTAAATGGCTGAAATTTTATGGTATGAAAAGTAATGGTACTAAAAGAACTGGATATGGATTGTAGACATTTGCAACATGCAAATAAAAACTGAATTCACATTCTTTAAGTAAATAGGATTGAAAGGATGAAAGAAATGACCTAACCCCTTAACCCCTTAAACTGTTATTGACCATTTAACATATTATTCATACTACAATTAGTTATTCGGTAACTACTATGAAACTAATATGTAAGTTATGTGGTTATGAGAGGGGGGAATGCTCACACATGAACCATTCGAGTTTAATGGGTTAACAGATTTAGGACTGTCGCTATTACTTGTATTAACAATCAAGTAATTTGGTCGATTATTTTTTGTAGAAGGCCAAATTATAAAAATTAACTTCTAAACACTTAAGATGAACTAGAAAACCTTTATAAAGACTTACATCAATAAAGAATAATACAAAATATAAATATATAAAAAACACTATGCAGCAAAAAATGCATACAAATGGCTGTGTCCATTAGACTTAGTACAACAGCAGAATAACTCAAAATACACGTTATTATCATAAAAATCTGCAAAAAATCACTGCTGATTCATCAAGAAGGTAAATTCTGATCAGGTAACCAGGTTTAATCAGGATGTGACAGACAACAGAATAATAAGTGAATATCTATAGAGGTACCAACCGACATTTCAGCTAATCAGCTTTTAGGAGTGGGTAATGCATGACGGCAGCATCAAAACTCTGCTCACCATGCGCTCTGCTGTAGTTGGGGCCCAGAGGTCCAGGGCCCGCATTAGGACCCCCTCCTCCACCAGGGGGCAGGCTTGGCATGGTCTGGCCCTGCTGCATACCTGGCATAGGCCGCTTGCCCTGCACTGCCATCTGCAGGTGGTCTGGGAGGGGCTGCCCACGTGCCAGCATCTTATAGGCCATGATCTGCGCCCTCAGCTGGTGCAGCTGGTTCTGGTTGAAGGGCGTGGGGTTGGTGGAGGAGCCTGGGGTGCTGCTCCCCGCACCTGCGCCCCCTCCCTGTGTCCCGGGGCGGTTCTGCTGGGAGTCGGCGCCCTCTAGTGTGGCGGAGGAGGATCCGGAGGACGACAGGAGGGGGCCGGAGGGGGGCACACCTGCCGGGAGAGGGCTGGACACATGGTCAGAGGAGCCTAATGGAGAAGGGTAGCCTGCAGATGGAGAGATGGGAAGGACAGGAATATAGAAATGGAAAAATAATGTACAGAGGAACAGACAGGAAAACGGGCTGAAAAACATCTTACTGAAAAACGTAAAGCATTGAACTTGATTCAAGTATGAACACAATTTCTACACTAATAAAATATATCTAGAAGTTTACTTACTTTTCGCAATGAGTGGTTAGATGTAACAGATTTTATTCATGTAGAATCAAGTAAATTCAATGCATCACTTTCTACAGTGTAGGCTATATTAATATGTTTTCAATTTATGACATATAAAATGTTTAATCTGTAAGGCTAGAGTGCATCGACCTGACTCAGACGGACATTCTCATGTTTCCAGTTGTCCTTAGAATGACCAGCAAAAGAACTGATAAGTGTCAAGTACACTGGATGTAAATGTAATTCATTATGTAACTACGTTATTAATTATGTAATTGCAACTACAGGTAAGTTTGCAGTATAAACCGAATGTAAAATGACAATATTAGTTCTAGACATTTACTGATTAAAGGGGCATTGTGGCCTAAAACTAGCTTTTAATATGTTACTTGCCCTGTTATATAATATTCTATAGCACATCATTATATTCCTTAACCTCAGTTTGACAGAATTCATGATTTCATATCATTTTCATATTTTCATTCAATAGTGTTTTCTCTCTACAAAACCCATTACGCATGAAACAAGCATATCATACAACCACTGGGAATCTCTGATATAAACCAACCCTGACTTTTAACCACTAAGCTATAGGCTAATAAATACAACCTAACAAGCATTAGAGTGGTCAAACAAAATTGTTAAAGAAATAGTGATTCTATCTTCATTTAGCACAAAGTGGACACCAGAGATGAGTTTTCCCCTTTCAGTCAGAGAAAAAAAAGCCAAACTGAGGTAAATGAAAGTAAATAGCCAGGTTATCATCAAGATACAACACCAGATAGGATTTTAAACTCTTTAAACTGGAATATCCCACTCTGGAGACTACTGCGGCACCACCATAGGACGCAAGCAGGTATATCTAAACATATGTAGCAATGTTTTAATTTTTCATTTTGGCCAAAGTGTCACTTTGAATAACCATAATATAATAGTAAATAGATGATACATTACAAACAAATCCCTATAAATACTCAAAACAATGATCCTAAGACCTTTATACATATGCACTCTGGGTCTGTACCTTGTGAATGCTGGTCCATTGGGCTTGGTGGGGGTCCCATACCAGCATGTGCTCCTGCTCTCATAGGCACTCCTTTCATCTGACTAAAGCGTGAGTCTTCTGCCATGTTCTTCTCATGCAGGCCCTCCAGAGGCTGCAGAAACAAACAATAACCTTAAAATAACTGCACGTTCAGTGAACCTCTACAGACTACACATGCACACAGAGAGGCTGTGGCTTTACTTTGTGCATTTGGTGCATGCTCTCCTGCTGCGTGTATCCGGATGGTCCTTGCTGAGGGAGAGAGTGACCGGATGTGGTTGGGGGCCCGGGACTTGGGCCCATCATAGTGTGGGAGGATCCAGGGGAGGGCCCTGGCCCCAGCATTGCACCAGGAGATGGCCCCGGGCCTGGGGAGGGGCCAGGCCGGGGAGTCCCTCCTAATGGAGGATCCGGAGTGGACATCCTCCTGCATTATTAGATTAAGAGACCTCATTAGTTTCATATAGCCTGGCACAAAGAATGGCTGTGAATAAGGTTTGATCTGCAGCATTAAGCTTAACTGTTTATAACCTGCCAGGATTTCACAATATTAAACACTAATATTTCTCAGTAACATATTTCTCAGTAATTCATTCAGTGCAATGCAGAAAAGCCCAACATGCAGATATGAACATGAACGTCTATTACATTAAACTGCAAATTAATTATTAGGCTGGGGTACAGCTGAACAGTTGGAGAAAATATCGAATTTATCTGAGCAATGTTGAGAGTGCAATTTAAACGTGATTACCTCTATTAATTAATCGATCTATTAATAACTTGTACCACATTTTCATGTCACTACCAAGACCTTATTTAGCCACATCCAAGCAGTTTAGAGAAGGAAGTGAGACTGTCCCTCATGGACACATTACGAGCAGTTAGATCCCACTGTTTTGAAGTAAATGTGTCCCAAAGTCTGAAAATCGGTGTGTAACATCAAGATTTGTCACTACTGATTTTAAGCAAGTTTTAGTGTTCTAATAAAATATTATGATTTAATGTGTACAAAGCTGTGTTTGCTAGTCATGTACTGGCTAGCGTTTTTGAGTCTTGCTCAAAATTGGCTAAAACTGTCACTACAAAAACAGTCACTACGAAACATTTAGTAACATTTTGGTAGCATTATGATCGTTTTGGTAGTGACAGAACAGAATGTTCAATTATTTATTTAATGAAATAAACATAATTAAGGTATAGGGTCACTCGAAGCAAAGGGATTTTGAATTATATATGAATTATATAGAATGAATTACATTTCAATAGTGAACTAGAAATACTACACAACCTTCAGTGTTTTCTTTTTAATGTCATTTCTCTGCTTTGAAATTGTTCAAAATTCTCAACGTTTCTGTTGTTTATTTTCTGATTTAAAAGAAAAATAGCTGATTTTCAATAGGGTTTCGGACTTTTGGATGTGCATCCACTGTAGACGCATTCCAGTCTAAAACCTTTCACTCAAAGTTCCTTGATTATAGAGTTATAGAGACATGTTTTGTTAGCTCAGTGGGGATATCTGGCCTGGTTCACAGTTTGGTTTGCACAGCTTTTTATCCTCAATGAGGCATCACATCAACAGCTAGATTTGTTTCTAAATAAGATTGTACATATGTTTTCAAACTATATTCACATAAAACATCACTTGATTACAGAGAAAGACATGTTTTATTAGCGAGTTACTTGTAGCTTGCCACAAAGAAGGGCACAAAGTTTATTCTGCACAGTATATTAACTTGGACGAGGCTTAATACCAATAATAGACAACATACTGTATATTCGCCTATGCATTCCTATCTAAAAACTTTTCAAACATCAAACACTTCATACAATCTATTATGGGCCTGTAGAGCATTTAGGCTTATTTTTAAGAACATCTGTATCCAGCCACATCCAGCAAAAATAAAGGCATCTTATATACATATGACTGACAAATGCAAGATTCACAAATCATTAATTAATCCCTAATAAATCCCAGCTTATTTATTAATAGGCATCAAATGATCATGACTAAATGCATACAGCAGCATAATTAGACATGCACAGCAACTTAATCCTATACAGGCATAACATCAGGAATGCCAGGTGATGCTGCTGGCTGCTGCAACTGGCCAAGACCCAGGTTGCAAACAATAGGCATGGGCATATTATGGGATTTTCTTTTTTTTTCTTTTCTTTTTTTTTGCAGTAGGATAGAACATTTGATTTGGACGTTATGGCCAGCTTATAACCTGCACTGCACAAACCTCATAAATCTCTGACACACAACCATCGAACAGAGAAGAGAGAAACAACACCTAGTTGAACAAGTAAAAGGCTTTGGGAGAGAAAAGAAAATGTCTTCCAGGTTGTCCTTCTCAGCTCAGTGCTGCGTGAAGGCTTGAAGAGGGCGACTGCAGCACATCAGGGTGGACGCGTCCAGCCATAAGGACACCGAACGACACCGTGCATGATGTTGCATTAACAACTTGCATAGAGATCACGTAACGGATCGCGTATCACTTTCTGAAGCGGTTTTTTCCCCTATGCAATTGCAAAAAAACAGGCCAAATGGCGTTGCCATTGTATCTGGTGGTGAAAGCGCGGTGGGTGTTAGATGCTGGTGTTGGTGTTGGTGTTAAGACTGACTTACCAGGCGAATTTGCAATTGAAGTTGCAGCAGACTCAGCGCAGCCCTCGCTGTTGCATATCTACAGCAGACGGCCGTAATTACCGTAAGCTCTCTAGCGCGCAGCTCATCCTGAGGCTGGGCATGTACGGAGAGCCGTGGAGGACAAAGAGAGATTCAAGCGAGAGAGAGGGTGAATTTTCACCACCCCAAAAGCCTGGCACGAGAGCTTTTATATTTATATAAAAGGGAGGGTGAGGATGAGGACAGGGAGAAGGAGATTGTAATGCGCATCTATTTATCCCCAAATGTTCACAGTATCTGGCTGTACAAACTTCCTCCGAGCAGTAGTTTTAAATAGTGTTTCTCCCCAGGCTTTGGCTGCATTGATGGGTTTAGTCTAAGGCAAGCCAAGCCTGTCCCTACATTATTTTTAGGGCAGTAGCACATCAGTAAGACTGGGGAGGCAGATGGGTCGAAATGAACGGCTGTATTTGCAGGTGTTTTACATGAAGGTGGTGTGGAGATGGCGTGGCTGCTGGGAGTGTCTGCACTGATGCTGGTGGAGGGAGGGATGAAGACCCTGTTGGAGATGGGTCTCTGTGAAAAGCAGAACGGTTCTAAGCCAGAGGATCCCAAATATTTGATCTCTGTAGGAAAATCTGCTGACTACAGAGCCCCTAATGTGACATAGTGATTATGTTTTAATACGGTGTGGCTACGAATTAATATATTAAGGTGACGAGTTACGTTTCTCATAACTAGTTACCTGAATATAGTATGTTATGGCCTCAATAAAGTAATTTGTGGCGACGCCTTATTAAACAATAATCACTGTCACCTTAAGGTCCCAATACCTGGCCATTCAACCATTCATATTAACATTACACCTTATCATTAAATACAGCTTAATAATAATAACAATTATTATTATTATTATTATTAGTAGTAGTAGTAGTAGTAGTAGTAGTAGTAGTAGTACAACAATACTAACAACGGTAAAATAATTACTATGTATTACAATGTAATAGTAATGTAATAAAGCATCATTATAACATTCTAATTTTAGAATTACCAATAACTAAAAAGCTATAACACTGTAACGTAATACGAATAAAATCGTAGTGAAAATATGTAAAAGAACAATAAGAATATATTAATGTGACAGCTACGATAATAACAATAATAAAAATAATGATAATAAGAATGGATTTTAGGAATCTTCCAAACGTATGTAAAGAAAATATGTGCCTCGTTTTACATCAATATCTTTCCTCACACAAAGGTTCTCTTGGGTTACTGAGTAAAAACACTAATAATGATTTTTTTTATTAACGTTTATTTCACTTATTTCTTTATATACAGAGACTGCGCAGCAACAAAAGAGCGGATATAAATAATACAAAATGAGAATTGCATACATTAAAATATGTACACAAACGAAAATAAACAACAAGAGATTTCAAAATACACTTCCAATCATGTTCAATATTTAAGGACATTATGTGTTTTAGGGCTTTGTAATAATTCATTTTGGAATGCTGTAAAACTGGGACGTTTTAAAATATTTTAATTAATAAAAACTCGGTGTTTTGGCCTCCTCCGCCGCTCCGGACCGAAAGGCGGCCGTGCTGAGTTTCCTCCGCCGCCGCTGCGCTGCTTTTTGGTAAACACAACAGGCTTCCGGTGCATATCGACTTTCTGCCTGTTCGCCTGGTAACCGATGAATTTCGTTGATCATTTAAACAAATGGGCGAGTAGAGTGGATATGGTGAGTGGATGTGATTTGCAAGTGTCTAATCTGTCGAATTGAGCGGGTTTCGCGGTAGAACCATCGCGCAAAAAGAGAAAAAAAATCCCGTGTTTAGGCAGCGCTCGGTGCGCTAACGTTAACGCTAGCTTTAGCTCGTTCAGTTAGCCGCATCCTTCTCACGCAAACGGACTCAATCGGTTCGGTGAATTCGGCTAACGTGCTGCGCAGCTAAACGACGAAGCTGAAGTCAGCTTTCTTGTACCAGATTCCGGTTCCACCTTAAAAGGTGCCTCAGGCGTCAGAATGTAACTGCTGCACCATTTAAGGTGGAACGGGGTAATTCGAACAAGAAGCTGGCGAATAGGAAGCCTCGTAAATTAAGTTAGCTAAACTCATGTTTGCGAAAATCTCCATTTAGACGTCAAATCTAAGACTCCACTTGGTAACTTTCATTCAAAAACTCATTTGGAGTATTTTTTTAAATCTAGCTCCCATTTCCTCGCCCCTTTCCACCCCTCCCTCCCTGCCTTTTGCTCCCGTAAATCCCGCCGGTTGCACAAAATGTCCGTGGCTGTTTTGTGTAGCGACGTTAGCTAGGTTAGCTTGGCGAGTTTTTAGCCCACCTAGCTAACGCGGTAGAGCAATGATTTGTTCCACCTCTTGTTTTAGGACTACGGGAACAAACTGAACCAGGCTCTCTCCTCTAGCTCTAAATTTCTACCCACAGCAGGAGGACCGCGGGGGGCTGCACCGTTTCAGCACTACGGCCGTCCGTTGGGGCACGGCGTGAAAGTCAAAGAGGAGGACGAGAGTGTCGAGGATTTCTTCCATTTCGGTGAGTCGGTGCAGTTTTGTGCGTTAAATCCGCGAATAGTTCCTTACCATCACACTCGATCGTAAAAGTAACGTTAACATCTTTAAAATACCTTAAAACACGTTGGCTTTGTATAAAGCACGTTGCGTCGTGAAAACCAATATGTTTTAAATTTCCTAAAATCTATTGCTGTGTTGTAAATACCACAAAATGTCGCTTAAAGGGGAATTTCGTCGAAATGGTAGCATGATTCCGTCGTTGCCATGTAAGCATGCAGAGTGGTTGGGTGTGAATTGCTTCGTTGCAGAGAAACTTAAACACTCTGAATTCTTTACGGTGTTGGTAAGAAGCAGGAGTCTGCAACACAAAAATAGCCATTTTATTTACTCTCCAGAACCACCAGTGAACCTACATGTCTTGTAAGTTTTTATATGTATTATTCATAATGGTAAAATAGTGGAAAATCTGAAAGGAAAAAAAGGGGGACTATATTGCCTTATAACGCCCTGCATGGATCCCTCTGCCATAAATGGATTAAATGGATTATCAAGACATTTTAGGCCAAAACTTTAGGACGAAACTGGCATAAATCTATGTCTCAGGCTTCAGGCAGCATATTCTTAACTATTTTGTGAGGGAGCTTTTAGAGGCAGACGTCTGGTTTCTATCACTTCTACTGTAAACAAATCTCGGTAAGTTTCTCTAGAACAAAGCATTTCACATCAGACCACTCTGAATGACTTTGTTTACATCTTAAACATTTAATTATGTAGAAGTATTAAGAAAATTGAGTTTCCCTTTAATGGCATGTTGCACCATAAAAACACTGTTTAGATGCCTTAGCTGTATTGCTAGATGAAAGCACAGTGCTTTGTTAAAGCGATGCCTTTAAAAGCACAATTCTGCTTTTTCTTCCAAATTTTCTGTGTTACTTAATTATTGAGATGTCATTGACATCTCAGTCATTGAAAGAGTTTTGATGTTAAGTGGTTTATTGTAGAGAAACTGACTGACTCTGGTTTTCTTTACAGTGGTGGTGATAAGAACCAGGGGTTGTGACATCAGGGCAAATATAGCCATTTTGTTTGACCAGTGAATCTACATGCTTTGTCTTTTTATATGTGATGTGGGTAAAATAGTTGCAAATCTGGAAAAATCATTCTTTGGGGGGACTATTTTGCCTTACAGCATTCTGCATGTATCTCTCCCATCTGAATAGATTTTAAAAGTACTGTGCTATGAACATATGAACATGTAGATGTTTAATAGCTGGAAACTGGTTATTTATTGTTTCTTTCACTCTCTTTATTGAATAGCTCAGCATCTTCAGCAGCAAACAGGAGAGTGCCTCACAGCTTGCTGCGGTGGAGCAAATCCCAAAACGACACCTCTCACAGCATCTCTAACTGCCGCTCTCCCTAACGCTCTCACTAGCCCTCCACCCAAACCAAACAGCCAGCCTTCGGCGGAGAGGCCGTATCACTGCCAGGACTGTGGAAAGTATTTCAGAATCAGTGACATTAAGCGCCACCAGAGAATTCACAGTGGCGAGAGGCCGTTCCCTTGCTTTCAGTGCGGTAAGAATTTCCCCACGTCAGGAGACCTAAAAAGGCACGAGAGGATCCACACGGGAGAGCGGCCGTACCACTGCCTGCAGTGCGGCAAGAATTTCTCAGATTCGGGGCACCTGAAGCAGCACGAGAGGATGCACACGGGGGAGAGGCCTTACCAGTGTTCACAGTGCGCTAAGCGCTTCTACAGATCGGGAGACCTAAAGAGACATCTCAGAATCCACAGCGGGGAACGGCCTTACAAATGCCCCCAGTGCGAAAAGACCTTCTCCGATTCCGGACATTTGCGGGGTCACCAGCGTATCCACACGGGAGAAAGACCCCACCGCTGCACTCTGTGCGAGAAGAGCTTCTTTAGATCAGGTGATCTGAAGAGGCACCATAGGACGCACACCGGAGAGCGGCCTTACCAGTGCTACCAGTGTGGAAAGAGCTTCTCCGAATCGGGACACCTCAAGGAGCACAGGCGGATTCACACCGGTGAAAAACCTTATCACTGCAACCAGTGTGACAAGAGCTTCTCTAGGCTGGAGAGGCTCAAGGGCCACCAGAGCATCCACACGGGGGAGAGGCCCTTTCACTGCGCACAGTGCGGCAAGAACTTCTTCAGGTCCGGAGAGCTGAAGAGGCACCAGAGGATACATAATGGGGACAGAGCGTAAAATTCACTTACATTAGGGCTAGTTTTGATCTTTGGTTTTTGCAGGGCATTTGTTTTATTTTATTATATATGTGGCCAGTCTGACTGCTAATGTCACTGTACTGCAGGACTGTTTCTGCCCTGGGTAACATACGGTTCAACAGAAGCTCTAGGGTTAAAGGTATACTCTGGCTTTTTTAAACCTAATATCTGTCTGCTGTATCTGTATCGTTTGAAAAGTCCATTTTTGCCAGGAAGAGGAGGAAAAAATAGTCTGAGAATTTTTTTTCTCCTTTTCTGGTTCTGCAGTAGACAGCAGTATGTCTACATTTTGACTTATTGTTTTGTATCTTGACTTATTTTAGTGTCTTGAAATAATTAACACATTATTTTAACATAGTATCTCAAATTTTGAGTTATTTTGAGATAAGCAGGATTTTGAGAAACCTAAATTTGCATCAGTAGTCAGTATTTTGTGGTTAAGTAAATATTTTGAAATAATAAGTCAATATTTAAAAATACTAATTAATATATTGCCATACTGCTGTGAGAAACTGAGAAAAAGCAAACACTGGCCTTTTTTGTCCTCTACCTGGTGGAAGTGGGATTCGTATGGTCAGTTACCTCAGACCGTGATTTTAATGCATTTCTTTATATGTGACAAAAGAACAGAAAACCTGTTGACTCAAACTGTTTATAATAGAAGCCAGTGGGCAGTTGCTTCTGTTGTTAGTTGTTTTAAAATTTCAAGTAATCAGGTCTTCTGTTCTTTTTATTATATGGTATAAATGCAGCGGATGGAGAATAGGTTGAAAAGTGCATTCCTTTAAGGTATGTTCATGAAGGGCTGAAGCAAAAACTTGCATACACGTTGGCTCTTGTAGAAGGAGGGTCAGACCTGCCTGTGCTATTTAATGTATGTACCCCCAGATACTAATGGAGAGGGCAGTTACCTGACTGGCCTTTGACATTCCTTGATAAAAATGAATATGGATTCTTATTTGAATTTTTTTCGAAAAAGAGATAAGTGTAGATATTCCCATCCAAGTTAAAGGTATTTTTTCCCCTCATCGCTCATTTCCAATCCAGTTGTATTCCAAATCACTTTATAACCGCTACCTCTACATGCCTTTATTTACAGGGAAGCGCCTTTAGAGCATGACCTGTGGAGGTGGTTGCCTTCAATTATCAAAACAGGGCCACTGTTACTCACTGGCAACCTCTGCATCCGGCTAAAGTAACACTCATCTATTGTTTCTCTCCCGTAGATGTTTTTATAGATGCTCATATTCCCATAACATTTACAAAAAGTGGCGTTTAAAGTGTGGATTGTACAGTACAATGTTTGTATATTGTAGCAAGGTATATGTCAAGTGAAAGACTCTGTAGAACTGTATATTGTAAAGGAGATTCTTTATGTGTATGCTTACTTGTATTTACAAATATTACTTGCTTTTTTACTTTTTAAACCCTTCACAAGCGCGTGCTGAATTCCATTAGTGTTCAGAAGCAGTCAACGGCTGTGATGGTTGACTTAGACATGAGACGTGTGTGTCCCTGACATTAACTTTTGTCATGTTTCCTTTGATGTATCACTGTATGTAACGGCACACAATGATCTTGTGCTTGCATCTGCCACTATTGTGGCACTGTAAAATGCTACTGTACTCATCATGTAAACAGTACATGGGGAAAATATTCTAAGTATGACACTCTGTCCACTCCTCAAATATATTTTTCACCACTATCTTGAAAGTAGTATTTACCAAGTGAGAGTGTCCTCTGTTGTGGAACCACAATTTATGATTCATTTGTTTTTTAAAACATGAAATATTTGGGGTCTGCACTTATAGGCGAAGTGTGTATTAATCCAATCTTTCACAGATCCTATGAATTAGATTTAGTGTCTAACTACATTTTTGTTTTTGTTAAAACATTTTTTTTTTCCGTATTGCTGTCATTTTTTTTAAAGACATATGTATGTATTTAACCATTCATGAGATGTGTTTAGTTTAGTTGTCCTTGATTCAATCAGATGTTTTTAAGAAACAACAGAAAACGCCTTGGCAAAATACCACAGAGTGGTAGAGAATGAGGTGAAGCAGATTTCTGATTGAATCCAGGCTCTAGAGTAGGTGTGGTATTTTCCTACCCTGGGCTGCCCCATCCTTTGCCTGTGCATGAGTGCTTTCTTCATATGTTAATGTAATTATCCCTTATTTGCACAAAATAAATACATAATCTCAGCTCACAGATTTTCTCCATACATACTCAAAATTGTTCCCTGCGTTTGTGAATGTTATTGCACACTGCATTTATTGGCATTCATGTCTACCAAAGGTCCAGCACGAGAATGAAATCATAAGTATAGCAGCTTTATGCCGATAATTGTGTGGTAAATCTGTCCAAAGGAGCCACACATTCAACAGAGAATCAACAGGAGAGCCACAGTTACAGAAAAAGCATCAAAGGGTTTTACCTATTTAACAATTCTGCTATGTATCTTTCAGCAACATGCAGCCCATTCCTGAAGTACAGCCAATACAGAGTGATGTATTTCAAGCCATTGTCCAGTCTGAATCTCCGGTCTCCTGCCCTGTGGCCTTTTCACAGACTGTATGATGTTCACTGAGGTGCTCAACATTATCACCTTGGATCTCTGAGGCTGCACAGCTGCAAGCGCATAAACAGTAATTATGAAAGTGCTTCAGCTCAGCTCACATCCATGGTTGATATTCACACCTAAATCTGCACATTTGCGCTTGTATTTTTGAAAGATTTACTTTGTTTCTCCTAAATTTTAGCTTTGTATTTAATATTCTCCTTCGTTTTGTTAATGTCCTCTTATATGTTTGACTATGAAATAACTGAGTTTTGGGTAATTCCACAAGCAGATGTCTGCTGATGCCTGCATCCTAAGTTTGCAAAAAGTACACATTTTCGCCCTTACCTGTAGACCTGTGGCAGAATTAATGAGTCCTACAACGGTGTGGGCTTTCTCAGTAGGCTGCATGAGTAGAAGCCTGGAGAAGATTAGGACTGAGCACCTATGTTGATTGATGTAGCCTTTAACATTAGGTGTGACGGTTCAGTTTCACTTTGTTTTTGTTTTTTTTTTTATTCTCCACCTGCGACTATGGAAGCATGTGCAATATGTAATGTGTTTAGTGGGGCATTATGATTGGTTGGTGGGGCATTGCCCCACTAATTAACCCCCTGAAGCCAGGCCTGTAGTTTACGGACATAGTAAGACAGATTGCTAAGTGCATGGGAGCTGTTGGGGAGGAAGAAGCTGATTTATGGCTCCAGTAATGGTAAGCAAGAAAAAAAAAATACAGTGTGTTAATCAATGTTAGTATTCTAAACAGTTAAATTGTCTATCAAAACGGTGCAAGCAAGTAGAAATGTAACATTTCCAAAAAAACCCTGATCGTTGATTACCCCTGCACATTTTGGTAAGTTTCTGTTGGTTCCTAGTGGTGTCCAGTAGTCAGTAATGCCATTTTATGTTTTCCTGCTGGGTTGATATCACAGTGAATAATTCTGATGGTTTAACAGGTGTTCTGGGACTAATTCCAAGCAAAACCATCAGGTTTTAATCCCAATGGTCTTTTTTCAACAGGGTTCCACTGTCCGAACACACCTGATGCAACTAATCAGCTAATTAACAAACCCCTACTGAGTTGAAGTGGGTGAGTTACAGCAGGGGTGCTCCAGGAACGGGTGTGGGAACCTGGACAGGTATTCGCAAACCCCTCCATTCAGGAGTGCTGATTCTGGACCAATGTTTTTGACCAGGGTCCGTATATATGAAGCTCCTCAGGGGAGGAGTCCCCATCTAGGGTCTGTTATTGTCAGTAAAGTCACAGTGAGTAAGAGAGTGATGTGACCACTCTCACTCTGATAAGCTTCATTAATATGGGCTTTAATCGCCTGACTGCTTCGTGTTTTGCTTCGTGTTTTCGATCATCGATACCAAAATGGCTCGAAGGAAGACGTTCAGGCGATCATTTATTTACGACAGCTGCCGAAGCGTTGACGGCGGAGTCGAAGTCCGTTCGGTTTCCAAGGATACGTTAGAAGACGGCGATGACGTCATGCGGCGCGCGGAGCTGCGGAGGTGAGAACGAGAGAGGGAACAAGAGGGGAAAGGAAGAAGAACGAGAGGATAGAGGGAAGGTAGAGGGAGAGAGTGACTGAGAGGGAGAAAAACGACGGGAAAGAGAGAAAGAGGGAAGGGAGGAGGTAAAAGAGAAAGAAAGGGAGCGATAGAGGGAAAGAGAAGAGCGAAACAGAGAGAATGGGCGCCAGGTGAAAGGTACGTTAGCAAGCACACGGACGCTAACAAACAGACTAACGTCACGGGTTTATGAGGTTTGTGCTCGTGAGCTCCTTTTCATCATCTGAATGAACGGAGAAGCTGTTCTCTTCAGTTCTTCTCTGTTGTGAGCTCCGTGTTTACTAACAGCGCGGCCCGAGTGCTAATGTTAGCTCGTTAGCTAGCTTATAAAAACAAAGACCAGCACACCGATGTGTTGAGTCTCACACGTTTCCCAGACCTTCACTTCGCCTTTATTACTTTATTAGCTAGCTAGCCTGCTTACTTTATGTTTCGAAAGTCCCCAACACACTGGCTGGATCTGTTGGGGTAGAAATATTGAACTACTTAGCCAAAAAACGAATTCTGTTTGCTTAGTCAGTAACCTCGAGCTCACGTTTAGAGGGGAACTCCTACCGATTTTTCAAAACATTCTGTACATAAGCTAGTTGAGATGTGAACAGAGCCATTCAGAGTGGTTTGGTGTGAAATGCTCTGTTCTAGATAATTGTTCACATTGGTACTGATAGGAACCAGACGTCTGAAAAGTTTATTGCCTCTGCTCACAGAAAGCTATTATATGAAATGGTTATGAATACACAGCCTGATGACACATTATTGTATGATATTTAAATGTATTTTACACCGTGACCCCTGGTTCCTATCACCACCATATTATGTCAAACCACTCTGAAGACTCTATTTACATCTCATAGACTGAATTATTCCGAAATTTTGAAATATTAGTGAAATTCCCATATAACATGTAAGCAAAGTTATTGAGAGTGGTTTGTGAATTGCACCATTCTAGAGAAGCTTACAGAGTCAGAATTGTTCACAACAGTGGTGAGATGAACCAGAGGTCCGAAAGGTTTGATGCCTTTAAAAGCTACCTCGCAGAAAGTTATTACGCAGACTGGTTACTAAAGAGTTGGTTGGGTGTGATACATTGTTTTACAATAGTTTCAATGGAAGATTTTGGTTTAAAACATGTTTTAATCGTTGTGATGGAGTGGGTACATGCAGGGCGTTCCAAGGCAAAGTAGTACCCAAAGAAAAATGTTTACCACTTTTACTATTATCAACATTTACATATATATTTCAAACGCATTTAGTTTGCTAGTTTAGGATAGTAAATGAAATGGTTATATTTGCATGTTGGCTTTATTGGACATCATGGCTTTATTTATCACCACTAAAAAGAAATCTGAGCTTGTAAGTTTCTCTACACACTCACTATCTCAGATCAGACCACTCTGAATGAGACTGTTTACATTTCCACGATCAAACTATGTAGAAAAAATGCTTTGGAAATAAATGCTGGAATTACCCTTTAAGAAGCAAAGTGCTACAGGTTAAAAAAAACACATGTTGAGATGAGAATGGGGAAAAAATGCTTTTCTCTGAGTTTTTGATTTAGCTATTTGTAATGTACTACTTTCCTCCCCAGAAGTTTGTCTTATTAGCAAGATTCCTTCTAAGCCAGGATGGTGTCTTAATTCCTGATTTGGTGTCTTAACTCGTCACCTTTTGTGCTCCTTCTTTTCCACCTTCAACTGTTGTGTCTGTAGGTTGCTAATCACGGAAGCATGAGAGAGAGGACTGGGGAAACAACAGTGAGATGTTTTGGAAGGTGGTATGATGGAAGGATTGGGAAAGGAAAGGTCCATTTGTAACACAGGGTCCTTTCCATGGCTCAATCGTTTAGACGGCAAAGCACCATCCAGGGTTTGGAAACTCACCGACTGCTTCTCCTCCCTCAAGCAAGCTCCCCCAGCTTCACAGCCACAGGTGGGAGAGCCTTTAATTGCAGACAATGGCCACTTAAATAACTGCGCTAAGAGTTGCATTTAAATGACCTTTGGCACACACAAGTCATACTGCGACATTCCATTTTAATCAGCGGTTCAGCATTAGGTTACATATGAAGTAGGACTCTGCTGCATTCATCTGTCTTCTGTTTTATCCAATGATTGTCATGTTAATGACATCATTTAGAGATGCAAAGCAAGAGTACAGCTTCAAAGGTAAGGTAAAAAAAAATGGAATGGAATGGCTTCAGTGGTGACAGGCCAGTCCATATCAGTTATTAAACAGCAGTTATTTTAACCAGACTAGGGTGGAGACGGTTCTGTCCAGCATGTTAGGCTCACTGCCCAGCGAAAGCTCAGTCACACACACAGGCATTAAGTGGCCTTTGGATTAACTTAAAAACATTCCCCTTTCCTTGAAAGAGTACCATGATGGGGAGGGGGGGAGTGCAGAGAAAATATGCTTAAGTGAAAGTATAGGTACTGTCAATTTTGAAAACATTGTTGTGGGCACACATTTATTGTAAATATGGTGCTAAGGGTGTCTGCATGCTCTTTGTTACAAGTTACCTTTAGAAACATATCAGTTGCTCACTGAAATGTTCTGTTTCATTTCAGAACAGTTACATGGAAGTCCGTAAGCCAGTGTTGGAGCTGAAAGATGTTCCTCCCCCTCCGCTTCACAGTGCCTCGCAGCAGCCTCTTCCTCTGGCATCTCTCCCTGCGCCACCCCCCTGCCACCTTCCACCTCCTCCAGACCCACGACCACCACAGGGGCAGCCTCTGCCCCAGCCACAGCCCGGCAGCCCTAAAGTAAGCCTGTGTTCTCGCTGTGAGTCCAGCCTGCACTTCCAGCAATGCCCTGGCTCTCTTGAAGCCAGAGCGCACAGTTTTGGTGATGTTGGTGGTGGTGGATGTAGCATCAGCACCAACGCTAATGCTAACATTGGTGGTGGCCTTCCTGCACTTCACTTTTCTCACACACAGGGCAGCACCCTCACTGGCCAGCCCACAGTCACCCCTTCCTCCGCTCCATACCGGCCCTCCCTCCAGCTGCAAACCCCACAGAGTTTTGGGCTCCAGATGCCATCAGTAGCCACGTCTCAGCCCGTGGCGGCCCACTCCCACTGCTCCTGCTGTGCGAGCCTCAGGCCCCTTCACGTCTGTCCTTCTCTCTCTGTGGGCTGTGTGCAGTCCAACCATGTGCCTGGTTCTGCTATCTCATCTGGGTGCTGTCGCTGTAGCGGGGAGCGTCAGGCCGAGCAGCACTCCCACTCACATGGTGATGCATCGTCTTCTACTCACCTCTGCTCTAACCCTTTACACCTGAATGTCGAGCACACCACGGTCCACCTGAAGGGAGCACACTACTGCCACCAGTGTTTGAGTAAGGTTGGTGATACAATCTCTCACAAGCATAGCTTGATTTACATGAGATATGTATATGAATATATTGCTGCTGTCAGAAGAAAACCTTTTATCTCCTTTTATGTATTTTTTTCAGTTTTTGACATGATTTGAAAATGCTTGTAGCCTTTTACATTGTTGGACTAATGGACCAAAAGAAAAGACCCTTGGGTGGGGGGGGGTGTCTGAGTCCACTGATTTACATTAAAAGTAAAGTATGTTTTTCCTGCTCCTGTAGAGTTACCATTTTGGAGATACAAGTTTTTATTATTTTTTTTCTGACAACAGTGGTGTGTGTGTGTGTGTGCGCGTGGGGGAGTTCTCTCAGAGGAGAATCTTGTCCATCCGACAGGTGCATTCAGGTGGTTTATGCTGAGGTTGTGAAATGGGTGTTATGTTTAGAGCTTGCATTTATAGAATTTGGTCTTTTTTTACTGATGTTTTTGAACTTAAGCAAAGCATAAATAAAATGGGTTAACTGTACATGTTTAAAATGATGTTTATGGAAATTATTTGATTGCTTTCTGTTTTGGAATATTCACTTCTGTCCCCCTACTATGATGAAACCAGACCACTTGAATACAGCATTAGCATCAGAGGCTGGTGATATGAGAGAGAGAGAGAGAGAGAGAGAGCGAGAGAGAGAGCGCGCTCTGATTGGCTTCTCAGCCTAGTGAATCAGTGCAGGAGAAGAGAAATGCAAGTGAGCAAAGCAGGCTAGGATAGTTTGTTTTTTCTTATGTGAGGCACAGGGTGATTATCTTTCTCGTTTCCTTTCCTTGCATCTTTTCTTAATGCCTTAGCTCTTCCCTCTGATAATGTGAGGAAGACATGTAAGGATAAGTTGTGAGAACATAGAAATAACGTAAACGTGTAACTAATGAGATGTCCTTCACTCAGTTGTCACTTTCATTACCTGTTACTGGACTTGGCCATATACAGTGCTTTAGATTCTACTTTGTCATTGTGCACAGTACAGGTACAGAGCCAATGAAATGCAGTTAGCATCTAACTAGAAGTGCAAAATACAGTATTATTTACATATAAAGTGCAGAAGGACGGTATATAGTGTTAAAAAAATACGTGTGTGTGTGTGTGTGTGTGTGTGTGTGTGTGTGTGTGTGTATATGTATGTATGTATGTATGTGTGTGTGTGTGTGTGTGTGTGTGTGTGTGTATAAAAAAAAAATACAGAATGAGTGGAGAGCGTACAATGAGAGTATGTCCTGTGAGAGCAGCATATGTACAGTAAATATGTAAGGTAAAAGATAAGTATGCAGAGTAAACTTGTACAGTAATTGTTGGTGCAAATATGAATGGTGCAATAATAGACTGTGCAAATATGATTAGTGCAATAAAACTAGGATAAAGTAGAATACATTGCAGTGAGTGCAAAGATGCCGTTAAAGTGGCAGTGTGGCAGGGTCACAGCCTCGGGGAAGAAGCTCTTCCTGAGCCTGCTGGTGCTGGAGCGGAGGCTTCTGTAACACCTGCCAGATAGGAGGAGGGTAAAAAGTCTGTGGTTAGGATGAGAAACGTCCTTGATGATGTTCCTCTTATGGAAAATGTTCTCAATGGAGGGTAATATATCCTAGAGAAATAACTTGATCATTCTTTTGCACTACCATCTCATTAACTGGAATCATCCAGTGAAAGCACAGGGTGGTGGTGAATAAATCATACAACAGGCATACAACACCATCTTAAGGGCTGCTCCATTACTTTATTAGCTCAAGTAAAGTTTATTAGATGAGATAAAAAAAAAACGGACGTTGACCCACAAATTATTGCAACTTGATGCATTTCCCTTTTCAAACCTGAAAATAATGGCAGACAAAGCTGTTTAAGCTATAGCAATAAACCACATTGAAATGCTTAAGATTTCAAAACCATAACATTTGATTTCCTAGACTTTAGGTTGCAAACTACTTCATCCATGCCAAAGGCTACACAGCTAACAACAACAACAAAAAAGGCTCTATACCACATTTATTACACTGTCAGACAAAACAATAACTCTGTATGTCATGTTCAAACTTTTTTAAAAAAATGTTTTGCAGCACAAAGTTTGCATGGCTAGTCAATTGGCTTACTGACGCTAACCTACCTATGGGGAGTGCATTCAGTCTAAATAATCTGCTTTTCACTGTCCCCTCCTCCCTTTCTGCTGCGAGAGACCGCTTGGGTAGGTGTAGATGAGACAGACATCCAAGTGGTGAATTGAAGTGGTCGAGAGCAAACATTTTTTTTTTAAATGAGCCACAGTCTTTTGGTTTATTTTTTCACTACCGATATGAACTACTGCCACCTATTGGTATGAAGAGTTTTCCCAAGTAAACGCAGAATGTGCATGCAAACACAATGTGTTGGCAGGGAGCTATAGTCTTTGTGGCGTGTCAGTAAGGGATTCCCAGTCCAGTTACTGGGAAGACTCAGGCTCTTTTTGGTTACAGGTATTAAAACCTCAGCCATATATTGATAAACTATGATCTGTAGAGAGCGGGAATAGATTATCTTTGAGGACAGAGACCTCTGACTGAATGTGTAAGCATGCATGATACATTTCTTCATTTTGATGCATTTTTGCACATTTGTAACAAATGTGATCACAACAAGCTCCAGAGTTGAATTCTGCAGACTTTACCAGGGTCTTTGTGTGGTAGTTACATACATTAAAACCTAACTGAAGTTACTGTGATGGCACACTGGGGAAGCTACAAAACAGAATTTGATTCAAGTGATGTGTTTAGCCCGTGCAGGGTTTGGGCGCCGCTGACTCTGTGAAGGTTTGGCCAAACATCCCCCCTCCACAGGCCCAGTCTGCTCCTGTGCCTGTATGTAATGGCTGCGGAGTGCCTGGAGCCTCCACCGATGGCATTCATCTGCACACTACCAGCCTGGGCAAAGTCAATCAGAAGTATGGTCAGTATTCTGCAGAGCAGCTGGGCAGGGGTGTCTACCTCTGGTTTTAGAGGCCTTTAGTCCAGCACAGTTTGGTCCCTGTTCAAACATGCTTGATTCAACTCTGTACATAATTGTCAAGTTTAAGAAATGTCTTTAAGCTAGAGAGTCTCCACACTGTGCTGTATTATGGCCCTCTAGGACTGGAATTGATTCCTGCTGTATTGTGATTTATAGTATAGTTGACTTCTTTATTAGTTACGTACATGTGTGTGCGACTGCTGCTTTATTATGATTAATTTTTTATTCATTTTTATTAATAGTTTAGGTGGCACAGTGGTCATACTGTGCTTCTGTTACTGAAAAGCTCTGTTCTTTGACAGTAAAGTTGTTGGGTCTAATGCATGTCTGTTAGGCTCTCCTGAAAGCGGTGGGCAGGAGGCCCTTCCCCCAGTGGGTGTGTTTTGGGACATAGAGAACTGTGCCGTACCCAGCGGGCGTTCTGCTGCCACAGTGGTACAGAGGCTCCGGGAGCGCTTCTTCCAGGGCCATCGCGAAGCCGAGTTCATCTGTGTATGTGACATCAGTAAAGAAAACAAAGCTGTCATTCAGGAGCTCAACAACTGCCAGGTACACACACTCAAAACATTGGCGTTATCAGCTATCCAGAAAAGTTTTGTGCCTTTTTTTTTTTTTCCTTCATTTTTTTCTGCTTCTTACAGGTAACAGTTGCTCATATAAATGCCACTGCCAAAAATGCTGCTGATGACAAACTCCGGCAGAGTCTGCGGCGCTTTGCTGAGACACACACGGCTCCCGCCACAGTCATCGTGGTTTCTTGTGAGTCCCTCCTTAAAGTGACAAATATGAAAAATTGGTGAACCTTTAAATAAATGTTGACTTCCTCTCTTTCTTTTCCCTTGATGGTGGATGATATTTTTTTTTTGAGGCGTGAGTCTTGAGTGCTAACATAATGGAGATATGGCTGGAATTCCTCTGAAACATTTTTCAAAATGTCTGCATAATGTGTTAGGATGTGAATAAAGCCATTAGTGGTTTGATGTGAAATGACTTTGTTTTAGAGAAACGTGTGAAATTTCTTTACAGTGGTGGGGAACCAGTGGTCTGGCCAAAATGATCGGTGAGCCTACAAATGTCGCAAGTTTTTATGTGTAGTGTTGATAAAACAAACCCAAACCCTCATGAATTATAACTTACAATTTAAAAATTTAGTACACTTTTTTCCAGACTATCGCAAAATACTGTGTCTGGCATCAGGAAATGTATTTGTAACCATTTAGTGCAGAGGTCTGGTCTAAAGGGTAGCTTTTAAAAGCATTAAATCTTTGGACACCTAGATCATATCACCACCACTGTGAATGGTTATAAGTCTTGTTTTTCTGGGTCAGAGCGTTTCACATCAAACCACTCTGATTGACTCTCTATACATCTTAACCATTTAATTATGAACACATTTTTAAAAAACAGATGGAGTTTTGTTTTAAGTTAAACTAGAGCGTGTATCTCACTCCTATTAGCCAGCTATATGAAACTGGAAAGTCTGTGGGCCAAGCTCAGTAGTCATCCACCATATACAAAGAGACCACATTGGTTTAAGAAAATGATAGATCTTTCTGTTCGAGACTTGAAGCGCCTTTCAGAAATGCTCATTTGGTTCTCTCATCACTTTGCAGCTGATGTGAACTTTGCCAGTGAATTGAGTGACCTACGTCATCGTCATGGCTTCCAGGTCATCCTGGTGCATAAAAGCCAGGCCTCACCTGCTCTGCTGCAGCACGCACACCTGCACGTCCCATTTGAAGACTTTGTCTCAGAGCTGCCTCCAAGGATGCTTATGAAATCACAGGTAAACATTTCTGCTCCCCATCTCAGCACCTTAAATGTGGAGCAGAATTCTTTAGTCCACTTGAAACAAGTTTCTGTCCTAAAAGTGGTTCATGAAACATGAGTGAATAATCCACAAGTCTTTGCCAAGCTACAGTAAATGGACACCAGAAGAAAATGAATAAAAAAATAAGGCTGACTAGGTTTGATTTGCTCCGATATGTATTTTACCAGAGCGATGTGCTTGACGTTTATGGGCTTCAGCCTCCTCTGGCCTTTGTAAATCCTAACCTGCATGGCACTGTTTCAGTACAAATGCAGTGCAGCAATTTGGCCTTATCCCAAGCAACAGTCGTGAGAGCTGTAGGCTCTAGCTGCTGCATGTAATTATTTGTATACCATTTGGTGGGTTTATTTTTTATATCCCTTTTATTCCAAAGAGGTAGAATAGAGACAGGAAACGAATCCGAAACCCATTAGACTTCTCAAGACCAGTAACTTCCCCAGTAGAGCAGTCTCAGAAAACCCAGAGTTGCTCCCTCTTTCTTTGCTTCCCCCAGCCCTGTTTCAACCTCCTCTTTGTGCACAACCTCCCCACACACCGCGATGCCAAGGCTGTCAGTAGCAGGCTTCAGCGCCTGTCAAATAACTGCGGCGGGAAAGTACTGGGTGTATCTGGTGGCACTGCCGTGCTCCGATTCGCCAGCGCTGAAGCGGCGGAACGTGCTGCAAAGCGCATGGAGAATGAGGACGTCCTGGGGAATCGGATCACCGTCTCTTTTTCCCCTGATGGGCCGCAGCAGGAGGAGGAAGAGGAGCGGATTCAGCTCCCCACCGCCTCCTCCTCCTCTGCTGCCGTGTTCCTCCCTTTGGAGAAGCCGCGGTCACCACGGCGCCCCAGACGGGTGTCCCGGTCCTGCCAGAGCGGCAGAGATGTGGGGGTGAACATTCCGGAAAGACCTTACAGCCCAAGGAAAGGGGGGCATGCCTCTTCCTGCAGCCCAGTGATGAAGCTCCTCCCCCAGGTCAGCAGTGCTCCTGCCGCCTCCACGACGCTCCAGCCGTTGTATGCTCCGCTGCCTGCCTGCTGTGCAAATGCATGAGGCTCTGGGCCCACCAGTCGGTCGAATGTTCTCTTACAAGCACAACTTAAAAAAACAGCATTCTGTTTCCAAAAAACAAAGCAAAATGCTAAGTTGGTGTGCTTTTAGGGGTGTAAATATTGCAATCATTTGATATTTTGCAGTTCTTTAGGGAACAATTCAGCATTATTCTGCATTATGAAAGCTGAAAGTTCTGCACAGTTGATTATGTTGGCATACGACCATTCAAGCAGTGCATCTGATGCAGTAGTGCTTATTTACATCCCTATGTGTCATACCTGTTTGTTTGGAGTTCTCCCAAAGAATGCTATGCCTTATTGGCGTAGGTTAATTTGGTTTGCGTTTTTTTTTTTTTTTTCTAGCAAATGTAAAGCTGTCTACTGATGTTGTGTTTGTTGGAGAATGTTGGAACAGTGTGCCGAGAGTGAACATGCTCATGCTGAGTGTCTGTGTTACCCTGCTTGCTCTGAAACCTCGTCCTGCCTGCGTGCCTGCAGATCCCAAAGGAACTCTTTCCCTCCCTGGTGCTGCCTTGCTGCTCTAACCTTAACATCGATGACTTGCTGTCATGTTTTGTATCATAGGTTTGCATGACTTCCTAAATTTATACAAGCTTAAAATCTAAGCTTGTCTAACCTAACCTCTTTTTCCCTTTAAATTGCTCCTCTTTTCAGTCTCCCTCCATTTTTCTTTGTGATTTTTCCACTGTAGCTGAGTTCCATCCATTTTAGAGAGCTTGACATCATTGTAAGAAAGCCTGTCTTTAACTGCTTTTGTTATATGAACTAAGATTCCACTTTCAACTGAGATTTCAGTTAATTGGCTTACCAATTAATACACAAAACTCTTTAAAACAAGATGTCATGAAGCAAGCAAAACAAAGTAGTTGTGGGAGTGGCTTTCTCGCAGTAGCAGTAAAAATGTGGCTGATTGGCCCTAGACAGTAATCTTTATGAATTAAACGAATTCCCTTACTGCTTTACTCACTAAACCCAGGATGTAAGTGGTGTGGAGTCTAGGCCCAGGACAGGTTTCGCTCTGGAGAAAAGCCGTGCTGCATCTGCATCTCCTCAAAACAATGGCCTTACCTCACAACTGCAGCCTGCCAAGCCTGGCTTTCCCACTGAACTTCTCCACCGTGGCCGCAGGTACTGTTCCCACACCACATGCAGAAAAAAGCAGACATATTAAAAGTAAACAAGACCCTTTGCCCTTTGCTTGTCATTGAGGTGACCGCTTATAGGAGAAGCATAGAAACGTTCTTTACTTTTAATGTATGTCAACTTTATGGGACTTTATTACAAGTTTCTAATGGTTATTTCACTGTAAGGACAGCTGATGTTAAGATGGTGGAAAAAAGACAAGGAATGAAAACAACAAAATTTGCAGGTTTTTGATGTGCCTTTTAGTGTGCTGGGTGGGGGGAGGGTGATGGCTCTTATGTTTCTGCATTTCTTGGCTATGGATTTGAACTGAAGTGGCAGTGTAATGTGGATTCTAAAAGTTCTCTGCATGTGTCTGTAAGGAGAGACTCATGTAGCCTGCGAAGTGTTACAGACTCTCCCATGGAGCCATTCCAGGTGAGCACGCCGTCAGCCTTCAGCAAACTCAACTTGCACACTTCCTTCAGCCCCCTGATGTTCTCCCAGGGTTCCTCAAGGTGGGTGTTGCACATTTTTCTACTAATCTACCTGCGCTTAAATAGTACTGCTACTGGCAGCAACAACACTTAGGACAGTGCTTTTTAAACTTGTCCTTTGGGACCCCCAGTCTAAATTTTTACATTTGTCCCTTAATGTTGTATTGAGCAAAAATCTGAGCCATCTAGTAGGCCCTAAGGACTGGTTTGAGAACCAATGCTTTAGGAAATGGTTCAGCATTATGTAGTCTCATGGCAGTATTATTTAGGAAAAGTTTAGAAATGTTTTGAAGAATACACTGAAAATGTGACTGGATATACATGTACCTTTTTGTCTAAAAAATTGAGCACATACTTTAATATTTTGGCGAGTATTGTTATAATCCCTTATCAGTTGAATTGCCACCTTTTAGATGCATTTTCACACACCTAACTGCTGCATGCAACCTTCTCACTCTCTCTGCTCTCTCTCTGCTCTCTCTTTTTCTTTTTCTTTCTCAGGAGTACATCACCATGCTTGTCAAATCGCTCGTCCCCACTGAGTGTTCCGTCTCGTAGCCCCTGCCCAGACACCCATCCTGAGCCATTTTCAGACGGCGCAGACATCCAGGTAGCCAACCTTGACTACAGGATGTCTCGCAAAGACCTCCAGCAGATTTTGCTGGACACTTTCGCCAAGCATGGCAGGGTCAGTGAGAAATTGCTGTTGCTTTTCTGCAGTTTCTAGGCATAATGTAAAACTTCATACGTAACAAACTGGGGTTAAACAGGCAGGCAAGAATTATTTTATGCCTTTAAGCTGATACTCACTATATCCACTCTTTATGTATGTGATTAATTTTTATTTATTTATTTTTTATTTTTTTCCATCAGGTGAAGAGTGTTGAGCTCAGTCCTCACACAGACTATCAGCTCAAAGCTAAAGTACAGATGGGCTCCTTGCAACAGGCTATAGGAGCCGTCAGCATTCTTCACCGGTACAAGATCGGCAACAAGCGCATTCATGTCTCCCTCATCACCGGGGCAAATAACAAGTCTCTTGCCTGCCTCAGGTACTGACAGATGTTTTGACCTCCAAATGATAATAGGGATACACAATGTATTGTTTAATTGTTCTTGCCGTATTGGCCTTTGTAGTAGTCATATTGCCAAGGCTTGCAATATAAGCTTTCAAACAAATCACTTAATGTCTTAAACCATGCCACGTTAATGGTCTACTAATATGATTTTAATCTATTGAAAGATATATGTGCACTAATATAATCACAGAAGTTGCAGCCTTGATAGCTGGCGGTGACTGGAGCTGCAGTGAAAGCCTGGAGGCAGCATAACACTAGGAGCCTAAATACCATTTGGTGTTAATACTGTTGTCTTTTTCTTATATCTGAATAGAACCACGGTACCCATTACAGTGAAAATCAGAAAATACTCTACATATCTGCTGCTTCCATTCACAGTTGTCTTCCATGCCAGAGAGAGGCACTAATGTTGTTGCTCTCTCTGTTTTCTCTACAGCTCGGAGATCATTAGTATTCTGCAGGATTCTCCAGCCAACTGTCTTCCTCTCTTCAAATTCACTGAAATTTATGAGAAAAAGTGAGCTTTTTTGGCACTTATATATTCTGTGTTTTTCACAAAATTTTGCGAGCACAGTCAACAGTAGTTAGCAACATATTTATTAAATGTTGTTTAATAATATTAGTAATAGAAGAGGTAATGTGAAAGAAACAATAACGAATGAAGAAAACAATGCTTTTTGCACACTTGAAATGCATTAATGCCACCGTACAAATTTAGTAAATCTGGCCCAAATATTATCAAATTGACAGTCATTGTATTAACAATGGTCTGATTACTAAACGTTCATTTTGAAACACTGCTAAGAAGAAGAAGAAGAAGAAGAGTTTGTCACTTCCTTAGCTAGATCCTGTGTAGGATATGTATCCATGATGCATTAACATACGCTTCACACATTTCTGTAATTCTTAAATATTAGCCTAGCAAGCACCAGAAAACAGTAGTTGGGTTTAAAACAAAAAAACAACCCAATAAAACAGAAAAAGTAGTGGTGTCACTGTAAGAGATTTTCACTTTTCAGATATGACACACACAACCAGTGTTTTTGATTTTTGAAGCTTATTTGGTGGAGCATAGGCTTTTTATCAGTGTAGTTCTTTTTGTTTTTTTTTTGTTTATTTTTATTTATTTATTTTAAATGCATGTTTCCCCTACAGGTTTGGCCGTAAGCTGGTGGTGAGTGAGTTGTACAGGCTGCCGGAAGTGGTGGCCGTTCGGGAGCAGGGTGGAAGTCGCTTGGTGTGTCTTCTGTCCAGCAGCCTCGCTAGACACAGCCCCCTGGGCTCCTCCCAGTCTCATGATGGATCCTCCACCAGCGGCAGCCCTGTGGTGTTTGAGGAGCTGGAATATCACGAGCCTGTCTGCAAACGTCACTACACACAGCACGATTTCAGGTAAGACTACTGTTGACTGACCAATGTTTATGTATTTGCAATACATATACAGTCACAATACAAATATTTTATCCATGTTGTGCATCTGTAGTCAAGATTACCTCACAGTCATGTTATTGTGTGTGCATGTGTCTAGTGAGGCAGACTATGACCCTGACACGTACAAGATCCCGTTTGTGGTGGTGTCTCTGAAGGCCTTGGCTGCTCATGTGCACAGCCTGTTGCAGTCTCATGAGGGAACTGTTCCCTTGCTCAGGTAAAACATCTGTGCTTATGCGTGTGACACAGCTGTTAGCTGTTAAGACTCCTCTGGGGTCGTCCTAAAGTTAGGACAGAATTTAGGAAATCTTGTCTAGTTAGGATGTTTCTGTAATACTGTTTTCTTATCTGAAGTTAATGGATAAGCTTATGAACTTAAGAATTGTTGTTCTGTAATCTTCTGTCCTAAATTCAGTCCTAACTGAAGTTGTCATGGTGACTAAACAGATGAGATTTCACACTTAAGAGATTTCTGTAATAAGGCCCCTGATGTCTGAAGCGTTTGATGCTTTTAAAGGATCCCTCAGAATTTTAATGACATGAAATGGTTACGATTACGCTACCTGATGGCTGAGGCTTTTTTTTAATAGCTTATATAGAGAAAAGCTTGCTTATTGCAAATATTGTAAAGAAATCTGAGTCTGTAACTTCTCTACAATGCACCATTTCACATCAGACCCCTCGGAATGACTGTTTTTTCTTTCATTATTAATATCAGTGGTGTTCCTCTTTAACTGTGTTTGTAGCAATTATATAGGTGCAGTGTAACTGATATACTGTGCTAGTTGAGTTTGTAGGTTTATAAGCATTGTCTTGTCAGTGACAAAGTGGTCAAACTACTCAGCGAGTAAGAATTTTATACTACCAATACATTCATCTTTATTTCTGTAAATGTAATGTGCTCTTTTCAATTCTTGTTTGTTAACTCAGTTTCCCAGAGTGTTATGCAGCAGAGTTCAGTCCGCTGACTGTGGCGGAGGAGGGGAAGTTGGAGGGGAGCGTTCCATTGGAGCACTTAATCACCTGTATACCTGGCATCACCATAGTAACTGCACAGAATGGTTTCAAGGTCATCAAATGGATTCACAACAAACCCCCACCACCCAATGCAGGTGGGTGTATGTATCTAAGGTTTATTGTATTACAAAGGAGTCACTGCATTAACTAAGGCCTTGGTGCCCTTTGAAATACTCTGCCCTTTCATTTAACGGTTATAAATGCATATCATGTTGTGACATTTGTTTTGCTACTGATGGTGTTGTAGCGCTGAGCTCTCAGGAGTAATAGCCTGTTTCTCTTTGTCAGATCAGAGTAGACCGATGCTTTATTTTGTCTCTCTTACTGAAACACTATACAACTGCTTGGTGGAGTTTTCCTTCCAGAGCAGATGGCAAGGCTGAGGCTAGTGTGGGTGGACCACATGCTGTTTCTAAAAGGCAAACGCAAGGGATAGAGAATGCTTTATAAGCAAAAATCTGTCAGTTTTTTTCTCATTCCACATGCAGACTGCCACTTTTAAATTAATCCCTTAGCAGTAAGCTTGATGTCTGTTATGAAATGTATATGTAACCACCAAGGCATTCTGGTTGGTCAGATATGAAAATTTGTGTTGATCTGACAAACATTTGACCATTTGCATAAGTCTGACAGGTCCTGTCTCACTTAGTAACTGTTGGAACTTTCTGCTTAGGCCAGCTGGTAGCACTTCTGCTAACAGACTAAAAAGTGCAGTACTTAATCAGGTTATTTAATCTCGATTTGAGTCATTTTACCTTAATAGTTTAATCATTTTAGCTGAGAGTGTTGTCTTTGACCTAGTTTAATCGAAAACATTTGCAGCTTAATGTAAATTACCACCACACTCCAGAGGATCAGGAAAATGTGTCTTAATTACATTTATCAGTAATGCCTTTCATCTCTTAGCCCGATAATTATAAGTAACTTACTCACTGTGTTCACTTCAGGTGTGTCCTTAGGAGTTTTGTTAAGTATTTCCTTGGCTTAATGGAGGAAATAGTGCTTAAAGACAGTTCTGGTTGGCTGAGAGGTATCTCTGTCATTATTTTGTTCTTTCTGTATGCACTTGAGTAGTGTGTTGGACTGAAGTACATAAAATTAGCAGCCACAGGGAAGACAGTTTTTTTTTTTTTTCTTTAAGACTAAAAAAAACTTTAAGATGAGTGAAAAACACATTTTAATTTTAATGTGTAATTTTTGGTTGTGTGTGCTGTACAGACCCATGGCTGCAGCGCTGTAAGAGTCCAGTAGGTAACCCACAGCTAATCCAGTTCAGTCGGGAGATCATAGACCTGATGAAGAGCCAGCCATCCTGCCTGATGCCCATCACTAAATTCATCCCAGCCTACCATCACCACTTCGCTAAGCAGTGTCGAGTCTCTGATTATGGCTATTCCAAACTGCTGGAGCTGCTGGAGGCCGTACCGCACGTACTACAGGTTGGTTTTTAAAGTTGTTAATAGAGATACACAAAATTACTCATTACTGGTGTGTGTGTGTGTGTGTGTGTGTGTGTGTAAGAAACCGATTTCTTGATGGCCAAACTGGACGATGGATATGTATGTATGTATGTATGTAAAAACCTTTAATCTAAAGCTCAGTTTGTGTAGGGTAAATGAATACAAACACACTGGCATATCTGGTACTTTTTAATTGCCACACTTGCAATATAAACAACATTTGTTTGCTTTTAAATGAGCCAAACTCACACCTTTCTTTATCCATTTAAAATTAAACATGTATGATCTTGGGCGATTCTGATTGTGCATCCTACTGGTTATGTCTGATCTTTTCGCAAACTTTATCAAATTGCTTTTGTGTGCACTACAGATCTTGGGCATGGGCTCAAAGCGGTTGCTGACCCTTACGCATAGGGCGCAGGTGAAGCGCTTCACTCAGGATCTGCTTAAACTGCTCAAGTTTCAGGCCAGCAAGCAGGTGGTCATCAGAGACTTCATGCAGGCCTACCACTGGTCAGTCGCACTCACATTCTCTGTTTTTGAGTTACTACTAGCCCCCTGCCTTTGCTACTTTGCTTTTGCATGACTGGTTTGCCAAGCTTTTTCACTGTTTGCTATTTTAGCAGTTTAGACTTCATGGATGTAAATCTGTGTCTAGAGAAGGTCTTGGCACAAAATCATGAAATAGTAACAATGGTGTGTTGGCTAGATTGTGTATCATACTTTCCTTTGTCTGAATGTTAAACTTTGTACATGGTGACAGGTGCTTCTCCAGAAACTGGCGAGTGGTTGACTATGGTATTTGTGACCTGATGGATCTGCTGACGGAGATTCCAGATACCACAATCACTATCACACAGCAGGACTCTGACACGGTCATATCCGTGCCCAAGAGAGGTGAGGATTTGTTCATCCCCTCATCCCGCCTCCAAAAGAGCACACAGACTTCCTTTAAAGGGGGTTCCTAGGGACACATTCTATGAAAACTCAACTAAGCTTCTGGTGATGCACTGCAGATCCTTCTGCATCCATGTGAGAAATGCCTTTCTGCAATTCTGCAGAAACAAAATACCTTTTCCTTTGAAGCAGAACGGTTTTGCTATGCTCATGTACAGACCGTGGATCCTAATGCTCCCATGTGAAACATGACTTTTCCAAAAAAAGAGCACTTTGTTTTTAGAAACAGGACATTGTTATTCTAATGCATGTCATTTGTAAAGTCCCAGAGAGGTACACCAAACAGGCTGTTTCACTGTGTGTTTACGTCTTAGAGCGGACAGTAGAGGAGGTGGAGCGCACAAAACAGTTCGGAAAGGAAGTTGTGGATCTGCTGCGGCACCAACCACACTTCCGTATGCCTTTCAGCAAGTTCATCCCTACCTACCACCATCACTTCGGCCGTCAGTGCAAGCTTACATATTACGGCTTCTCCAAGCTAATGGAGCTGTTTGAGGCCATTCCAGATGTGCTTCAGGTAGGTGGGCAGCCTGCTATCATAGCTAAATTTGAATACAGTTGTTTGAATAAAGAGATTTATTTGCTTTTTGGTTTAACCACAACACAACTTTAAGCCTAGAAATACATTCCACAATTTTTTCCCAAGGTATTATTATCTTTTGTTTATTTGTGCATTTTTTTTTTTATATATATATATAAGTACTTTAGTTCATCATTGATTGCAAGCTTTGTTGGTTACTTTTCTCCAGCTTGGTTTTTGTTTTACCTTGTGCAACACTTACACTGCACCCACTTCAAGAACAAATACATGTGACACAGAAAATTGCAGTACACATTATTAGTGATTAAAACAATATGTAGTTTGGTGTAGAAAAAAAAATGTTTAGTTTAGCCTGTTTAGTATAAGGTACTCTCGCAAGTCTGGTGTGTTCATCTTTCACTGTTTGTCCAGGTGCTGGAGTGTGGGGAAGAGAAGGTTCTGGCTCTGACAGAAATGGAGCGGGTGAAGGCTCTGGCAGCTCAGCTGGTGAAGCTCCTGCGTGCTCAGAGAGATTGTAGCTTGCCTGTCAACCAGCTATTGGCTGAGTACAGCAAGACCTTTGGCTATGGCCTCCGCCTGCAGGACTATGATGCCAACACACTGCCCGCTCTGCTCTCTAAGCTCTGCCATGTTGTCAAGGTAAACAGCAGCACAGTTTTTATTGCTACTTCATTGTGGTATCCCTTGGTAATGTACATTGCAGATAAATGTATAAAATTAGAGTGAGAATGATAAAAAATGCAATTGTAATAAAAATTAAGTGTGTGTGTGTGTGTGTGTGTGTGTGTGTGTGTGTGTGTCCAGAAATATTTAATCTAGATAATTTTGTAATGGTGATCCGGTGAATCTTTTGCCAGATAGCTTGACAAAAATTATTACAATAACAGTTTGTGTGTATTATTTGTTTAACTCTCTGTTGTTTCCAAAGATGTCTGGTTTAATATTTAGATTATTTTAATATTTAGATCTAAATAATCATATAAGAGATTCTAGTCATTTGAACAGTAATGTGTAGCCTATTGAAACTACAGAAAATAGTGCCATGCAGTCAAGGTAACAGCCTTTGGTCTTAAGCTGTGATTGATTTTACTGATTCCTGCAGTTCCAAAAATGCTATTGCAGCTTGTCGCTGGTCAGTTAGTTTTGTCTTTTTGTCTGCTTCTCTTCTCAGGTGGTAGACGGAGCTGAAGAGAAGGAGGTACAGCTCATCAACAGGAAATCTCTGCGTGCACTGACATCTCAGCTCCTGGCTGTCATGATGTCCCTTCCAGATGAACACAATTGGCTGGGAGTAGAGGCACTGCGCAAGCAGTACGAGTCGATGTATGATACTGCACTCAACCCCTGTGAATACGGATTTGTCTCACTCAGTGAGCTGCTCAAGAGTCTGCCTTACTTGGTGGAGGTGTGTGACTATAGGTGTATAGATAAGTGATATTCCCCTCCAAAATTAGACGTTACAACGTGCATGTACATGAACAGCATATCATGCATAACAAATCTGAAATAGAAATGTTTGGAATGCGGTACCTCTGTGTGATGTTAGAGCTTTGTCATCATTCAGTTTTCTCATATGTCCCAACTGTGTACTTATGGTTGTGAATCTTAACCCTCTGAAGTGGACCGTGTCACAGACGACATGAAAAATTATGTTTTATATATTGTTTATTAACTAATCATTAATTGTTCGGTCTAGAGACTTGCTGTTTTGTTTTGCTGTGGAGATCAGCTTTGCAAAAGAAGGGGGGTGGATTTCAAACCCCTCATGGCTTTCATAGTTTAGCACTTTTTTGGTTATTTTGTTCAGGCTTTAAAAAAGCAGTTAGTGGACGTCTTCTATTGTTATTTGTTCGCCAGTCATTTTTTAAAAAAAGCAGCAGCTAGAAAACGGGGCTTCTAAATCCATCGCATCTTGTTATTCAGTCCCTACACCAATCAGTAATCTAGTCATTTAGAATACAGTTGTGTAACATTCTGTGGTTATTTATAATAGGGGTGTTATAGGGAAAAAAAAATGTCTTGGACCTCAAAAGTCTAAATGATAGTAAATCTTAGGTATCTAAGACCTAGCACATAAGTACATATTGATTGTTGTGTTTTTTTTTTTTTGTTTTTTTTGTTTTTTTTTGTCCTCCTTCCACCAGCTATTTGAGGGTGAGAGTGATGATGGTAGGGCTGAAGAACGAGTAAGGCTAACTCGCCTCTACCAGTTCGCCAGAAACGTTCGAGCCCTTCTACACACCTACCACTACAACCAGATTTTCCTGACCGAGTTTTGGGGCGCCTTCAGCAAGTACACAGGACGAGAGTTCCAGCCTCGTGATTATGGATACAACACTCTGGATGAGCTTCTGGCAGCCGTACCACAGGTCAGTTCAACACTCATTCCCGTAAAAATCCATTTATTTTAGCGCAGGGGTCTCTCCAGAGATAACTCCAGGAAAGGAGGGCAAATAGACTAAAAAGCCTTGAAATTCAGAAGATTTAAACAGTCTAATTTATTTTGGTGCTGTTGTTTGTGCATGTATTTTTATATTTATTGCCTTTTAATTTTCTTTAACAGGTAGTGTGGATCAAGGGTCATGGCCACAAGAAGATCATAGTCCTGAGGAATGAAATGAAAGGTGAAGACACATTGCTTTATACACAGTGTGATGACATTGTGATGGGACTTTATTTAGGGCCTGAATGTCTGAGTGTAGATCACTTGTGCTGTTTGCTTTGTATCTAAATTCAAGAGTTAGCAAACAAACTCTGGTCTCAGCTTAGGAAGCACAGAGTCTAGCTGAATAGTCATTAATGGATAAACCTGAAATGATGTAATTTATTAAAAATATATTAGATTGCTCAGCAGTTATTCAGACTTTGTTGTGATGTTTTGCAAAATATAGTTCAATATTATATTGGGATAGTTATTAATTAATAATTGATTACCTTCTGTGTGTGTCTCCAGCTCGTAGCAGCCCTGCTAACACAGAGAGCCCCCAGCCTGAGGAGGTCCGAGAGAGTCAGAGCCCTGCCAGCACTCAAGATTCTGGCACACACAGCCCAGGTAAACACAAATACACCCACATGCAGGGGAATATACTGCATCATCAAAAAGTTTCCCTGGCAGGCTTCATGCCTGTAGGAGGAGGTGTTTATCATGTGCTGGTATAAACATGCAGGAGAGAAAACTGTTATAGTTGGGAACTGATCATGATGTTGAAGTATTATACTGAAAAAATAAATTGACCATTCAACCAATCCATAATGGATTCCACTCTGTTAGCCACATTTGTATAGGGGTGTTGATCTTTATAATTTGATTTAAGAGCCTTTTCTCTGCATCATGAAATCTCAAATTTCACATTTTGATTTCATTGTGTTGGCACAATTCAGAGCTATTTTTATAAATTCACTAAAGACGCAACTAATATATTTAACTGATATTCGAGCATCTGTAAGAGGTATTGAATGGATATCTGATTAACTGCAAAAGAGGAAAATGCTACAACAAAAAGGGGAAAAAATTACTTTTGGCCAAAATTATAGGCTTACTTTTTAAATTACTTTGCTGAAGGTTGATATTTGGCAACATGTTTTTTATTCAGCAACATTTTTGTTATTCAGCAACAGCCATTCATTGGGTTCTCATGGAAGAGTAATGATACAACTAATTGGACACTAATAACACTCATTTGATGATTGTTTCTCACATTACAAAATTGATGCAGTTGAATCACCACCTTCTTTTTGAACTCCTAGCTGATTGACTAAACTCTTTAATTTCTCATCTTTCTGCCCCCAGGTGGCAGCACAGGTGATGCAGAGCTGCTGTGCCTGAACTCTGCCTCTCCTGTGGACCTGCTATGTGGGCCAGTTCCGTCCTGCCTGCCCTCGCCTCAACTCCACCCCGACCCAGTTCTGCTCCAGCACAAAGACCTCATCCGCTTCGAGGAGCACTCACACCTCCAGCCTCCAGAGGGAGCAGGCCAGTGTCAGCCAGTCCACGACCGGCAGCCACAAGCAGCTCTGACACCCAGCAACTATACCCCAGAGCGTCATGCAACTTCAGATATGGAGAACGGAACGCCGGATGCATCCACCACTGTCACCATTGTGTTAAGTGTTAGCGACAGCTCCTCCTCTTGTGTTCAAGACGAGATCGGGTCGAAGACTGCTGATACCAATTCACATGGTACAGCAGACTCGACTGTGACCATGCCACCACAAGCTCCAAACCTCAAACCCTCAGCCACGGACAGCCCCAGCAAGAGACCCTTACGGAACAAAGTCAGGCTAGCGGCTAACTTCTCTTTCACCACAGCCCCTTCAGTCTAAAGCACTGTTACCCATATCAGGTCCTGGCAAGTCATAGCGTGACATGCTTTTGTGTTTGCCCTGCTCAAATATACCTAGTACAGTTCTTGAATGGCCTAGTTGAATTGAATCAGCATGTTACAGCAGGGAAAACGCTGAACTTGTTAGTGCTATGGCCCTGCAGGAATAGGTCTGAGTAACGGTAGTCTTAAAGGTTCACTGTGCAAAGCTTCTCCTTGTGCCACCAACATTCTGCTGCTACTACGTCTTTTGCTTTGCAGGTCATCGGTTCAACACTTATTCGCATTTATGTCACATATTTAAAGCCTTTTTTTTTTGCACCAAATCATGTCGTTCTAAAGCCATCAACAGTCTTGCGGTATTGTTTATCTTCCTTAAAATTACAACCTCAATTTGTTTTTTAGGAGGGAAAAAGAAAGTAAGTGTAAAAAAAGAAAGAAATAAGTTAGCTGTAACTCAGGCCTCAGCTTTTAATGTTAAAGGGTACATCCACCCAAAATAGTTCTCTGTTGCTTTGGGAATCATGAATGTATTAATTTTTTTTGCCAAATGAATTTGCAACAATGTGAAGTTAGACGTTAATGACATTTTTAAGTTCTCTGACCCTCCTCTGCCTGCACACAATGTATTATGACTAAAGGAGTTGTTTGAATCATAGTCATATCTATGAGACAATTTTACAGCATCGTAATAGTTATAGTTAGTTATAGAAAAGAGAAGCTCAAGAATACGTAACCCAATGTTTTGCCTTCCTTTGTTTTTGTGGGGCATCTGTAATTAATTCTGTAGTGTAGAATTCTTTAGAATTTTAAGATCTAAATCTGTTTTTCCCCCAAGAGCTATTTTATAGTAGTTTTCAAATGTGTTACTGCATGGGTCTTGAGTTTTGGTGTAACCAAATAGGATTGGCATTTTGTTAAACATCTTAATGGTGCAGTTAGTTTCACGTCAATGGCAGTCTCAGTTACCAGACGATACCTAAGTGTTAGTTTGATCTAGGTTTTCAGCCTTCTAGGGCTGGCTGACTACAGAACATGCATGTAGGATAATGTCGAGGTTGTATGGTGGAGCTCCTCAGCCAGTTTAAAGCATGCCCTCCAAAATCTTAGGCAGGTTGGCGTATGCAAAACTTCTGAGTGCTGGCTACAGTGGTTGAAACGGAGGTGCTGAAACCCTTCGTTGCTGCTGGAGGCCAAGCGACAGCTCCTTTTCGGTTTTAGCGAAGTAGACTGCAGCTTATACCCAAGTAGGATGTTTTTGTGTGAAATTTTATATGCACATGGTGCATAGATAATTTCTTGTGTGATGCTTAAAAGGATGTGACTAGGTTAATAAGCTGCATATCGTTTTAATTGGTTTGTTCCATGCGTTTTCACCGCTGGATTATGCTAACAAGAGCTTGTATTCATCTTCTTAGCTGTTCCTTGGGAAATGCCAAGGTTGTTTTCTTTAACCTTGATCAGTTTCTTTGTCTGTTGGTCGGTTGGTCGGTCGGTCATTCACTGCTTATTCTTGACAGGGGAGTTCAGCATGTGTAATTTATATGCAAGTTGGGTTTTAAAGTACTTGGAGTGGTGGAGGGGGTTGGAAAATGCTCAAGATGAAACATCATGGTATCAGAGGGACGCACATAGGCCCTTTTGATTTTCTGTGGACTGAGCCAGGCTTTTACAATGGCTTGTATCAGCCTCGGCACCATGGGAGAAGAAGAGAGCAGTGCTAGAGTGTTTTCCTTCCCCTACATCCACCCTCACTGTGTTTATAGTTTGTAGATTTATTTCCACGTGAGGTCATTTTGTTTAGTGTTTCGAAGACTTATCCTGCATGGTGTTGATGCTGGGCTGTCCCAGTAAGAACCTAGATTGAATGTCTGAGCTGCCATTAGGGTCTAGATTAGTGCAGAGAGGACTGAAAAGGCGAAGTTGGGATAATCTTCCCCAAATGACTTCCTTTTTTTATTGTGAGTGTATGCAATTCATTTTGAAAATGTAAATGTCAGGATGGGCTCTGGCCTGTTGGCCTCAAACTTGCCTTTTTATTTGTAGGTGTTTCAGTTTGTGGGCTTAATGTAATTTAGTGCAGTCTAATTATATCACTGTGCTTTCAGTTTTCCACTCCTAATTTACTGACCCGCCAGCACAGGGTGGCTGCATATACGTCCCAAGTGATTTACTTTCATCCAGGATGTTTAAGTGAGCATGATTAAAAATTCCGACAGGATCCTTTAGAGCTGTATTTTTAAGAAGATTATCAAAGGCCTGATATTTCTTTATCGGAGACAGCAGCATTGCTGAGTCACACCGGCCTTAAGGAGCCCTAAATTAAACATTAAATTTGCTGTTTGAGGACAAACCTTCATCTAAAGCTGCACAGACCTTAGTTACAGCTAACTTGGAGGACAAAAAGTAATATACATTTTTGTTGGTCTGTCTATAAGTAAGTGCTATCCTTGTTTGCCTATGCACATTTGCATAGATTCATGCTGTATTATTTGGTTGAGGTTTACAAAAGAAAGTTAAGTGGAGAACTTGTTGTAATTCACTTTCGTACTTGGTCACAAGTGCTGTTTAGTTGCGATGTGGCTCCGTTCCAGCGTTTTGTTTCGTCGTTGTGATTTAGCCACGCATGTGTTTCAATGTACTGTCTCTGTGCAGTAAGAGCAGTTGAAACAAATGTATTCTTGGTGTTTTTGTCAAAAATTGGATGTGTTGGATTTAACAGTTCCATCTCAGTTTATATAAGCAGGACTGTTAGGTTTATTTTTCCCTATTCAGTTAGACATCTAGCAAGTACCTTAAATTTGGAAACTACTTTGAGGTAAAATGATGCCGAGACCCAAGATCACTGTATAATAACTGTCCCATCAGCAGCAGAATGTTGCCACGTTATCCTGAACCCCTCTGTCGTACAATCTTTAGGTTCTTCTGCTAAGTGAGCTTAAGTTGCATGTTCTTCACTGTATTGTTTCTTCATCCCCTACTCGACCTGCTCCCTCATGGAATCACTGTAGCAGTTTCACTCTTTTATGGAGTGATCAAGCCATTTCTGTTAATAAATTTCACAAGCATCAGTGTAGTCTCCTGGATTTTATTTGTGAAACCAATTTGAATATGTTTATGACCTGGATGTTAGTGATTTTTACACATTTACTCCTTGTGAAAACAAGTTCATGAAAATGTGACCACCTTTTAAAAAAAAAAATTCACCATTCCAAACAGCACAAAGCAAACACAAGATCCAGAAAGATGCTTTTATTTAAACATATATTTACAGAAAATGTTTAGCGTTTGTGCATTTATCCACACTCTACATAAGGACCATTTGGTAGGACTACAAGTCTCAGAAACAAATGTATCATTCCTGAAATTTGCAGTCCTACCTTTCTGGACCAAAAAAGCTCACAGACACTGAATGAGTTAAGATACTTACAGCAACAACATAAAGAACGACTAGCTTGCAAATTATTAGGTATCTACCCTGCATTTATTTACAGATAAAGTATCTTGGTGGATTGTGAACTGAGAACAAATGTTACACAGCAGTAATGGAGAATCTGAAATGGAATCCATGAAAAGATGTAAACATTGTGAGAACTGCTTCTCTCTGGTCATGTACAACCACAAAATCACTGAGAAACCCAAAGCTGACACTTAGCTGACAGTTAGAGCTGGAATTAACCTAAGATTCAACATTGTAGAAGTATGTCTACACATTAAGAAGGAAATGTTTGACTTTAGACGTGTCTTCTGCTACTAGCTAATTCAACTTGTGCAGGGAAATCCTGTCTGGTGAAAAGTATAAGTAATTTTTAAATTCTGTCTTTATGCTACCAAAGCCTGAGTTTTGTCTTGTCTACAAATTCTGATGCACTGCACCTCAGGGGTGGGCAATATGATGAATGGAAATTTATCACAATAATGATAAATGTCACAATATGATTATATAAATTTATATGTAATTATGCATGTTTCATTAGATTTAGTGCAGTGCAGTATGTGCAATGTGGAATAATCATTGTTCATTGTAGTTTTTGATTGTATTGTTTTAAACAGGTTTTTTTGGTGTTTTAAGTCATCAAACAGCAGAAAAATGAAATCACAATGCTTATTGTGTACTGTGATGGCATATATTTGCCATATTGCCCACCTCTGCTGTTCCTTAATGACTTTTACAATATTCTGATACAAAAGCCAATTCAATTTTAGTCAAACATGTTCTAAAATAATCTAACATAACCAGTGACAGATGGAAATTGGCAGTTTAAGTGAAATAATTGCTGTGGGACATTAGCAATGCTTTATGTAGCCTCATGAAAACGAAACACCGAGATAACTGAGCTCTGGCCTGCAAATAAGAACATGACAGAACTCCAGATCTTCACTTAAAGGGATGAAATAAATGCATATATGTGTGTGTATACCCGTTATTAACTTCAGCGCAACCACTGTGTGAGATAAGGTGGTATAAAACGGTTGCTTAGAGCTAATGTATTGTCAGAATATATTGTGCTTGAAGTGATCTTACCAAACACATAGACAACCACTGATCTCTGCAGTGCGCCAATCTGCAGTGTTTCTTCAATGGACATTAGTTTATGTTTAGACTTCTCCACAAACTGGCCCCAGCCTGTATGTTTCATATCCACAGATTCTGGATTTGAATCAGCATTATCGGAAGTGATATGGACAGCTTATTTGAGGTGGATCAAGTGACATGACATTGGACCAAAAGGATTATGGCCAGGTTTCTCTCCCTATTTAGTGCCGGCTGATGATTTGAGTAGTTCAGATAATGAACTTTTTTTTGGCCAAGGGGTTTGATCTTCAGAGGTATGTTTGTAACAGTGTGTTGTTCTGTAGGCCTGTTTTCCACGGATGGTCCATTAGATTCAGAAATGAGTCTAGCTCTTTTCATCAAAGCGTTCCATGTTTCACCACTGTTATTCACCTTAGTGCCCCTGAACGATCATGTGATTTTTAAAAAATATCATCCACAGGACACTATGCAGGGGTACTAAAACCATTTACCATCTCTACCATACCATAGCCCAAAATGGAGTATGTCAATTATTCTGTTCTCTCCAGATTCATAAAGGACATTTTAAATTTCAGTGCCTTTTTTGAAACTTTTACAGTCAATCGCCCCACTTTTGCTGCAATTTCTGACACTAGAAAAACTGCTCTTTTGCTTTTAGCATTCATTAGAAGGTGGCACCTCTGATAAGAGAAAAGGCCTCACAGCCAAACAGAAGAGATCCAAACTCTGTCAAGATTTCTCAACCAACTTCGAGATCCATCATTCAACAGAGCTTCTGGAATACAGCTATTTCTAGAACATGAGTCTAGATTCCTGGCCTGCACAAAGAAGCTATCAGTAGATTTTTCAGGGCTGAATAACACGTTATGTTAGAATGTTCATCAGGTTTTTACATAAAAATAGGTCTTTCATGGAAAAAATAATCAATTCATTGATGAATAATGGCACTTCTAAAATGTTAGGCAACTTAAAGATGGCACCAAATCTGCTATACGAAAGAATGTCTACAGCAACCTGATTAACCCCAAATAAGAAAATCTTTTCCTGAAACATACTGACTGTAGCTTAAAGAGGAACAGAGAGATTTACATGATGGCACACTGCGTGGCTCCACAGCAGTCTTTTATGATGGCTACACTAGTCTTGGTAATGGAGGGCTTGTTCGCGGGAGGCTCTGGGGTCGGCTTTTTCACTTTGGGAGGACCTGAGAAAGAAGAAAGAGGATGTTTAATCACAAAGGCTAATGCTAATGCTAAGCACTGGCTGTTGGCTGACAAAATTCATCAGATTAAAAATAGCATATCTATTTAGTTCAGTGGCACAGCTGCTGAACTGCTCATTTCAGACAGCGTGTGAGATATTTGAGATCAAATCATCATATCTCTGCAAATCAGAAGGTAAAAAATCGAATTTACACAATTTTCCTTAAATATCAGCCAAGACATGTTTAGTGTATGAAGTTTTCATCTTTAAATTTGCATTGGAGCCAAAAGGCTAATGTAGCTAACGCATAAAGCTTAGAGCCACCAGGTTAGCATTGTGCAAACTGAATGTTTAAATCATGTCGATTTGTCTGTTCAGACCACGCTTTCAACATGGTGGTAGTTGCTGGAGTTCTGGGCAGCTTCTGCCTTTAACTAGAAGGCCCCCCTCATAGCTGACGCAGGACCGAGGAACAGGGAGAAGATGGGGTGGTGGTGAGGGCTGTGAACCCTTTGTCACAGGAACGGAGGGTAAGGATGTGAATTTATAAGCCATTAGATTAAATTAGAGGAGAATTAGAGATTTCAGGCATGTTCCTCCCCCAGGATGCAACAGAGGCAATTTCCTGAAAACACTATTCATTTCTCTCATAGAGATTAATGCTCAGGCCTGGAGTACTTGTCTATACATGTCTATAAACCCAATGCAAAACTAAAAACTTTGAACACCAAACATGTCTTGGCTGATCAACTACATTTAGGAGGAAATTTGAATACATTTTATTTTCCAACTATTGCTGGAGTTTCCCCTTATTTGCAATAGGGCTTTCAAGGGCCTGTCATCATGTCTAGAAGATGCATTGATTCTATTACTTACGTATTTTATCACAATGTGATACAGACCCGGCATGGAGTGCCATAATAAGACCTCAGACTGAGAAAACCACTTTTCTCTGTGTGATTAAACACTCAGTCATATAATTGCTCATTTCTTCAGAAAGAATGGAAGCAGAGGACAGAGCGGTTGTGGCATACTTGAAATGCCACTTTGCCCTTTGAAATGAAGGCCACCCACTGACTAATTTTGGGCTGTAGTGATTGCTAAACATCATTGACCTCCATGAATACGGTTTGAACTCAGTGTGGTTTATGCAATAGTTTGAAATAAATGACCTGTCTATCCTGCGCCCGAGTTCAAAATGTACAAGAACAAAAAAGGCCAGGATGTGTTTGGACAGCAACTACAAAAATGAGAGAATACTCCTTTGTTCTGTGTCTGGTGGAACATTTGGCCCTTAGAAGTCATTAACATCTCAGATAAAAATAATGATGGTGATTTTGTCAAGGAGTCAATGTCACAATATCACAGTTTCCCCCTTACTCCAAATCAAGGCAATCAGCCGAGACATTCAGGTTATGAAGTTTGCTTTGCTAATGCAGGGAAAATGTACAGGCAAATGTATGAATGGGCAAAATCCAGGCTTCAATGAATCTGCTTCTACTGTGTTTTTGCTATGCAAAATACTTCTTGGTAACACTTTACTGAAGAGCACCATTCATAAGACACCTACATGACCTTTCATGACAATTGACAAAACCAGGTTATGAGATTGTTGGACATCCTATTCCAAAACCATGGCCATTAATGTAGAGTTGCTCCCATCTGCAGCCATAACAGCCTCCACTATTCTAGAAAGGCTTCCCACAAGATTTCAGAGTGTGTCTGTGGGAATTTGTGCCCATTCAGTCAATAGAGCATTTGTGATGTCAGGTGATATTGGATGAGAAGGTCTGGCTCAGAATTGATGTTCCAGTTCATCCCAAAGGTGTTCAGTGGGGTTGAGCTCAGGGCTCTGTGCAGTCCACTGGAGTTCCTTGTCAAACCATGGCACTGGCCAAACCCAAGTTCATCCATAAGACTGCCAGACATTGAAGCATGATTCATCACCCCAGTGGTGGCATGCTTTACACCTCTCCAGCCGACACCTGGCATTGTGCATAGTGATCTTAGGCTTGTGTGCAGCTGCTTAACCATAAAAACCCATTTCATGAAGCTCCTGATGCACAGTTCTTGTCCTGATGTTGCTTCCAGAGGCAGTTTGGAACTCTGCAGTGAGTGATGCAACAGAGGAGAGGTGATTTTTACAGACACTTCAGCACTCAGCAGCCCTGCTCTGTGAGGTTGTGTAGTCTACCACTTCACGGCTGTTGTTGCTCAGATGCTTCCATTTCACAACAATAGCACTTACAGTTGGCTGGGGCAGATCTAAGAGGGCAGAAATTTTACAAACTGATTTGTGCAGAGGTGGCATCCTATGACAGAGGAGAGGTGTCCACATACATTTGACCATATAGTGTATATAAACATCTTTAAAAGCTTATTTCAACAAGTGTCAGTTGCCCCTTTGTGGGGTGAAAATTGGCAAAAGCAGCCTTCATGACAAACGATATATTGAAAGAATCCTTAATAAATGTTTATGTAGGTTTATGCCAGTTGTCATTAAAAGCTTTTGTAGGTGTCATGTAAGGCTTACAAATGTTGTCTTTCAGTCCATCACTTGTTAGCTGCATTAGCCTCAAAGCTTAAAGAAGCTGACTGACTAAATTTGCTGTAAACTGTGTACATTTTTGCCAAAGTAATGCTTTAAAACATATCTACGGCCATCACTGGGCTATGCAGAAGTATGTGTTGGAATACTCACTCTGCGCGACTCTGGCCAGCTTGTCCAGCGGCATGAGCTTCAGTCTGAGGAACTCCGCCATCTCCTTGTCCTCCTCCTGCTCCCTGTGGAGAAGAGAGGATAAGGAACAGGTGAAGAGGAGATTGTGAGGGTGAGAGGTGGATGAGAGAAAAAGGCAGGGAACGGAGAGAGAGAGTCGGAGTTAGGTGGAAGAAAACAGAGGGGTGAGATGCGAGACGTGAAAAGAGAAAGGAGGAGGGAAGGAGGGAAAGAAATAGAGTAGAAGAATGGCAGAATGAGTCATAAACGCAGCGTGAGAGCTGCTGCTGGGTCACGGAGGTGTTGATGAGCGCTCTCTCTCTCACACACTAATGAGCTTCACAGTTCTCACAGAGACCGAAAAACTGTTTCTCTCGTTTCATTTTCTTCACGGTTCGGTTCACTGAACGTTATCTGACAGAGGCCGAGAAAAGGGCTTTCAGGGATAAAATGTAGGTCTGGCATGAAATATGATAACCATGCTAATTAAAATGTTAGCTAAGAAACTTGTAGAAGTAACTGTTGATTTCACCAATCAGAAATGAATTAAGTATGCCCCGTTAACTTCTAACAGTCTGTTTTAGAGCTGGAAGCTGAAATGATACGCACAATCCAAATAAGGCTCCTACTACTCCAAATTGCCAAACAGTGAGCTAGCATGAGAGAATGTTAGTTAGCCAGCTGGGGATATTCCTCGATTTACTTTTATCATACAGAATGTGAGATTTGGTCACTGCCTGGTGTGCATGCATTTCTACATGTGGGGGTAGAATCAGAGAATGTGTAGTCAGATTGGGTCTGTAGGTTCCAGCCAAAAAGTGATCAAAACCCACCAAAATGCATGGAGAAACACCCAAAAAAGTACACATCATAAAGAGTCTAAGGTCATTTTAAACAAAATATATAATTTTAACAATATGACACCAATGATAAACTTCTATGTATGGTATTCTATGTATGGTGTGTTGGAAATTTGCATATAAGTATTTAAAATGTTGTTAGGTGGTACTGTCAGTCTTTTCACCTGTTAAAAAGCTGCCAGCGGGCCATAAATCAATCATATTGCATACACAGGGATTTAGCTGACGCATTACAGATCCAGCATAGGCAACCAAGGTACCACAGTAAAGTGTAAAGTCTCCACTTTCCATGCACTTTTCCATTTATTCTCTAATTACATTAGAAAAATAAATATTTTGATCACAAAACACCTTGCCACAAAAAGTTTTTAGGACAAAATATTTGGTGAATATTATGAACGTTCATATTTTTCATAAAGCCAATTTTGACCAATGTGGACATATTATACATCAAAACGAACAGGCGGACTCTCAGGATTACGGTGATGAAGGCTTTTTACTCTAAAGCCTAAGACTATCAAAATAAAAGCCATAATTTCAATAAAATTACTAAATTATCTAATTTGTATATTATATTTCCATAGCTTGCAGAGCTCACACAAACTCATCAGTTTTTTCAGAGTATTAACATTGTTTTAATGCACTGTATAAGGTTAAAACTTGCTATTATAGCCAAACTCTGTACAGTCAGTAATACCACATGATTCGGATAATCTATGCTATGTCAGGCCAGTACGCACATTCATTACATTAATAATAAACTGCGTACGTTAATCGTTGATTTTGTTTACGAACGATACAGATAAAGGGAGCAACAGCCTCCTTTCAACAGGAGTGACTAAGATGTATGTCAACCAAAGTTTTGGGGAGATGGTAGGCCTATTCAAATTTCAGCTGCAAAAGAGTTTATTCATTTCATATTTACTTTTTAAAAATCCTCCAATATAATAACAAACCAGCCCAAATTTTGTTAACTCTCCAAAGCACTTTTCCCCCACCCATCCACCGAATTTGACAGAAACCCAGCCAAAACTATTAATAAGAACTGCCACTCAATAATGTCCTCCTCATTTGTCAAACGCTGAGGGCGCTCCTGAGCGAGTCCAAAACTAATTACCGCTTGTGCAAAATCATAGTTTGTGAAAGTTCAATCATTCTTACATCGTACAGTGCACTTACTTTCTGAACACAGGACATCGTAGGGTATTTCATCACTGCTGTCATATTTTTGAGTGCTTTAGGACTTTCTAACAGTGCCTCATGCATGTTTATTACATTAGTGAGCACAAACTGCTCTACTCAGCCAGTAAGCTGATCAGCTAGCCAACCAAGCAGTGCTCAGTAGCATTAACACCGACCAATCAACACCCAGTAGCAGTAGTGCCAACCAATCAGCACTCAGTAGCAGTAACACAAACCAATCGACATCCAGTAGAAGTAATGCCAACCAATCAGCACTCAGTAGCAGTAACACCAACCAATCAACACTCAGTAGCAGCAAATGCCAACCAATCAACACTCAGTTGCAGCAATGCCAACCAATCAGCACGCAGTAGCAGAAACACCAACCAATCAACACTCAGTTAACTCAGTTGCAGTAATGCCAACCAATCAACACTCAGTATCAATAACGCCAACCAATCAGCACTTAGTAGCAGTTTCCTAACGCCAAAGCCTGTTTGCTGTAGAAAAACAGAAAGATAGGGGTACGTTTTCTCAGATTTTTAAAATGGAATACATCCATCTACCTTGCAAAATTAAAGAAATAGTTAGAGGCAGGATTAGTTTATTGTCTTTTAGCTGTTTAGCTCCTCTTACCCTCATTCATTGAGGACTCACTCGCGGCTCTAGTACCGTGATTATATTGAACATGGTCAACTTTTAGACGCTCATCTCAAGTGCTTCAATGAACACTAGTTCATTTTAAAGCTTAGTCGTTCTGAAAGATAAAATACTGGGTCAGTTTCAGTATCAGTACTGGTATCAAAATAAGTATAAGTAGTATCAAGCCATCTTTCGTACACTGGGTCTTGTTAGTCACTACAGAAATACATGTCAAAACATTTTCCTATCTTTACTAAATATTTTTAAAAAATCAAGATATTCTTTAGAACATTAAAAAAGAAAAGTATTCACTCTAAAATATTTGGTTGAACAGCAGTACAGGCTGTACATTCACTGTAAATGAAAGCTAAGCCAAGCGGGTTCCCCAACTGACATCAAAGATCTTTGTGTGTGTGCGTGGGCATGTGTGAGAGTAAGCTCCTTATTATCAGGGGGACTCATCGTGTAGGCGGAGGGGATAGCTGGATGGTGGGGGGTTAATAACAGGTGCAAATCACCACCTCCAGTCCGCCCCTTTATTTATCTATTTATTTATCTGTTTATTTATTTATTTCTCTCTCTATTTCTCTTATATGCACATACCTCAGTCTCTCCACTTCAGCATCGTCCACCAGGAAGTCCCTCTTTTCCACCAGCTTATGGATCTTCTGAATCAGCTCTTCTTCCTTTTGCTGGTGCTTCTTGCTCTTTTCCTTTTCTGTGTGTGCAGAAAAAAATTAAACAAGACAAAGACATTAAAGGAGAATTCTAGTATTGGTATAATTATATGGTTAAGATGTAAACAAAGTCATTCAGAGTGGTTTGGTGTGAAATGCTCCGTTCTGGAGAAACTTACTGAGTCAGAATTGTTCGAAGTGGTGGTGATAGGAACCAGACAGCCACCTCTAAAAGCTCCCTCACAAAACGTTATTACATGAAATGATTATGTATGTACTTTCTGTTGCCTGAGACATTGTTTTATGGAAAGTTTTGTGAAAAGATTTCATCCGTTCATGGTGGACAATACATGTAGGGCACTGTAAGGCCGAAAAGTCCCCAAAGAAAATTTGTTTTTATTAGATTTACCACTATTTTACCATCATCAACACTGAACATAAAAACTCAGAAGACATGTATGGGTTCACCAGTCATTTTGAATAGTAAATAAAATGTCTAAAATGTTGCATCACAACCTCTGGCTCTGTCGCCACCACTGTAAAGAAATCTGTGTCCATAAGTTTCTCACATTACAAAGCAAATAACTTAGTTTACATCCCAACCACTGAATTAAGCAGAAATTTTGAAAAAAATAAGTGGAATTCTCCTTTACACACATCAGAGAATTATTAATGTGTTATTAATATATTGCAAGGCATATCGCAATGTGACTGTAATGTGGTATTTTGTCCATATCATGCAGCCCAAAGCTAGTCATAACAAATTCAGAGCCAAATCACTGTTTGTGTTACTGGTTTCACTCAAGGTAAGAAATAAGACACACATCCCGTCCATTTCTGAAAACTCAGCTATACTTAATTCCTTTCACACACACACTGATATGAGAGGGTGGAGAGAGATGTTTTAGAGGGCAGGAAGTGCCAGGTCAGCCTTTTTTTCTCTTACAAAGAGAATTTGATCCTGAAAGCTTCCTTTCTTTGAGACATGAAGATGCACTCATATACGGACACATAGTGAGGCCTTCTCGCAATTACTCCCCTCCCCCACATCTCCCTGTCAGACAATAACACACGTCACACGCACTCCTCACTGACGGTCACATAAATGTCAATGTCACAGGTCAGATAAAGCCCCAGACTACACTTAAAGGAGCAGCTCAACCAAATATGAAAATTGTTAGCTTGTCTATTCTTGATAATGTAGCTCTCGATCTAGTTGCTGTAGCCTGTCAGCATCACTGATCTTGGTATTTTAATCCTTCTTCAGCCCATATTATACATTAGACTGGCCAGCAGCTCAAGCTTAGTTGTCCAGCAAGTCTTTTGTAGCTATTTCCAGAGCGGCAGTTTGCTCTTGATCTTGTTCCCATGTTCTCCAGGCCTAACATCACAATCAGTGACGTGACACATTTTGGCTGCTTTACAGCAAAGTTTTCAAAAGAAAAAATAGGCTGATGATGACAATAGGCCTACCTGCCTCGTCTTCATTTTCAGCAGCTGTGCCCAGAAAAAGAAAAGAAAAATGAGAAGACACCGTCATCCCAGTGATTAAAATGTATGTTGCGGGCGAGAATGCGTACCTGGCACTGCCACAATCTTGCGCAGCTCCTGCTTCAGAGCCATGATGTCTTTGCACAGCTGAATGTCATCCATCCTGCGGAAAAAAGACAGAAGAGAACTGTTTTCTTTTCTTGCAGACATTTTTTTTTTCATATTAACGGTGTCATGTCCCAGCAGAGAGCTCAGCTATGAGCCAAAATATGATACATCTTCTGTTCTCTTGTGTTGAGAGTGATATACACGCTAGTCCTTGCTCTAATAGTGTTACCCTTTTCTCTATGAAAAGCCAGCACATATTTCAAAGCAGAAGCCCATCAGAACTCCCTCAGATCTTCCCCTCTTATAGTTTCACAATCAATCTGCAAACCAAAATCATTGACTGATGGTGCTTTCTGCGCTCACAGATACTTTTTTATTTCATTTGTATTGGAAAAGTCTCATTTAACCAAGTAAAAGCCACACAATATCATGTCATTTCTAACCATCCTCTGTTTACCTTCTAACCTGATCCGATTCCAATAAAATTAGTGCTTTCATTTTAAAGTGGACAAATAATATCTGTAGTTCATTAAATTATGAGCTAACAGAAGGGTTATCATTGGAGAAGAAAGTTACAGAAGTTAGTAAACCCCTTTAGATCACAGCCTTATTACAAAAAAAAAGCCTAAAGCTTATTCAAGAATTACACTGATCAGGCATAACATTATGACCACCTCCTTGTTTCTACACTCATTGTCCATTTTATCAGCTACAATTCTACAATTACAGACTGTAGTCCATCTGCTTCTCTGCATACTTTGTTAGGCCCCTCTTACCTATTCTTCAGTGGTCAGGACCCCCATGGACCCTCACAGAACAGGTACTATTTGGGTGGTGGATCATTCTCAGTGGATCAGACACAGCAGTGCTGCCTGAGTGCTGTGGACAGCGTCCTGTGACCACTGATGAAGAACTAGAGGATGACCAACACAAACTCTGCAGCAGATGAGCTATTGTCTCTGACTTCACATCTACAAGGTGGACTGACAAGGTAGGAGTGTCTAATAGAGTATACAGTGAGTGGACACAGTATTTAAAAACTCCAGCTGCACTGCTGTGCCTGATCCACTCAGACCAGCGCAACACACGCTAATACACCACCACCACGTCAGTGTTACTGCAATGCTGAGAATGATCCACCACCCAAATAGTACCTGTTCTGTGAGGGTCCATGTGGGTCCTGACCACTGAAGAACAGGGTAAAAGGGGCCTAACAAAGTATGCAGAGAAACAGATGGACTACAGTCTGTAATTGTAGAACTACAAAGTGCACCTATATAGTAAGTGGAGCTGATAAAATGGACAATGATTGTAGAAAACAAGGAGGTGGTCATAATGTTATGCCTGATCGGTGTACATGGAAAACAATGAAATTGGCTGAGATTAAAGGAACACTTTGGCCCAAAATGAAAAATATGACTACGGTTTCTTTTGTTGCGAACATGCCGACTCGCCTCCTACTGTGGTGCAATAGTTTCCAGAATGAGACTGTCAGGTTTAAAGACTAAGAAAGTCCCCTTCTGATGATGTATCCTGAAGGTGGAAGGAACTTATAGCTGCGCTAATGTTACTGCTTGGAAGCTGAACATCATATCAGTGGCTATGCTAGCAATCAGGAATTCTTTTTCGCCACTGGGTGAGACTCCTAATGGTTAAATGGTGTATTTGTGTAAGGCATGCTGGGTATTATAGTGAAAGGTCATTGATGAATACACATACAACATATAAAAGTGTGAATTCTGTCAAACTAATGATACAGAATATTACAAAAAGTTAATTATAAAAATATTAAATGCTAGTTTAATCAGCTTTAGGGGACAGAAGTGGTGATTAATAGTGTGGACTAGCAAATTTAAGGGGTTACATTTTATTTATATGTAATTTCTGACAAATCAGAACAATTCAAACACTTTTATAAAAACCAAAAAATACGAAAAATAAAGTGATGTCCTCGTGACCAACAGTTATTGATGTAAACCATGTGAAAAATAAAGTCCAGAGTAAGACTATAAGACATTGGGGTGCTGTTATGTAATCATCCGTCGAGCCGTGGCTGGGGGATGTGGGTGGACATCAGAGCGATGACTCACAGCCCTCAGTGTCCGGACCTTTCAGACCCATCTAACAGCTTCAGTCCCAGCTACACATCACCACCTCCATTCTGACTGATCTTATTTCCTATTTAACCCCTAAACCCCAGGGGCCTGTACGTGGCTCTACACTGTAATATCTCCCTCAGAAAGAGTAGGGCTGTTCCAATCCACCTCAGATATGGAATAACAGCACCTGCTAATAGACACGGCTGTGAGGAGTGTTGTTATTGTTATTGAGTGTGTCCTGTGGCGCAACTCTGATATGAACACCTGGGCTGTTACCTTTCAGTCTGATGGAACTTATGCAGATACTTTATTCTGTACAATCTGCCAAGCAAATCACAACAAACTACACTACACAACCACCTCTGATAAAACCCAGCTATAGAAGCGCTTCAGTCTTGTAGCAGTTACTGAATGATAAGCGTTTAGATTTTAAGGGGGTTAAGCTCTGCCTTATCTGGACACTCACATTGAGATTGCTGTCTATTTTCTCCCTCCTCTCTCTTCTTTTCCTTCACTACCCCCCTCTCTGTCTGTTTCCCTCGTTCCCTCTCTTTTTCTCCTGCACCACAGTGACAGCAACCAGGCACTTTAATCCTCTGAGCCAAAGCAGCAGATGACTCATCCACTCACCACCTCTCTCTCTCTCCCTAGCCTATCTGTTTCTCTCTCGCTCTTCTCATCTTTGTTTATCTCTTCTTTCTGTTTCTCTATCTTATTCAATATCACTACCTCTCTCTCTCTGTTTCTCTCTCCCTCACTCCATCTCAATTTTCTCCCTGCCTCTTTCTGCAGTGTATCTCGATCTCTCTCTCTCCCTTTCTCCTCCTTTCTCTCTCAATCTTTCCTTCGTCTTTATAACTGTCTTTCACTTTTCTCTTGCTCTCTCTCTTTCCATCTATCTCTCCCCTCTGTCTCCTCCTATCTCCCCACTTCTCTCTACCTTCATCTGTATCTCTCTCTCTCTCTCTAACTTGTCTGTCTCCCTCACTCTTCCTGTCTCCTTTCATCTCTCCTTCTTTCTCTCTCTCTCGCTTTCACAATATATGTGAAAGTTCTCTCTGCTTCTTTTCCACTCTCTGTCTTTCTTTCTTTCTTTCTTTATTTATTTATTTCTCCTTCCCAACTCTTTCTGTTTCTCTTTTCCTTAATCCTACTCTCTTTCAGTCTTTCTCTTGCTCTCTCTCTTATCCCTTCACTTCCCTACACCTTTATCTCTTTCTCCAACTCTTTCTCTATCTCTTCATTTACTGTTTATCTCTTTCTCCTTCCTTCTCTGTTTCTCTCCCTCCTTTTTAACCTCTTCCCCACTCTCCTTTTCCTTTAACCCGTATCTGTCTCTCTCACTCCTTGTCTATCTAGCTTCTCTTCCACTGTTTCTCTTGCTTTCCTTTTTCCCAACTGTTTTTCTTTTTTCCTCATTCTCTCTCCATTCTTTTAATCTTTCCCCCTCAATATCTCACCCCTCTTGTTCTGTCTCAACTGTCTCTATCTCTCTCTCTCTTGTCCACTGGTTCCAGTCCCCCCTGTGTTCTGCTCCTCCATCTGCTCTGTGTGAGAGGGTGTGTCTGTATTGGCGCTTTGCAGTATTCAGTGACGCACTAATGCACTGCCCGTCGAGTAACATTTACTCTGCATCCTCCAGAGTCCTGTCCCGGAGCCCAATGTGTGCTCATAACCCAGAGCAGTACGGCTGCATTAAACTGATCACATTAAACCGATGCGATTTAGCCTCCCTCGCTGCTCCGCAGGAGGAAATAATTAATCGAGTCGGAAGCTCCGATGAATGTGCTCAATTGAAGTCTTGGAAAAAGCACAGAAGACTGTGGGCGTCCCGTGAATAACATCATACACATTAAACAATGCACAGGCAGATGCATATGCTTATGCACAGTCATATAGGTCATATGCAAATAATCTGTTATTAGAACGCACAGCTGCACTGAAAGGCATTCGAATTTTGCAGCATATGAATACAGTACCATGGCAAAGCATTCACCACTGTCTCCGTTTCGATTTATTTTAGCTAGGGATGCACAATGATATTGGAATCATATCGGTATCAGCAGATAATTACTTGAAAAAAATGGCTCACAGAGTGGGTGTGGCTATGTGTTCAGAAGACCTGTCACTCCAAATCAGCTGACCAATAAAGAGTGCAAGTGAATGCCCTCTTCTAAGACCTGCCCCTTGTTAAAAAGTGCCAAAAGTCAGAAGCAAAAGAAAGATTTCACAAAAAAAAAAAAGAAGCAAAAACTGGCAAAATGAGTAATACATATATGTCAGAATGAGTGAAAATGAGTAGTAATCTTTTTGAAAACTTAAGTTTAATTTAACTCTCATTATTTGTATTTGCAAAATATTTTTTGACATTTTAATACTTAATACTTTGCCGTGGATTTTATTGTTTTATTTGGAATTTTTGTTATAAAATTAACTCCGTAGTTAACTATGAACTGATTAATGATGCTGAAGCCTGAAGAGCTATAATATTACTCAACATAAGTATTTATAACACTCATTTTTAGCTATTGCTTATTACTTAAGGAAGCTCAAAATAATGGTCAGGCTTAAACAAAGTGTGTTTTTGCTGTGATGGTATCATAGTTCTTGTTAAACAGAACCTTAGTTTGTCAGAACACTGCAAAACATTTTATTGTTACTGTGCTTCACATTTATAGACCACATTTGCTCATTAATTGAATATTAGTTGATTGATTCACACAAGTAATCGACTATCAAAATGTAGATTTTTTTTCATTTAATTGCATTTGTAACTCATTTGAAATAAATGTTATATTACTCCTTAATACTACTCCAGGTAGATGTAGTGCCAGTTTTAACATTTTTTAAACATTTATGTATCAGCATTGAGAGATATGTATATGAAGAATATTGGATATTGACATCAGCCCAAACATCATCAGCGATAACAAAAGCATGTTAAAACAGAAAAATTATGTCGAAACTTCAGCTTCTAAACTTTCAGTCGACACCACATGTTTGTAAGTAGAAGAGGGGAAATTTCATTATAATTTAAACTTGATGAAAGTTTGTGATGAAGTAAAAAAAAAATTCCTTTACAATTTTGCCATGATTTGTGTCTTTTTTGACATCAAAACAAATGGAAAAAAGTCAGATGTAGCTGTCAATGCTGGAGAGATACTGTATGTAAATGTAATTAATTAAATAAATAACGATGTAATGAAATATGTAATAACATAATTACATATGAATAGTATAGCAAAGTGAAAAAAATCAGATTCTAAAGGTTAGATGTTTTATGTCCTTGTCATATAAGTAAATACACATTCTCCAAGCATAAGAAAGTGATTAAAATATATCTTTATGCGTATGGTGGTCTGGGACCCCCACTGAGTAAAGGCAAAGATGGTATCAAAGGTAGTAAAACTAATTATCGCACTGTTCTTTTTTTCCACAGGCAGCAGTGGGTTTCATTACTTTCTTTCTTTAATACATCAAATAAATCTTAGCTTTCTCAATCTCGTATTCATCTGGGTTCTCCATTAATCAGATTTCTAGGTTTGGTGAAAGATCTGGGAACATTCGGCTTCACAAATACCCAGAATATCAGAAGGAGTAAAACACTTGTCCATTCATTTCACTGTGCATATGCCCATGCACACATGCATACATACATGTAATCAGCTTTGTGCACCAGTGTGAACTGAATGCATAATGACTGAAGAATCTACCACGGCTCAGTTTTCCAGATACAAATGAAGGCTCTCCATTGGAACTGCACTGTAAACGTTCACTGAATTCATTGAAAATCTTCTACTCTAGCACTAGGCCATTGAGCCAACGACTATGCCATTTTTCCCATCTCTGATATAATTGTGGATTGCTCTGGCCCACTATTAGGCTGGTGACTGCTGATCTTTGTAAATCTTAGACCAGTGGTGCACAACTCCGGTCTTGGAGGGCTGGTGTAGGGCACTTTGGCAACTTTCCTGCTCAAATACAGCTGATACAACTCATATGTTAATTGCCAGGTTTAGTGGGTGTGTTTGAGCAGGAGGACAACCAAACTGTGCTGGACACCAGCCCTCCAGGACCAGAGCTGTGCACCCCTATCCTAGACAATATATACCAGCTTTGCCCTTTGAGATAACCTTTCAGATAACCAATGCTAGAGTGGGTAATCTGTGAGCTGGTAGTGTTTTGCTCATGTATAAACTCATACACATAAGCACAAGAATGTGTAGACAAACTACACATTTACTACACAATTATCTAGAACCGCCATTGCCCGTACAGTTCTTATTCTTGTTTCCACCTAAAATGACGTTGCAGTTTGGTGGCATGTAAGTACTGCCCTATTTAACATGCAACAGAAATCCAACTAAAAAGCTAACATCAGCCTTAGGGGTTTTTTGTAGTCTAATTTAGCGCAATTGCAAGAATCTGATGGACAGTGCTCTACAGAGTTCATTACTTTTTTTGCATTACAAGTGTATCAATTTTCATGTGAATAATGTGCAAATGGACAGCAGCAGCAAGAAAAAAACAATTCAGACAAAGATCAAAAAGCTGCTTAAGGAGGACGAGGACATAGCTGAGTAAGAGGGCAGTGAGAAATGCTGACCTTAACTTATTTAGCTGGCATTAGTTTGTAGCATTTATCGACTGCCATGATTTACAATAAAAGTTGTCTCCAGTTTTAATTTTATCAATAGCCAGACCCCTATCTCAGTGTAGCATATAGATAATAAATAAAAGTATAAAATGAAGAAGATTAAAATTTTTAGATACAGATATTTTGCACAAAAGCAACCAAACCACTAATGCTAAAGGTAAACCTTCAAGCTTCAAGACACACTAAAAGGGTTGTAGCATCTTGTCATGGCAAAGCTTTCAGCTGTATCCTTTGTCTTTATTCACAAACTTATCTTAATATTTAATGAAAGTGTAATTTAATAAAAAAGATATAAACTATACAAATTCTGAACTCTGCACTGAAATTTCAGAACATTGCACTGGGCCAGAAATCAATACAGCTGTCCTCCAAACATTGGAAGCAGAGTTAGAACAAAATCAAACAAACAGAAGCTTACGGCTGGGCTTGATCTGTGTCCAGCACTAAGGGCCAGCATGTGTCTATTGTATTTCCAGTCACGGCTATTAGTGTTTGAAGGAAATGGAAATAACAAGCTTCTGTCTGTATCCCCTAAAACTGGGCAGTGCAAATCGGAATTACACACCCACACGTGTACGGTGCACAGTGGGCAATGATTTGTTTTCCTCACATGAAGCGCAGCTCAGACTCCCGCCTGACCAGCACCTCCCTGAGCCGCTGGATCCGGGCCATCTCCATCTCAATCTCGTCTGGAGACATGGAGCTTTCAGCCATGGACACGTCCATCTGACCTGTAGAGGAACACAGACTGTGAGCATGTGTGTAAGCGAGAGAGCTGTGGTCAGTGTGAATTTGTGTGGTAATAAATATCTGACCAATTGTATTGTGTGGTAATAAATATCTGACCAATTGTATTCTGACCAATCGATTTGATTAGATTTTCTTAGAAAACGATTCAGTGCCTTCAGTTTGATTCAGTATGACTCTTTATTATTTTTTTTTTTATATTCTCAACACACTAATGTGAGTGAAGAAATGACAGTCACATGCAAGAGTTATGTTTTGCTGATTTTATTCAAAGAGAAAATAAGTCAGCATATCCTCAACTTAAACATGCATGCTTATGCAAATTTTAGTGCACAGGCCAGATTCCATGCTTTATTTTTCCCCAGTATGTTAAATTCAGCATATAAACAGTTATTGTGCATTAACATGTGCAGAAGTGTGTTCTCTGTAGAGGATGTGTTCACTTATTTTTGCTGAAAAAATTAACAAAACGTGATTTGACATGGGGTGCCCAAACTTTTGCACACAAAACTGCCCAGCGCTACCCTTAGAGTGTGTATTTGTTCGCATGAGTGTCTGCTTGCAGTGTGTGTATGTGTGTGTGTGAAAGAGAGTGTGTGTTTTCCCGGTCCAACAAATCTGATTCAACTGATGAGTTTAATCAGTGGATTAATCAGTTAATTAGCTGATGAGCTTAATCAGATGTGTCGGAGCGGGAAAAGCACTGGACTGTGTGGGGCTGTCTGTGTGAAGACCTCACGAGCAGAAACCCCTAACCAGCAGGACTACAGGTTGTGGCTGAAGATTTGAGTAGGGGTGGGCAATATGACAATATTCATTGTTATCGTGACTAATTACATCACATAATGTAACAACATGCTTTTCTCAGCATATCGTGAATATCTTCAGGACTGAACTGCATGCTTCGTTATAAATAGAGCATAATTAGTCCTGTTAAAGGTAGTTTGTGTTGTGTTTGTGTACTTTGTGTGAGTTTAGTCTTCCATGATGGACAGTTGTATAGCTAGATAGAGGCTTTCCTGCTATCTTGGCCGTTTCAGTAGCACTGAGCGGCGGTTCTCCCTCGCTGCTTGTTCAATATAAGAGCATTTGCCTTTAAAGCTCAATGTTCTCCATGACTTATTTTATGCCAACCCCAAAGTATTTATATTTTTGCCTGGGTTCGAATGTGTGTAGCAGAGTAACTTTTTCAGTTCATCATTAGTCTGACACAAAGGTTTTGGTTTCACTGTTCATCAAAATCTAGCAGCAGTGTCACCCCTTCATAACAATTTAACTTTAGCTTTAGCTTGCTAACTGTCTTAGCTTAAGAAATAGATTGGCCAAAACTGAAACTATTAACAACTTTCCCGAATGTAGTCAATCAGCCAAGACATGTTTGGTGTCTGAAGTCTACTTCTTCCATTTTGCTCTGTAGCTAACAAGTAACAGCTTTTACCTCAGCAGTTAGCATGGTGCTAGCTACAAGCCTAAATCACCTCAAGCTGTGTCAAGTTGCTAAGTAATCTCAAGTAAACGTTTATGTGGTTTGTGACAATACACGCCAAGGTCGTACAAAAATACACTGCTATAAAATGCTCTACTGCTATAAATGAACAAAAGTACAGACAAAATTCAGATTCCTCTCCTACTGTTTTTTTTTAGCTGTGATGTACTTCTGTCCCTTCCTTTAAGCAAAGATTATCAGATCTTCTTGGGTAAACAGGTCATTACAATTACAGTCAAGAGGCTACCTTAGCATAATTCATTAATTTAATGAGATGCCCTGGGATGAACTCAACACTACACTACATGTTATGAGATATTCTTACAGACCTTTGAAATCCATTTTAAAATGAGGACTTAAAAACTACTGCAGCCTTGTTGATTATCTGTGGCTGTTACCTTCAGCAAAATACAGTTTTTTTTTGTACATTAACACAAGGCCATTGCAGAGACCCATCAGTTAGCAAAACTGGGAGTTAATGAGCACCAATCTTCTCATTAGTTTCGCCTGAGGAGGCCACAACAAAGCTGTTTAATTCCCCTCCATCAGCAGCACTTAAATTGATACCCTGACAAGCCCAACCAATTTTGCAGACAAACTCGTAATTTAATGGCTGATCTTAGTCTTGACTGAGTATCTTGTAATGTAGTGTTGTTATTGGCCTTGGCTGTCCGAAGCCCCATTACTGCTACCGCTACCTTGCCTCTCAAGGTGCTGGAGCAGAACCTTCTTAATTGGCCATAGGGGAGAAATACAAGAGGCACTGTCCCGTGAACTGAAGCTGCCAAGCCAGCCTCAAAAGAGAATTATTGGGAGCGTATGATAAACCACACCAGTGTCTGATGAAAACCAACACGTCTGCTTTACAACAGCTTTGCTTCATTCGCCTGCAGGGGAGGGAGAGGGAATGTAACAGTGTTGTTTTTTTAATGACACTATTATTAACGGTGCAGTAAGCAAAACTGGAGCACTAATGGTTAAGTGAAATAACAATGAAATTATTCATTTACGCATCCAGGAGTAACATAGCCATAGCTAATCAGCATACAGTTCTGTCCTCCTCACTAGAAGCAAGTTTTTCCATATTGGAAAACCACTACACTGTGTAAGATTTGGGGATTTGGAGACTTTTCTGGTGGAAATGCGTGGAAGAACATTCTGTAACATGGGTTGTGCTTACAGTCCCTTTCCTGAGTGGATGAATCTGATGATTGGATCTTATTTAAATAGGCATGATGTGGCCCAAAAAACTCCAGCAATGTCTGACTCAGTCTGTACCCAGTAAAAATATAATCAATTCTAGCTTTAACAAAGAAATTGCTGACTGCATAACTTCTGATGTTGGGAATACATTTGTTTTTCTGGGCCGAAGAAAAGCCTTGTATTCCCATGCTGGATCAGATCGAACAACCTCCAGCGCACAATGTAAATAATCTCCCCGGACTGCAGCATGAATATTTTACCACCAGCAGCGACCTTCCCATCACCCCCCGCTGACTCATACAGTGCGTCACAGTGAGCTGGACGTGCCGGCGGTGCGTCTTTCTGAGCTACTCATCAAGAGCCTGCTATGTACAGCAGCAGGTAGACCAAGCGGCCTGACAAAGAGAGTGTTTAAGAACAAAGAGCTTTTCCTCTGCTGTGAGATAAAGCAGTTAGCTCTGTGATGAAACAGCAGGGCAACAGCAAGCACACTGTGGTATTCTTGGCTGAGATGTTTACTGCCTTACAGATTATCCTCAGGATATTAATGCTTTGATGCCACTGCCCGATGGAACAGGCCCATATTGCACTGAGACTGACAGGAAATACATAACCAGTGTCCTGTCTTTGTGTTTCCTGGCCTGGAACTCTCACCCCATGTCTCAAATTGAGTATTTCTGTCCAATCAGGTATGTGGTAAGGGTGCTGGACAGAAAACATTCAAAACAGTGTATGGAAATGTGAAACAGTGTAAATCCACTGTCAATGAGTAATGTTAGGCATCAGGGTTTATCCTATCTGAAAAAAGTGGGCGTGGAGGGGCAGGATTTGTGCTATAGACTCAACCACCCTCAAATGACTTGGCATTTTTATGAAGTCGCTTATTGGTGTTGCAACTTCGGGTAGTTATGTTGTAAGAGGGCTGGTGCAACAGGCATTGCAGTTCTGTGTGAGAACGTATTTATCTGATCTAAATGTGTCTGGGGTCCAAAAGTCTGAGACCACATTGAAAATCTTGGGGTTTTTTTCAAAGCCTGGAAATAAATGACAGAAAATGCTGACCACTCTGCACACTGCCGACCATACTGCTGACCGCACACCTTATGATGACGGATCGAACAACTTCCAGCACCAAACAGTAGAATTTAGAAAATTTAGAAAAGTTGTAAAAATTTGAACATTTTTGAAAAACTGTGGAATTTAGAAAAACTTAGAAAGAAATAATGCTGAATTTATAAATAAAAGTTAATAAGTTATAAATAAAGAAAAGTTATGACAAATAAAATAAACAAGAAATATTCAAGATTCTAAGTCCTCTTATTTCTTCCACTGAAGCCCGTGTTCAGATGACTCTCAGGTAGATTTGATTGACGCATCAGAGGCTTTGTGGACTCCAAGTCAGCTTGAATGCATGCTTTGTCATTAAAGCCAAAGAGGGACATACAGTGCCAAATAAATTCATGTAAATATTTAAAAGATTTTACTTTTCACTGATACTGATAATATAATTTTTAATGAAAATTTGGTAATAAACTATAAAAAATACAAAATATACACATCTTCACTTGTGGTTTCAGACTTTTTGACCTCACTACAATTAGAGCTCCGTAGCATCAATGTGATTTTAACAAATAAAATATCAAAAATCACCAGAATCTTTACCTCAGAATCAAAAACTATTATTAAACCTGAAAATATGTCTATAATGTACTGTTAAGAACCTGATCATGTATTAGAACTAGGGGGCTTTAGAACTTCTCAATGTCTCTGAAATCAGAATCTCTCATCATAACAGGTGAGAAGTCTCTTTACACAGAGAAAGACTGTCTGTCTAAAGTCTTTAAGATAAAGAATAATTGTAATTGTCTGTTATCTTGGCCGATGTTACTAAACTAGGACTTAGTTAGCTGATACCAAATGATAAATTCACCAAATGATGTTGAAAATTGTATTATATTACGTGAGTAGAGCGTAAAGCAAGCTTGACGTTTGTTGCCTTTATTTGCTTTCTATGTGACATAGCTGTGCTTTGTACTGGCTCTACATTGCCCTCTGGTGGAGAATAGATTTTAGAATTTTACACATTTCAATGTTATAGAGAAGCTAAATTGCTTATCAAAAATCATAGGTTTTTCGATTTTTTAGATTTTAATTACTATTTGAGAATTCTGATTCATCTCTAATAAAAAAAAAACAACTACAATTTCCTTTGCACTCAGCAGTCACATGCTGCCATACGCAGTGGTGAAGCCACAATATAGAAGTGAAGTTTGAAATGTCTAAAAATTAAAATCTGACCTAGCTGCCTCAACTGTGTTACTAAGTGGCATTATTTGTGTTAGGCTATTTATCATGTGCAGGTAAGGACATTAACTATAACTTTATCTTGCTAATGTTAGCTAAGTGCTAACCTACACAAAATTCAATAACATTAGGTTATTTCTCATTTGTATTTAGTGTAAAATGTTAGTGTTCGATTTCAGACAATATTGCCCTATTAAAATCCTATGGATAGATAGCTTAGTGGATAACACACTTGCCCTGGTCACAGGAGAGCGAGATTCAATCTCAGCATTAAGACAGGAATCTGAAATGCTACAATACAACCCCACTAAGAGTCACGGAGTGAGAGCCTCAACCTTGCAAAAAATAAAGAGTGCCTAAAAATGTAACTTAAGCCAAAGCTAATGTTTCCATTTTCAGCTTACTGGACCATTCAACATTATAAAAGTACATTTGAAACAAAAGCTTTGCTTTAAAGTGTCCCAATCTAATGCTCTAGCCACAAGCTAATACGTTAGCCCCAAGCTAACACTCTAGCCAGAAGCTAACATGCTAGTCATGATACAATGATATAAAACATTACTATACAATAAGCTGTGATGCAACAATCCAGTCTAATATAATGCATTGTATTATTATATCCCTGCCTGCTATTGTATTTTTTTAAGTAAGATGAACAAATTGTAAGCTTAATAAATGAAAAATCTTCTTTTGTAGGAATAATCTGATTATGCCATATCACAATATTTAGTGAATTAAAATTTCTCAACAGAATCGTGTCATGGCTCAAGTATCATGATAATATCAAATCATAGGATTTATATATATAGTGTAAGAACATTATGCATAGTGCCTGTATTGGGGTCTCTCTCTCTGTCTTTCTCTCTCTCTCTCTCTCTCTCTCTCTCTCTCTCTCTCTCTCTTTCCTTCTGTTGACCACTCATTCGATGCAGCCACAGAAGCAGTCTGGAAAAACAGTTGTAAGTGGCAGACTGCCAGCTCTCTTTAATGAATCTCGCACAAAAGGCAGTGAATGCGCCAGCTGCTCCCAGCTGAGTGACTCTTTCTAATAGAGCGCAGATAACAAGGCTCGCTTAATACACATCAGAGATGCCAATCTGTACCTGCAGCTGTGGCCACTCATGCACTGAAATAAAAGCGTTTCATAGGGCGGTCTGTACCTGACGGATGTGATAAAGTTAATACAGCTCATTCCCAGTCTGCTCTCATTGAACATAACGAGGGCCGGTCTCGTAATGTGTCAGAAGTGCTATTCTCAAGTGCACCATTCTCTCCACTTGATTAATTCATTCATCCATTAGGATCCAGTTAGACGTGGTCTGTACTGCCTACCTACAGTGGCTTTTTAAAGCATTAATATTGCCCGAGATGTTTATGCTCCACATCCATCTATGAATAAAAACGTCTCACGTGACCGTCTGATAAAAATAAACCTCTTTATATATGCAAAGCTGGGCAGAATAGCCACAGCGCTCAACTAACTGTCAGTAGCATCAGGACGAGGAATGCAAGCCTTGGATCTGCAGCTCCAGGCTTTGGGTCATAGTGGGGATGCATGATAATGGCTAAAATGATAAGCATGATTTTTTAAGACAAGTTTATTAGCCAATGCAATGAGCTGTTAAACTGCTGTTTAATGTGTTATCTGTCATCTTTTGCAGCATTTTCAGCCTTATTAGTTTGACAAAATCATGATTTTATATTTCACCCATTAGTGTTCACTACATTACCCAGCATTACACACGTATTCCATAGAAGTATTGGGAATCAGTGCTGGGTATATTTTAGGTTGGATTTGGTGGGAGAAAAAGCGCTTTGGTGGGTGGACAAAATTTGGGCTGGTTTGTCATTATTTAGGAAGGTTTTTAAAAAGTATATTTAATTAGCAAACTGCATTACTTAATAATCCAGCTTAAATCTAAATAGCTCTAACGTCCCCCAACATCCAATCATTAAAACTTTGATTGACATACATTATAGTCAATCCTGTTGAGAGGAGTGTAACAGAGATCACTGTACTGTATTATTAATGATGTAATGCATATGTGTGTAACACAATATAAATTGTCCAGTTCACTCTGCATTACACAGTTCTGCTATAGCAGGAAACTGGCCCGGCCCAGGATCTGTTCAGCAGAGCATATAAAGCTTGCAATATTATTTCTATTTATTTGCCTTTCCTGATTGCACAGGATGATAGGTTTCATCATAACGCAGTAAAAAAATGTCAGTAAAAAATGTACTCTAAAAACTTTGATGAGTTTGTGTGAGCTCCGCAAGTTATGGAAACAAGATACACATATAAATCAAATAATGTAATTATTTTATTGATAATTAGGTGTTTTTTCATGCATTCGGAAGGTTTAAAAATTTTTTTTGGCTGGAAACTATAGAAACAATCTGGCAACCCTGTTGGGAATCCATGTGGTGTCAACCAATCCTAACCGCTAGCCTAGCCACTGATCTACAGGATTATAAATACAACCAAGCTAGCATTAGTGTAACTCTTTCCTTGGTTAAATAACTGCCTTTTGAGTGCTTTAAGCCCGAGGACTACTAGAAAGATCCGAACACTGTATCACTCCCATATCCAACAAAGCAGGTCACAAAGAAACAGTGATACTTTATTTATTCACCACACAATGGACGACAGAGAAAAGGAGCCAAACTAAGGTGAGGTATCTAGGCTGCTAGCATAGTTACTATCTTTAGCTTTTTGCTTGTTGTTCTCTTCATCAAATAATGTAATTATTTTATTAATATTATTTTAGTGCCTTTGTCCAGGCGTTCCTTAGATGTTTGACAAGGATACTAAAAACTAAGTAAAAAGATTTTGGTTCTTTGATAAAATGGTTAAAATGGCTGTTTTGGATATGCACTTTGTAGGTGTTTTTTCATGCATTTTGGAGGGTTTCAAGTTTTTTTTTTGGCTGGAAACTATAGAAACAATCTGGCAACCCTGTTGGGAATCCATGTGGTGTCAACCAATCCTAACCGCTAGCCTAGCCACTGATCTATAGGATTATAAATACAACCAAGCTAGCATTAGTGTAACTCTTTCCTTGGTTAAATAACTGCCTTTTGAATACTTTAAGCCCGAGGACTACTAGAAAGATCCAAACACTGTATCACTGCCATATCCAACAAAGCAGGTCACAAAGAAACAGTGATACTTTATTTATTCACCACACAATGGACAACAGAGAAAAGGAGCCAAACTAAGGTGAGGTATCTAGGCTGCTAGCATAGTTACTATCTTTAGCTTTTTGCTTGTTGTTCTCTTCATCAAGTCATTTCTGTTGTTCAAGTATGATGATTGAAGATAGTTCTTAGACCAGTTTTTATGGTTGCATTAATATATTAGCAGTAATGTTAGCTATGTAGCTTCCATTTGCATTTGCCCCTAGTAAAAAAAAATAAATTACCAAAAAATCACCAAATTACCAAAAATTACCCCAAAAACACCCAAAGCAGTTGTAGCTTTTCCAAAACTGTATCAAAAAAGGGTTTTTTCAGTCATAAAACTTGAAAATCCCGCTCTTGAGGCTACTGTAGCAAGGCTGGAGGTAGTAGCGATGCTTAATAAATATTTTGTCCCATTTTAAAGTGTCCATATCTTGTACTTAACCCCCCGCCCCCACCCTAAGCCATCCGCTTATGACATTTGTATGGCTTAACATACCAAAAACAGACATATTTAATTTTTACATGAGCATTTTCCATCTGTTTTCCATTTTCCATTTCCTCTGTTGTTACTGCATTGTGCCTCATTCAAAAGGCAGTGAAACGCCTCTTATAACTTCAGTGTTAATGGGCAGGACTAAACTGTTGTAAGCATCACAAGAACAATTCAAAATGGGCTGTTTTAGCAGCTTAGTTTCTATGCAGACTGTATACACTGTGACGTAAACTGTATTATTTTACCAGTGTTTACACACTCTATCATATCATACTCTTTCATTGCAGTTGCAGTTCTCCAAGATTTGGGCCTTTTACGATGGTGAGGGGCACAGATGACACCGAGTCATCATCTTCTATCAATTTATTTATTTTCATGCATATGCAACTCAACATTACTGCTGACTATAACACTCAGCAGGACTTAAATCCAATGCTCAGTGTGCAACATCCAGCCTTGCAGCTCTGATCTGTGGGGTTTGATCAGTGCAATGAGCTGAATACAAGCTCTGCTGCTGCTAACGTCTATAAATAGAGCCAGTTTCTACTCTTCTCACTGAAGGACTTAACTACAGTATCTCGCAGTCTCCACTGCTGTGTGCGTCCTACTCTGAGTGTCATTTAATACTCTGAACACTATTTAGTACCACCACACATTGTGGTAAACACCAGCGTGCCTCAGTCTCAGTCCTAGAGAGTCAAGACAGAAATACACAGTTTAGGATGCTTTCAGTGTTTCTCCTGGTTCATACTGCAGAATATCTGCCGAGCCATTTTTATGAGTTGAGTGAGATGTGTTGGAGCATCTGTGGTGTTACTGTCTGAGTCTGGGTGTGAGCAATATCGGCATAATCGGCGGAATAGATCTAACAGTGCATCTTAATTCTTTTGAAAAAAGAGTGTCTCTAGTCACCCTTTGACAACACTGTAACACATTCTGTCTAAACGCACAACCCAAACACAAATGTTCTCAACAACTTCCATAAAAAAGACTGATGACGGACGGGAACTGAATAATTAAAGAATAAAAACGATGCGCACCCTTCAGCATGCACGCTGACTCATCCCTAGGGGAAAATCCAATTGGCTGCAGTAAAGTAAAGCAATTTAAATCTACAAGGATGAAATGGTTGCTAATGGTTTCTGTTGGTTTCAAGTGGATTCAACTGAACTGTTCTCATTTCTGATGAAAGCCATTGGCCTTATTACCACCTACCAGCTAAAATCAGTTCCGTTCTGTACCCATCAGAAGTGCACATCAAGGTTTGTACCACAATAAGGAGGCACGATGCCTCTTCAAACAGGTTTAACCCTCTATTGCACAGATTAGAAGAGCAATGCCTTAATAAAATCACTTTTCTTACATGAAATGGACCTGATTCTTTCGGGGTACGTTGCCTTGAGGCAACAAAAGAAAAAATAGATACAGAGTATCATATAAAAAACAGGATTTTAAAATACACTGGATTTTATGCCTACACAATTTGTTGATCTTTGATTAGTATTAATGCTAAAAAAACAAAGAACAATTCTATTTTATATTAGTTTTAAAGAAATGTTCCGTGATGAAACATTGTGAAGTTCTGTTTTGATTTGAAGATTAAAGTAATTTGCAAGTAACTGGCCTTAACAAAGCTGATGACGTTAGTAAAACATACTGCATGCTGAAGGATACATGATAAAATTGACTTAAATATGGTTATAGCCACTAATGAACCACTACTGTCCTTATTCCAGTTTAAAGCATGCTTATGTAAAGGAAAATTCAACCAAATTTTCAAAATTTACAATTACAAGTTCTTTGCCAAAATTGTTCATTTTAAAAAAAGTATTGTAAAACCATGTGTCAGGTTTTAGGTAGCTTATCTGGTACTATTTCATATAATAACATGTCTGTGAGGGAGCTTTTAGAGGAAGTAACCCCTTAAAATCTCAGGCTTCTTACATACTAAGGTTTATTATTTTGTAACTACAGGGACTTCATTGCAAACTGGCCGAGCTATTCTTAGCTTATAGAAACATTTAGGCCCTGGCCATTTAGGAGTTAAATGCTTCAGAAGTCTAGTTATTATTTTGCCTTGCACGTACATCTTTGCCATCCAATGATTTAAAAAAATGTTTTAGGCCAACACCTTCTCTCAAAACTATCAGAAAACAATGCCTCAGTAAAGGTATTTAACTCTCCAGATGTCTGCAAGTTTCTCTAGAATGATGCATTTCACATCAAATCACTCTGAATGACTTTGTTTACATTGCAATGACTGTATAAATACATACAGCTTCAGTATTGGATTTATATCAGTTAGCTTGTCGAGCCAATTGATCACTTGACGATGCCATTAATGTAGCTCTTTATCATATTTTGAGACATTAAGACTTTTACGTGTTCTTTTATAATGAATTTCAGCTCAGCTTTTAATACGGTGAGTATCACCAAGATCTTAATGAATTTAAACATTAGCCCAGCTTTATGTCATTGTGTCATCAATAATTTAACATCAGTGTTTGTCACTTAGTAAGAGGCGCCTCAGGCCTGTGTACTGTTTCCATGGCTTTTTTTCTCTACACTAATGATCTGATATCTCACCACAAATCTGTCAAAATTGTGAAATATGCGGATGATACCACCATAATAGGCCTTATTACAGATAATACTGAGACTAGTTATCGGCAGGAGGTGAATTGATCAGTAACATGGTGTAGTATCAGTGACCTCCAGTGTAATACATCAAAGACAGTGGAGACCATTGTGGATTATAGGAAGGTTTTGGGACAGTCAGCATCATAAAATTTGAAAAAATTTGTAACATTTTTCCAAATTTTATATATAGATATCGAAACACGTAATAAATTATAAAGTATTGTCGGCAAAGCTTCAAAGATAACTGCAATATCACTTTATTTAGCTGACTAAGCAGTAGGACTTTACAGAGAACATGGCGATGCGATATATTCATGATACAGGGGCTACGATTCAATATATGTCGATACTGTAAACTATTTATTAAAAATAATACTGTGTTTTTGAGAATGGATACAGTATCACAAAATATAATACTGCGATACTCAAATGTATTGACATTTTCTTACATTGATATTTTCTAACACTTTCTTCTGGGAGACGCTATAGAGCTTTAAAAGCTAAGATAACCCATTTCAAGAACAGCTGTTTTCCTATTGCCATAAGGTGACTACACTCTGAGAGGTATATATCATTGTAGTCAAGATCTCCTAGCCTCCTAGATTCTCATTTACCAAATGTTGCATGCTGTATATTGCATTGTATATTGTTAACTGTACATGTATTATATTACATGTTTACATGTATTGCGCTACAACAGAGTTGAATTACATCTTGATGCACTGGATACAATTACCACCGACATGTCATGTGGCAATAAACCAATCAATCAATTAATAAATCATGCAGAAACTCCGAAAGATCGGCGGATTTCCCCTTTGAGTCACATCATGAAAAATAACAGCATGTCATCTGAGAGGAAAACAGCCTGCTCAAGTACACCCACTGCAAGAAAACATATCCTACTTACTTATACTTATATAAAGTGACCTCATCAATAGAAGTTACTACACTGGAAGATAATTTAAGTTCAAATAATAAACAGCAAAATTAGCAAAATGATCTGCCAGTCTAGACAGACCATTTTCCTTGATAAGATCACTTCAAATAAGTGGAAAATGCACAGAAATGTGTTGAATGATCATAATATTCTTACAATAACCTTCTATTAGATGCATTAGAATATTATTAGTGCCTTATTATCTATAAGAATATAAATAAATCTGATATACTGGTTATGTTTAAGATCCCTTCTCTTGCCATGCTATCATTTTTGCAGTGCTATGCTGACAACACAGCACAAATAAACGAGGTCTGGCCACAGGAGCCAGTGATTCACTTCAGTATGTAAGCGTGTGGAGAGCTGAGTCCAGTGCAGCGTTGTTCTGGAAAGCACCACAGCAGCTCTCCACTCTGACAGCTCTGAAGCGCAGCTGCTTTTCTTTCAGCCTGATCGCACTGGTGGACTGTATCCCACAATGCTCCTCTCACCTTTGTCTCTGCTCCAGTCCGTGTTGCGCACGGCCCCGTAGCTCCGCGGCGCGCTCTCTCCGTCTGAGATGGACTTCTTTAGCTCCATGTCTGCGGGAGGCTCGTGTCGGTCAGTCTGCGCGGCTGCTGCGCTGTAGGGCTGTGGACGCTGCCGCTTTCTCGCTCGTGTGTTCAGGCTGCCGCTTTCTGCTGCTGCTGCTTCTGCTGCTCCTCATCCTCCCTCCCGGGGCTGCTGACGTCACTGCCACGCCGCCGCGGAGCAGGGATGCAGGGCGCAAGCGCAGAGAGGGCAGGGATGGAGACTGACTCAGATCAGAAACACAGCAGAATGTAAACAGCAGGAAAGCTGTAATCAGCCAATCAATTAATCAATTAATCAATCAATCTATTAGTCGATTTAGTTATTTATATTTATTTGTCTATTTAGTTATTTTGTATACATTTATTATTTAGATGTATTTATAATAATTAACCATGACCTCTACAAAAGCATTTGATAACTTATTCATTCGTCTGTTTATTTTTTATTTTCCATTGCAAATAGACCAAAAATATATGTTATGGGTAAAATTCTATCTATCTATCTATCTATCTATCTATTTGTATTTATCTGTTGCGTTATCTTGTACCTTTTTTGTTATTTTACATTAATTTATTTGTTGTAAATTACAGTGACTGCTACGAAAGTCTACATTTTAATATATTTATTTACTTACTATATATTTGTAAATGTTATTGTAGATTTCCTTTGTAAATATATAAAAAGTAGCTTATTGATAACATCTGTTTGTATTTATCTATTTAATTATTTTGTAAATATTTATTATTTACATGTATTTATTTATTATAAATGACTAATATTCAATGTCTAAAATCAACCAACCTATCAATCAATGAACTATTATTTGTATTTATCTGTCTGTTTATGCTAATTACAGACAGATAATGCTAATTTATTAACTCTTTATTATTATTTCAATTACAAACACACTACAAACGATATGTCATGACTAAATCAATAAATATCTTTATTTAAATTTATTATTTATATTTACCTGCCTTTTCGTTTGTATCTGTTTAGTATTTAGATATGAAAGAGTTTAATCATTTTTTCATTATTTAATATTTTAAATCAACATTACACCCCAGCTAAATAACATTATTGGGGTTATTTAGCTTTTATTTGATTCTTTATTACAAAACACCATAACCATCACAAAGGTATTTATGTAAATTGTTTAATTCCTTTTATTTATTACATCAATATTGCAAATTACAAATACATTATAAACAATTCCAAATGACCTGTAAATAGAGGGACAGTATATTTTACAGGTAATCAGCAGCAACATCATTCTGCTGCTAAAGAGGTGAAGCATTTAGTAAAATGATCTCTCAATATTTTAACACATTATAAATACCTAAAGACACATTCAGTATAGTTCAGTATGGTTCAGTACATTCAGTTCACAGCTGATAAGAAACCATGATGAGAAGTAACATTAGCTCTTGTTCGAAAAGATACTGTTCACCAGGGCTGAATTCACAAAAATTTTCTTAAGAAAAACTTGTGAAGGTTCTTAAACAAACACTAAGAAGTTCATAAGAATGCTCTTAAATGCAATTCTCGAAAAAAAAAAACGTAAGAAGTTCTCAAATATTCTCTTAAGATGATCTTAATTACTTTCTTACATTTTCTTTAGAAAATATTCATTTTTTTCTTATGTCAGCTATTTTGAACTGTACCATAAATGATGCAAGATACATTATGAATTTGTATTAACTGTTATTTCAATTATTAGGTTAATCCACTCAGAGGAGCAAAACAGAGGCTAAACATCAAACCGAGTGATTAAAAAAAAGAGCTAGAGGTGATGGTGGAAGAAGCAGCCAACAGGAAAAAAATCCTGCTTGCAAAATATACAATAATTGTGGGCTGACAGCAGAAAGCAAGAGACGAGGGCGGGCGGAAGTAGATACATTGATAAATTTAGACGCTGACCTTGTCAACTCTTACAGCCTGAGACGAGTGTGAGTCTATCGTAAGGTTAAGAACACATTTAAGAACATAATGTTTTCTAGAACACCACTGTTCTTAGAACTATTCCTAAGAAAATATTTAAGAAAAGAAAATAAGAAGAATAACACTTTTGTGTAAGTTTTTTCTTAAGAATGAAGTTAAATTACCTGAGAATTTTTTTATTTTTAAGACACTTTTGTGAATCAGGCCCCTTGTCTCACTAACAATAAGTGGGAATGGGCAAGAACACTGTACCAAAATACAGCCTACACTGCTTTTAAAGTATGTGTATGAAAAACGTGTTATGTTGAACATACCCCAAGTCTAGCCTACAGCTCATTCAGCTGAGGGAAAGCGCCCTCTAAAGGAGAACATTCTGCAGCAGTTTCTTCAGGAACTTACTTGTGCAAACTGAAGGGGTGGACGGATGGGGACATATCCTCCATACTTTCTGAAATTATCTGAAATTTTGGTTGTCGAAAAAAGCACATAGCTTATATTGCTGAAAATATTTTCCATCAAATCTCCCACACCAGTCACACTGCGGTGTCATTACATGCTAAAACAGAGGGTATAAATAAAAACGAGCTGAGCAGTCCTGTGTGGCTTAGTGAAGCAGGTATCCTAACAGCTAACTTTAGCTTTTTTATCAAAATTACGTGATTATTGATGATCTACACCACAAAACATCCATTATATGTAATTCCTGTAAAAATAATTTGTTTTTGTGTTATAATGTTGACATATAAAGCACTAGATATTATGACAATGTGGTGATCTGGCAAGCTTTGTTTATGTATGTGGTATTATGTATGAAATCTGCCAATTTTCAGTGCTGCTAGTATTGTAGGCTATGGCCTAGTTAATTATTAATTATTAAATTATTATTTTAAAAAATCTTCTAATACATGCTTGGACTGTACACAGTGTTCTTGACATACTTTCATCAGTAAGTGATACTTTTGCTGTTTACTGCTGAACCTCAACCCTATACATCATGCAGAGTTTACTGTCTACAGAATGAACAGAATCAGTTTCATACTTTTCTCGAAGTTGTTTAGTTTTATCAACTGTACTTATTTCATAATATGGGGAGGTCCCTGTCTCTACCAAAGACAAGTGACATGACTTTTTATCATGCCCTTGAACAGGGCTTTTTAAAACAAGAGTGCTGCCTGAACTTGAGGATGTCTGTAAACTTCAGTGAAGCATATTTTTTATAATGGCTGACAGAGGGGCCTTTACTTTTGAACATATTAATGACAAAACCTTTTTTGACTTGTTTGTTAGGGACATGAAGTTAAGTACCATGCGAGCAACAACACCCAATTAAAGCAACATGAAGCTCACATGGGTGGTCTTATTATGGCATGAATTTAACATGTTGGGGAAAAAATAAAACATAAATTGAGACCTGCGAAAAGGTTATGGCACATTATATACTTTAGGTTTTATTTTTTTCCCAGTATGTGCACTAAATTGTAATTTGACGTTCCGACTTTTGCATACGTCTGTGCATGTTTGTCCAGTTGCTTTAGATCAGCTCAACTTTATCTGCAGCGATCTGCAAATCACTTGCTCTTAGCGGTCTCCTGCACCTTCACCTCTCCGTTCAGCTGGTGAATCCAGTCCAGAGCTGCCGTCATGGTGCCGTCTCCATTTTGCAGGGAGAAGCAGAGGAATGTGGCCCAGACGAAAGCACAGCAGCCCGTGAAGATAGTGCGCATGTACAGAGGCACCAGGGAAAAGTTCAGGAACTGGAATTGAGACACAGATTCATGTGGATGGATTTTTTGAGAAAACACTGTTCATGCCACCCTGGAGATCTGCACTGCTCAGGGCAGTTAACCCCTTACAAACTCAGGCTTATCACATACTAAGGCTTATTATTCAGTAACTACAGGGACTTCACTGCAAACTGGCTGAGCTATTCTTAGATTATAGAAGTGTGTAATAAAACTTTAGGGCTATCGTTGGGCTCTGACCATTTAAGGGGGTTAATGTTTATCCTCCACTAATGATCCTAGCTCAACGTTAAAAGGATGAGTAGCTGTCAAGAAGCCCTCAATGAGAAAAGGAAACAGAAAAAAGAGGAAACTATACATCTGAGATGTGGAGGAAGTTGTTATGGCCTAAAGAATCTAAATTTGTTGGGAATATTTGGATTGTGAGAAGAAGAAAATGCAACCAACTTCTAAGACTGAACTTTTGAGGTAGGGAAAAATATCCCTGCAGATTGTTTAGAAAAACTTAAAATGGGTCTCCTGAAAAGAAGTAAACTGTGGGCACCCTAAATACTGAAAAAAAATATATATTTAGTTTTGGCTTCTGTGTAGTTTTCTATTAAATATGTTTTCTGACACTGAAATAATGAATAACGTACTTAATGGCTGCTCTGACTGGAAATTAAATAAATGAAAGCATCTCTGACTTTTCCACAGTACTGTAATTCAAGACATCTGCCAACACAGACACTTTACCATGTGTGTGTTTATCAGAGAATTCTGGAAGAAGTGATTGAGATAACATTTTACCTGCATGAATGGCCAGTACATGAGTCCCGTCTGTAACATAAAAGGTAAAAAAGAACTACAGTAATTTTCTTTTACTTAACATTTAATAAAAAAAGTTTGTTTCAATGGCAAGTGAAACTAAAATTTAATGATAAGCTATTAAAATACTTACCTTGTATGTGTTGACAAACTTCTTTTTCCAGTCGTCCAATATGTCATCTTTTCCTTCTAGAAAGCTCACCCCTAAAAGGACGTAACAGAGGCTAATATGGTCAATGTAAAAGGCTCAATATTGTCCAGCAGATGTTCATACTGTTTACTACCTATTTGGGGCTGTGATCTGGTTTATCCCAGCTGTCTCTCCACACATTTGTTCCTAAACCCCAGCCCCCCAGTCCACATTTTTTATCTATTCTAGGTCCCAACCCACTCGTGTCAGGTAATAAAAGAGTTGTAAAATGATAATTACCTGCCTACACAATAGCATGCAACAGAAATGTGAGATAGCTGGAGGTCAGTGAGGACTGGACTACTCATTTTGCTCTTGTGTACCAACTATCCAGTGTTTGTGTGATTGCTTGGTTCAGGTGTGTTAGTTGCTGAGGCTTAGCAAAAATGAGGTCCTGCTAGGGTGTAAAATACTGCTGCCAAAATGTGTGTGTGTGTATTCTAGTTCTCTCAGACCACATTTTTGTAGCATTCCCTTTCCTTACACACCTGAGCCAGGTAATCAGCCTGGTGCTTCTATGTTTTCTTCCCTCAGTCCTATAGTTCTCCTACACCTTCACATGAGTCACACGATCAGTTAACAATGGAGATTGTCACAAGATGAATCACATTAGAGCAGGAAAACAAATGTACAGCGCAGGTGGACTAACACAAAACACAGGTACCTGGCTCAGGTGTGTAGGGAAGGGATCAAAAAACATAAACCACCTGTGGGCCCCAAAACCTGGGTGCCCAATTTTTACATGTTTACAAAGTCCAAAGATCATTAGTCCTGGTCCAGGACATCCTCAGTCCAGCACAGTTTGTCATAAACCTAGAAACTACTTGCACTTTTAAAAATGAAAGTCAGATCAACTTAGAATTATAAAGCAACTGATTACACAGCCTTTCGAGTTAACCCAACTTGAATAAACTTGAATTAGAGAAGTCCTCTTAATTTTTTAGTTCTGCTTCTCAGTTAGGAAAATAATACACTTTTGTTTAGCTTAGTTTACCACTAGGGACTCTTTCCATCACACAATCCTACTTTTTCTCTTCTTAGGTACTCACTTATGGATGGCTATGGCACTGTTAGCCACCTATGATCTTCTGTTGGGGTGATGGCTTAGTCCATTCCACCACTCAGGAACACCTGAAGTTACTCAGATTTTGTGCCATAAATGTTTAAGTGAGCAGATGTTAATCAAACTGTGCCCTCCATCAAGAGAACTGATGACCCCTGAGGTAGGGCATGTGTGGAGCTGTAACATTCTTTGTGTTCCATTTTCTAACATACCTGAGCCAGGTAAGCAGTAAGTGTAAAACAATTTAATACAGTATTAAAACAGGAGAGTTGAAACAGTGTTAAGTCTAAAACGGTATTGCTGTACTCCACCTGTATTTCCGAGGGTCTCCCACTTGTCCTTATGAAAATTGTGAAACATGAAAAAAAATAACCTAGTTATAGGTCACACTTGCATATCCACTTATTTAGCCTACAGCAGCTGAATGCCGACCATTCATGCTGAAGTGTTTCAGCTCAGATCAGATTTTTGAGATGGTTCTTAATTGTTCTATATAGAACCATGAACACTCAAAGAATCGCTTGCATCATGAAATGCTTCTTCAGATTAATGAAGAATGTGCTATATATGGTTTTATACAGATGACGATGTGACGCATGTAACAATAGAAGAACCATATTTGGTGCTATATAAAACCATTTTCAAAAAGGTTCTATAGAGTTCCATTAACAACACTTTCTCCTTCAGTCTGAAGAACCACTTCACAATGCAAACAACCAATCAAGCATACAAAGGGTTCTATCTGTTTTAAGAGTGTAGGGGATCAAGAGAGGTTGGAAAATGGTTATGTAAGAATAAACTATGCTTTTGATGCATGAAATCATGTTATAATCATGAGATGAGATGTTATAAGCAGACCTCAGGGGAAAATGTACGATATGGGCTCTTCAACACATAAAACATAGAAAAATTAATCAAATCTTGATCTCAGAACTAGAAATACACACTTAAAAAAGTTTTTTTCAAGGGTTCTTTAGTAAAGGGAATGGTTCTGTTTAAAACCATGAGGTCTATAAAGAACCATTTCAAGCTTAAATGATTCTTTGTATGGTGAAATGGTTCTTCAGATTGATGGAGAATGTGTTGTATATGGTTAAACAACCTTTTGAAAATGGTTCATTACAGAACCAAAAAGAGTACTTCATCTGTTTACGATGTCAAGCTTGTAACAATAGAAGAACCCTTTTGGTGCTATATAGAACGATTTTCAAAAAGGTTCTATAGAGTACCATATACACATTCCGCATCAATCTGAAGAACCATTTCAAAATGCAAAGAAACATTTAAGCATGAAATGGTTCTTTATAGAACTCATGGTTCTAAAGAGAACCATCGCCTTTACTACAGAACCATCTCTTTTTAAGTGTGTAGTGTTACCATCCTAGTATTCAGCACTCTGTGGCTGCTGCATTACCTGGCTCAGGTGCTTCCGGAGGTACAATGTAAATATGGACTGGCTAAAGGGGGTCCCTGAAGACCTGAAGCCCCCTGATCAAACTCACCTGTGTAAAACACGCTGGTGGCTAAAGGTGCCCCCACAGTTTGGTCCAGCAGAAGCTTCCTCAGCACCGCGCTGATGGAGTTTCCGGGAAATCTCCGCTCCAGAAAGCGCAGCCACAGGAAGCTGAAGTTGCCATGGAAACTGAAAGCCACCACGGCCACATTTCTGGTGCGGCTCCAGTCCAGCTTCTCCGAGCCGGACAGGCGCTGCTGAGCGAGGTCTCCGCCGGCGAACAGACAGCCGTACACCGTCACATTAGTCACCCAAGGAAACCGCTTCATGTGTTGTAAAAGCGCCTGCAGCAGCATAGCCAGAAAAACAGAGCAGCAGAGACGGACACGGAGAGCTCACGGTCGATGAAATGGAGAGAGAAAAGCACACATCCTTCAAATGTATTAGGTTTAAATTTCCGTCCTCGGTGTCATAAAGTTATCTTTATTTATTTAAGAAGGTAATAAGAAGGCAGCTTCGCCTGACAGAGCTCTTCTTCCTCGTTCACTGTTGGGAGAAGCCCTGGTAGTAAAGTCAGCCGTGTCTTGTTGTCCCCACCCGTATTCAGACAAGGCCCGCCCTCCTGCTCTCTGATTGGATAGCCAAAACAGGACGGAATACAGGTAGGAAAAAAAACAGTTTAATATTCGTACACTGATAAAACACATTGATACTTTTTTCCTTTTCTAAGCCACAAAAAATACAGGAATATTCATTAATACGTTTTATTATATCTCTAAAACACTTTTAACTGATTATATGTTACATAAGAACATGTTCAGCATAATGACGTTCTTGCTTATAGAGCACAGAGGTCCACATTCTTCCTTACTGCACTATCAGCATGCTGTTACACTATTAAGTCACGAGAGGGTGCTCAAATTCCAAGTACTGAATCATGTTTACCCTCACCATCCTTTTTGCCAGACACCTAACTTGTTCTTCCACTTACAGACCAGTGTCTGAGCTCCAGCAACATTATAGGTCTCTTCTAAAGGTGTATAATATGACACGCTTTAGAGCCTGTAAACAAATCTCGAGTTTGAATCCAGCTTGCAGTCTTGAATTTTATAATTACTGGTGGGTGTGGCACTAGTTGGCTAGACAGTTACATTGACAGGTTAAGTAACTACCAGTTGGTTTTGGAGACTGCAGAGGTCTCCAAAACCAAGGTCTGGTTTTGGAGACCTCTGCAGTAAACCTTCTTTTCATGCACAAATTTTCAGCCATCTTTTAACCTATGTGTAGCAGACTCCAGTCCAGACCTGTTTTAGAGCCAAAATCACAGCTCTAACTCCACATCAGTAAGGTGGATCTACAAGGTATGTCCGTTAGAATAGTCTACTTTGCTGATCACAGTCAGGGGCACAATTACTGTGATGTTCATTTATCAAACACTAAGCGCTATGCTTTCTCGCTTGGGTGCTACTACTTTGTGAACTGCTAGTTTAGCATCAATCAGCCATAAAGCGAGTAAAACAGGTACCACGACTCTAGTGACAGTTGCCACACTCCATCTACCCACTGATGTAACATGAGCACTGATGTCATCCAACACAATCTCTGCTGCTGGTTTCAGTAATAATACTTAATACTCATAAATAAAGAGAATGTACAGTTAATATGTGCACAACGAGGTGTAAAAACACTCAGATATGTTCAATTATGAAGTGTACAGTAGGCTTTATCCTATATATAGTAAGCCAGTGGTCTGCAACCCTGGTCCTGGGGAGTTACCTTCCTGCAGAGTTTAGCTCTAACCTGTATCAATAAGGTGCCCTGCCTCTTATTTAACTCTGATACATCTGATACAGCCAATCAGGGGCTTGGAAAAAAGGTTGATTACCTGGAGCAGGTGTGGCAGATTGTGGTTGGACCTGCACTCTGCAGGAAGGTAGCTCCCCAGAACTAGAGATAAAGACCACTGCAGTAAGCTAATATCATGCTACATATATTTCAACAACACAGAATTATGTTATTAAGTGGAAATGATCACTTAGCAAATATTTGTTAGCAGACTCACCTACACTTGGAAAGTTACCATATTAAAAGTGAATATGTCTTTTAAGCATGCAATTTTCCCCTTTTCAGTTACAGCCAGACATATAAAGTCTAAAACTGTAAACCTCCACTCTTGCAGCCCAAGTTTGAGTGTGTTTCTGCTCTGCTTAGTTTGAATTGATCATGAAAGGTGGGCTGTGGCTGTTTTTAGACGTTCACTGGCATTTTGCGTCACCCTTTCTCTCCTGTAAATTGCCAGCGTTGTCTTTTGCGAATCTTGTGGCATCAATAAACCATAAAGTTAGTGGAACTGCTGATGCAGCTCCAAGTACAATTCCCACACATGCCCCCAGTACTCCAAATACAGCTCCAGACACTGATCCAATAAGGGCACCGATGACAATCATAGCAGACATAATCACCATCACTACTAATGTTCTGAGATTTTGTTTCACAAGTCCTACAATATCGTCCCGAAGGCTGAGCAGAACAGCTTCAATGTTCACTTTCTGATCAGCTTCTTTCACTGTAGATAAGAAAAACAGAACAGAGCAATCAGAATGAAGCAGTGTTTTTGATGTGCAATATTTAAAAAAAGGCTATGTGTTACATTTGAATTACTTAAGTCAGTGTTTTTCAGTCCTGGTCCTGGAGGCCTAATGTCCTGCACATTTTAGTGCTGTCCCTGCTTTAACACAGCCACTTTAACTCAATAATAGGCTTTTAAGCCTATATTGGGAGAAGGAAAACTCTAAAAAGTGTAGCTCAGTGGTCCTCCAGGACCAGGGTTGAGAAACACTTCTTATACTTATACTTACTATTGGGAAAGAGTTGTGAGGAACTTCCACGCCTTTGTCTCACAAACTCTTTGTGCTCTGACTCTTCCACAGCTTGTTTAAGTCTTTTTTGATGTATTTGTTTCAGCTTTTCCTCTCTGTCCTCATAAATTTTTGTCAGTTCTGTGGTATTATGTGGGGTTTTCTTCTGTATATAGTCGTAGTAAATCTGTGGCAGGAAGAAATCACCACAGTTTCCTTCCACCATCTTCTCTATTTCCTGGAGGAACTCAGGAACCTGGGCTTCAGAGCGGAGAACATAGTGTCTGTTGCCACATTTGTCCAGTAGTTTGCTTGCATTCTGAATGTGCTCTTCAATTGTGGGATCCTCCACTTCCTCATCACATAAGAACAGCACCATAGTGTGCTTCCAGGCCCTCTCAGACAGCAGCTCTGTGCCAGCTTGCTGTTTTAAGTTCTGTTACAGAAGTGAGGCTTTTGACACGCAACACTACAATCAGAGCATGGGGTCCTGGAGGGCAAAGGGTCACGCTTCTGACAATTTCATTTTTAATTTTCTCAGGGGTATTACATGTAGCATGTTGATCCCATCCTGGTGTTTCCACCAGACAGATCCTCCTTTCTGCAGCTTCTCCCTCATGTAAAATGCACAGTCCTACCTCACCCTCAGGCTCCTTTCTACCAAACAGGAATCTCGCCACTTTATTCTTTCCTGCTCCAAGTCTCCCCAGCAGCACAATCCTGAGCTCTGAAACAGGAGGTAATAAAGTCAAAAACATTAATATTTGGTTGTAATGGAAGATGCACAGTGCTTATGTACATTAAATGGCTGAAAGTATGTGGACATCCTGCTAATTGTTGAGTTCAGGTGTTTTTGCAACAGGTGTATAAAATCAAGCACATAGCCATGCAATCTCCAAAGACAAACATTGGCAGTAAATGGGTTGTACTGACTTTAAACATGGTACTGTCATAGGACACCACCTTTGCCACAGGTCAGTTTGTAAAATTTCTGCTCTGCTAGATCTGCCCCAGTCAGTTGTAAGTGTAACTACCATAAAATGGAAGCATCTAGTAACAAAGGAGGCTCAGCCACAAAGAGCTACACCAGGGGTTGGCAATCCAAATGTTAAGAAGCTAATGCTTCAATGAGGCAATCCAAATGCTAATACAAGCTAAAAAATCTAATAAAATATGAATAAAAATGCAGACTGACTTTACTCTGCTTTAATCCTTAACTCAGCCAGTGTTATAGCCACTTATCTCCAGCAGGATACCTTTCCACTAGAATGGTTTCTTGTACAATGTCTCTCAACATTCAACTTTTTAGTGGTTGACAGTTTCTTGTTGCAGATTTAACATATCTGGAAACCAGCTGGAGTACATAATAATGCAAATGAATCTGCCCATTCCTGTCTAAATTCTCAGTGTTTGTCTTGAATCCTTCTTTTCTCTGCCATTTCATTAGCTACTAGCTAAATGAGATTGTTGCCTGCATTGTTAATTGACCAGCAGCCTGCACACCCATCTTCTGGGTTAAAGGTTGGTGAATTAGCAGTTATACATTAATTCCAGCCTTTAGGGCCATTTGTTGTGTGTTAGAATGCTCAGCAAACATTTATTTTACTGCAAAGCAGAATTATTTTGCTTTTACTTAAAAATCTAATGCTTCTGTGGAGCCATAAGGGGGCAGTAAAAGAGCTGCATGTGGTTTCCGGAGCTGCATGTTGCCGACTCCAGCGCTAGACCATGCAAACTCACAGAGCAGGCGCTTCATGGAACAAGTGAACATGGCAGAGCAGCTGCAGACAGGGGGCAGGGCAACTCCATATTAATTACTATGTATTTGGAATGGGACACCCTACAAGCTCATACAAGTGTGATGGACAGTCATTGACATACGTTTGGCCATACAGTGTATCTTGACACATAAGCATACTGATTCATTCAGATAAAATCAGATTCATGCACAATGGAATCAACATGTCTAACCCTCATCTGATGTTGAGGTTCTGCGTGTTGTGGCCATTTTGCTTGGCAGTGGTTTCACTTTAAACTTCCCTCTAAAATATTTTCATCTGAAAGAGACAGTGTGAGTTCTATGAATGCAAAACAAGTCACGACAAATGCCACCTGGACAAAAGAACAAAGCAAGTCATGGCAATAAGCCACACATGGAGATCACTCCTTAACTCACAAGTTCTATAAAGCTCCACAGCCTAAGAAGGGAAAACATATAACTTTCATAAAGCTTAGCTTTAGATAGTGCAAACAGATTTTATCTAGAGAGTCAATAGTGAAAACAGCTATGAAAAAGATCTGGCTAAGATCTGGTTTCCTTATCAGTTGCAGTTTGTTAGTTTCATTTTTCTTTGCATACTTAGTCATTATTTTAAATCAATATTATACAGTGTTGTACTGTTGGAATAGTTTGCATCCAGCTTTTTGTAAAAGACGAAGAACTAGTTTAGAGACATTCATGGAAATGATTGTTGCCACAATAAGCAATAAAAGGAACTAGTTATCTGACAACATAAATAATTTATTTATTCTTTTTATGTATACAGTACGCTACGATTCTATTCCTGAAGTAGTAAAAGTAGTAATTAAACTGCTTACTTTGCAAGATAGGTCCTAGACCTATACTAGATTTGGTATTTAACATGATGTTGCAGAGTATTCTGGTACAGCAGGTAAAGGAGGTGTATGGGTTAACCTAAATTGACCATTTTTCAGTATAGTTACATAACATTTTTGTTCATATTTATGTTATGCTGTGTTTCTGCCTTGTTACCTCAAAATAATTTTGTACATCCATTTTGTCATATTTTCATGTTTGTAGTGCACTTCAGCTGAATTCAACTGAAATCAGTGCCCCCGTGACATGTTAGTCTATGACATTAGTGTTTTGGCACCAGTCAGGTAAAATGGTTTTACTACATCTTGAATGAACTTTGAATGATGATGGCCAAAATAAGTTCAAAAACAAAAGATGAGACCAAAGGTCAGTTTTTAAAGTAGGGTGAAGATAGGGAAGGTTTCATTATAAACATGTTAAACTTTTTCTGCCCAAAACCTGACTAAAAACAGTAAATAACATGTCAACACATTATATTACACAGAAAAAATCAAAGCTATATTGCAGCAAAACAAAATTGAAAGGACGAAATACACGAATCAAGAAATAACAGTGTGGTAACTACATACATGTTTATGCAAATGAACAATCATATGCAAAAGTTTGGGCAAACGTCTGGACAAAATACATGTTTTTTTGAAAATAAGTTAACACATCCTCTAATGAGAACACAATTCTGCACATTTTGATGCATAATCACTGTTTATTTGCTGTATTGAACATATTGGAGGAAAATTGCCACCTGTGCAGAAGTTAATTAAAATAATTTCTCATGGATACATGTGAATAAATGAAAATAGATTACTTAAACTTAGTTAGACAAAGCTATATTAGGCTATAACTTCTTCTTTATATAGACTATATATCGAGTACCAGAGATCTAATAAAATGTGATAAGGTTACTATACAATCCAAAGTGTAGAAATTAAACCTTAAGCCATAAATACAAATACACCTCCCACTCCCCTGCCTACAAAACATAGAACTAATCTAAGGTAATAAAATAATCCCAGTTAAATGTTGTTAGTTAAAAACCTATGCTTTTGGATTTTTATTTTAATATACATATTCTCATTATGGTTTTGTGTCTCATCTCTGCTAGCTTTATTGCATATTGTTATAATAATGCTATGCACACTATGGTTCAGTCTTTACTTATGTCTTTTGCCATGTATTTACAAACCGTAGGCCTTATGTAGTTCCTCAAATGTGCAGCATTGCTGGTTATTGTTGCGATACGTACAATTCAAATTAATATTCTTCAGAAAAATATTACATCTGATATGCGAAGATCTTCTATGGCAGACAGATAGATAGGCCCTAGATAGGTACACACAAAGATGATAAAAATGCTTTAGATATTCCACCTCATGGAAATTATAGCGAGAATGATGGTGCATCAAAAAGAGCTTGGTTAACTAGTGAAATAACAATGTTTTGCATGCAACATTGATTGTTTTTTAATTGCTGGGTAATAGTCTAGGTGCACGCCAGTTGCAGGCAACTCACAACATGAAAGTAGTGGCATGAAAGTTTCACTGTGTAAAGCTAGCCTTAGTGCAGCTTAAATTCTTATTTCTTGCCAGCAATAATACATCGATATTGATTGGAATTGGCACCACAAATCTAATAACAATCTCTCCAACTCTGCCCAGTGTTCCATTAGGATGACAGCCACTAGGTCTATGTATGTGTGTATCCCAGTGACTGCCACAAGAATCACTGCTGCTGGTTTCAGTAGCTGTACAAGTAGTATATTCCAATCAGTCTCCATGCTGTCTGAGTCCACCATTCCTTCATTAACTGTATAAAATGAGAGAGAAATAATTATCTAATTATCTTATGTATTTTCATTCATGTATATTCATCTGTTTCGCTCAAGAGCAAATCAATACAGTATTTTCAGCTGGGGAACACACCTATAACACCCTGAGGCCATATTACAGATACCTTGAGATAAGATGTTGTAATATACAATATAATTCTTAAATTAAGATAAGATTTGCTTCTGTAATACACATTTTTGAAAAATCTTATCTTTACCTTGTCAGATCTTAACCACAGAATAAAGATGTAAGGTTTCTGTAATAAAGCCTCCTGGATCATAAACCTGTTGTCTGACAACAGTGCAATATTTTCTTACAGAATTGAAGGTGATATACTCACTATTCGGAGGAATCCCTTGCATACTTCCACATCTCCTGGCTTTCTTCACTGTGTCGTCCTGCTGTGGGGATTTGCTCTGTAGAATGGTGTGTTGGTTGGCACATTGTTTGAGCAGTTTGCTGGCACTCTGAATGTATCCTTTGATTTTAGGTTCCTCCATAACCCCATGACGTAAGAACAGCACTAAAATGCATTTCCAGACCTTCTCAAACATCAGATTTATCCCAAAATAATGCATCCACCAAGCAAGTTGTCTGTCCTGCTGCACACACCATTCTCTTTCTTCTTTTAGCTGTTTGCCTTTCAGGATGACTTTGATCACTTCACTCTTTTCTGTGTGAAAGTTACACAGCACCACCTTCCTCAACCCTGAAACAAAAGGTGAGCTTCCATTAGACAGAAAGCAACATGATCTATGGATGGTGTGAACAAGCACAGTGATCTATACATTTCATCAACTATCTGTAATAATCATGTTTACTGGTATCCAACCTAACAGTTTGCTTGCCATGGTTGTAGTAAAGCTGGAGAAATTTCAGTCTTGGTTGTCCAATTTTCACTTTAAATTTCTCTCTTGAATTTTTCTGTTTGGAAATGGTAAGCATGCCAAGTTCTCTGTATGGAAACAAAACAAAACAGGTCAAGACAAAAGCAAGAAAAAGCACTAAAAAAAACACAGGATTTTCAGTTGGAGATAAAATTATTCAGAAATGTCATTGTCACTGCCAAAACAACACTATGCATATGTCTTAATGGACTGACTAGTAGAAATGGTCCAAAATTACTTGGAATAAAATATTTTTATATTAACAGCTCTAAAAATGTATTGCTGTTTCTCTGTTATAAGCTGTTTCTAGTTGGTGTTTGTTTTGTGTGTTCATATATTATAAAAATGTACCCATTTTTACTTTGATAATTTATGCCCATGTTTTTGAAGAACATGATGATCATTGTTTCAGATGATCTTTAAGAGTAGATGAAGGACAAAACAACACAATATTTTCTGACTATTATTTCACCATCGCCATACATGCTGGCACTAATCAAAAAGACAAAAATAAAACAAAAATAATTAACTAAGCTCTGGGTTATAAAAGGGCAAAACATAAAAAACAGGCTGTTTATGAACACATAACAAAAACTCAAACTCAAATTGAACAATAACTTACATTATCTCCTTGATACGTCCTCCAACACCAGCACTGCCGCCAGGTTTGTATCCAAAACAGTGTCAGAGCATATTCAGGTCTGAGGGGTAATTTATGGGAGGAGTGTGCGTGTGCATGTGTGTGTGTTTTGCTAAAACACCAAAGGTCACTTTCAAACTAGGAAAAAGTTTGGGTTTCTTTTTTTCCAGGATACTTGCTTTCAGGTCTAAAGTTCTGTCTTAGAAGTTAGTTGAATCTTCTGCTTCTAATAATTAAATTACTCCCAATTGCAAATTTAGACTCTTCAGTCTGTAGAACCTTAATTCACATCTCAGATGCCCTCTCTCTCAAAGATGAAAGCTTTAAGTGCTGTTTCTCTGATGGGGACAGTTCTGGTGGTCCAACACAATGGTTCCCTACCATTGGTCCTTTTTTTTTTTGTGACCTTGTATCTCAGAGATAAGGGGCAGTATCTGCAGGTGTTAAAGTAGCATTGCCAAAATTCTACTCACTCTATTAAAATCCTCCCTGTTAATCTTATGTTCTATATGGTACAACCTACATACCAAGACAGGTCACATGAATAAGATTTTGATCAGACATTCACCCCAGTATAATTTGGTCAGGTTTTAAACACTCCTCCTGACTGGAAAGTCAGATGTTTCAACAAAAATTAATATTAAAATAACTACCATTTTTAATCACATGAGCCAACTTCTGTTCATGCAGTTCTATGTTTATGACTCATAAACATTAAGCACTCTGGATTTGTCCTAGCTAAATAATTAGAGATAAATAGGGTGTATGTATACATCTCAAATATTTCATTAAAAAATAAACGAATGCCAGGCTGTCCAATGATAATGAAGACAAAAGTAATAGTGCAGCATCACATGGTCAAAGGTGAACTTGGTTATAGCAAGTATGTTTTTGCTCCAGACCTGAGAATTAAAACTGTGTTTAAAGTGTTCTTGTAATACTTATGACTGAAAGGCCTTCAGTCACCAAAGTATTTAGTCTGTTACATTTAATTAATACCATTTAATATGCTTATATCGCTATGAGATTCCTTGTTTGGCTTGTGATCCTGGTTAAAGATATAGATAAGCCTTTATCTATACACAGAAACCAAAGAACTTGAGAGGAGAATTACCACCTTGTAATGTCTTCCGGGTTTCTCAAACACTAGAGGACACTCCTGAGTGAGACCAAAATGAATGGGTTAAGATGGAGCATTTGAGCAAAATCATAGTTTATAAATGCTTAAACATTTTTAATGTAAAAGAATGCAGTCATATCCTGAACACTGAATAGCATAAAACACTTTAACACTGCTGTTATATTTTTAAGAGCTGCTGAACTCGAGTTATAGGAGTTTAATACGGCGCCTCATTTATGTTTATGATGTCAGTGAGCACGAACAACCAATGAGCTGCTCCACTCGCCAACCAATCAGCACTCAGTAGCAGTAATGTTAGCATTCTGCTGCCCAAAACCCGTTTGCTGTAGAAAAAAGGAAACATACAGGTAAGTTGCCTTTGCTTTTTAGTGAAATAAATCCTCCTACTTTTTAAAGTGATTAGTGAATTTTAGCCTAGTAGCTGCATTTTCCACCCATTCATTGAGGACTTGCTAGCCGCATCTTCTGGCATTTTGTAGTCATGTTTTTGATATAACGTGGAAAATAGGTAAAGGCCAGGCTCCGTATAAACCGGCTCTGCAGTTTATAAACAACTGAAATTGCAAGTGTCATCTACAGCATCCATATGCCTGCGTGACGTGCATGGGGAGTCGGATTCTGCCAGGGAATCGGAATCCAGCATACAACAATCTGTATGCTGTTACACTATTAAACCACAAGAGGGTGTTCAAATTCCAAATAGAGATCCCTCTCCTTACTCTCACCATTCTTTTTATCAGAGACACCTAACTGGTTCTTCCACTCACAGGCCAGTTTATGAGCTCCACCTGCTCTAGAGGTCCACTCTGTATTTAGTTGTACAGTATTACAGACTGTAGATCAGAGGTAATATTAACCTTTTTCTGTTTAGTTAACCAGTTATTACAACATCCAGAACTGGAAGGTGGATTCAAGGTTTTGATTTGAAGACCCCTGCTGTAGACCATCTGTTGTCGTGCACAATTTTTCAGCCAGCTTCTAACCCATATGTATAAAACTCAAGTCTAGTATCCTTAGCATCCTTAGCATCCTAGCATCCGAGACTAGATGCTTCAGAAACAATTTTTTGTTATGAAACATGTTCTCAGCTGCATGATATGTGATTTTATTTCTTTTCCTTTTTCTTCTTTTTTTTTTTTTACTAGGAACAATTATTATAGTTATTATATTTATTATATATTATATATTATATGTTTATTATTATAATTATTGTATTTAGTGTCCAGTATACAGGACATTTGTACTTAAGCACACGAAATGAGAGGTTTTGAAAAATGAAAAATAACAAAACAAAAAGCAAGCACTAAACATTTGCTGTGATTAGTATATGTCCAGTTGCATGAAAACGTTTCTGAACTCTTGGAACTACCTGGACTTCCGCTCCTAAAATATTAAATAATTTTCATATGGATTTTCATATCATCCCAACCCTTTTAACATAAAGTATATACACTGATTTGCATTACTATATCCAAAATGAAGAAATGGTTTGAACAGTTGAGGTAATTGATTAAAAAAAGTCAGAAAACATTACACAAGCTATATTACATATTATGTGGGATATATTAGAACCGAAAGCCCAGTGTCATAGACAGAATCTTTGTTTCAGAAACATTTTTTTCTGAAGCACAGAAACCTTACTGAGTTTTTTGTTTGGGTCTGTTATCCTAATGATAATCAATATGATCATTTAAAATTGTTTTGCAAATTCATGTGCCTAATATGTACAGTGTACTGTATAGTAAAATCCTTTGAAATAACTGAAAAAAATAATATTAGCCCCAAATTCATAGAACACCAGGTTTGCAAAACACAAGGATTGAGATTTGTGATGCAAATGTTCAGATGTTACTGGACATTAAACCTTATCTCAAGATGTGTATGTAGAAATAAATATCTACTATTTCCTTTTTTTACTTTCATGAGAGGGACCTTCTAGGAGAGGCATACATGCAAAAACATTTCTGAAATAAATACAGAATAATTCATTTAATAATTCAATAATTCATGTACCATTCATCAATTGTGTTTCATTTGGTCTTGGAGGCGGTGAGCATCTATCTTGTCAGCTGCCATGTTTGTTTTTGTTTATGACAAGATAAACAAAGAAAATGATTTGTTAAATGATCAACCAGTAGAAATACTTTTTAGAAACACATAAAAGAATGTGTGGCGATGAACCTGCTTCTATAGAGCTAGAGTACCTGGGGAAAAAATGTCCAGACTGGATGTTCGGAATTAGAAGGCTAGATCTGGTTTAGAGCTGAAATCACAACTCTAACTGCACACCAGTAAGGAGGCTCTATAAGGTGTGACTGTTAGAATAGTCCACTTTGCTGATCACAGACAGAGAGACAGTTACTGTAATGTGCATTTGAAAAACACTAAGCGCTGTGATTTCTCACTCACATACTATCACAGTTTGAACTGTTTCTTGCCAGCTTAGCATCAATCAACTACAAATTGAGTGAAACTGGTCCCATGACTGTGAAAATGTCCACACCCAGCTCCACAACACCATACCACTCCATCGACACTGATGGAACACAATGTCTGTTTGTGTTCATGCACAATAAAACATACCTGCATAAAGTCTTCTAAACCAGGAAAAACATTAAACTGTGCAGTGCTGTCCCACATGGAAAAAAATATATGGACACATATTTTTGTTGTTTGAAATATATGTCAGATACAGTGCAATCCAATTCCAAACACTAAAATGTATTTCAGGATATATTGCCATATTAACCAAATGTATGGGGAAATATTACACCTAGAAATCTACCATATAAAAATAGATGTATTTAAATGAATGAACCTAGCCAAAATACCTGTCCAATGCACTTTACTGTTTAAAATACCTTTTGAAATTTTATATTCCATTATCGTAAAACAAAATTATTAGACATTGAACCTTTAATATGGCAAATGTAAGTGTTGTAGGTACTGCTGCACTGTCAAAATGCAGTTCAATGATTTGATATCCTATTTTTTTTAAATACATTGTGTCTGTAGTCCATCTGTTTCTCTGCATACTTTGTTAGCCCCCTTTTACAGGTACTATTTGGGTGGTGGATCATTCTCAGCACTGCAGTAACACTGACATGGTGGTGGTGTGTTAGTGTGTGTTGCGCTGGTCTGAGTGGATCAGACACAGCAGTGCTGCTGGAGTTTTTAAACACCTCAGTGTCACTGCTGGACTGAGAATAGTCCACCAACCAAAAATATCCAGCCAACAACATCCTATGGGAAGCGTCCTGTGACCACTGATGAAGGACTAGAAGATGACCAGACTGTGCAGCAGCAGATGAGCTGTCGTCTCTGACTTCACATCTACAAGGTGGACTAACAAGGTAGGAGTGTCTAATAGAGTGGAAAGTGAGTGGATACAGACTTTGTTTATATCTCAACCACTGAAATATGCAGAAATTTAGAAAAATTAGTGGAATTCCCCTTTAAGCTTCAGTTGGACTGAACTGAACTTTGCTTATCAAATGCTGTAAATCTACACAGTTGGACTGTTAAAATTATTCAAATACTTTATTTAATTTTAATAAATTTCCTTTTGTTTTTTATCTAGGGTGTGAATTCGTTCGCATGCAGCTCAAAATATCTGTCTGTGTTTTCTGTAAGTTCTCCTGTTTTCCTGTTGTTACAGTTCTTCATATACACAGTTTTATTTTGCTCTGCATGCTGAGGTACTGCCTTAAATCACCTTAAATTACATGAGAACACAGGATACTATGGCACTATTCCCCCTGAAGTAGAATTAATAGATTCAACTGCTTACTTTTCATGACATATCCTCCATTCAGTTGTTTCCTGGTACTTGACTTGGTATCTAAAATTGCATTGAAGAGCATTCAGATGCAGCTGATCCCGCAGTATGTAAACTTGCCGCTGTCGCATCTGGCTTGCTCATGGGGGCGCTTGGACTCGGATTCAGCTCCTTATGTCTATACATGGACTCTTTTTTTTTTCTTTTTTCTTTTCTGTTTTATTCTTTCGATCCTTCCATAAATTACTTTCCTGTAAAGCTGCTTTGAGACAACACTAGTTGTAAAAAGTGCTATACAAATAAATGTTGTTGTTGTATGTAACACGGGACTATCCTTAATTAAAAAAAAATCAAAAATTATAAAATTATATTATTTTATTTATTAGACAGTTTTCTCATGAAAGTACATTAAAGAATAAAGATTACCTCAGTCTGATCTGAGGGTTTCCCACCACTCACTTACTTCGTGCCCCTTTATGTTTCTGAAATGGAGTCGCATGTGTGGGTCTCACTTTCTCTCTGTTTACTTGGAAAAACAGGATATTGCCTGTTGTCTCCGGTTCCTAAAGAGTCACTTTTACTTAGAATTCTAACAGAACAGAAAGCCTGACAGCAGAACCCCTCACACATCAGTCTGGTTTTCAGTGTTAACGTGCAGTTTATGTTTGTTTAGAACTTTTAGGGCATTGTAGTAATTCTGTTAAAAGCAAGAACTGCAGAAAGATGGAGCTAAATGATAAGAAAATATTCAGTGAAAACAGTTTTAGGAAGTGATGTAATTACTGAGCTATTGCAAATGCAAGTAGAGCCTTGTGTGTCTTAAAGGGTTGCAGGATTTTTAAAGGCACATTGCACCGTTTCTTTCATTACTCACTGTAATGATGTGCAACAATATATATAATTGCTATATTAGTAACAGCTGAACAGGCTGTTGGTTACGATTTTAGAATTTTTTACACTTTGATATTTATCAAAGTTCATTCAATATATATCAATGTTCATTCTATACACATCAATGTTAATATCAAAGTTTATGTATAACAATATTCATTAAATGTTTCCTGTTTGGTCTGCCATATATATATGGCAGAACCTGACACAAATACCACATTATGTACATTTTGAATGCCTTGTATCTCTGAAATTTTCTTAACATCTGCTAATATAGCAATGTTTAAATGCAAGTAATTCAGTTATTACCATTGGTTCATTCATCATAAACTTTTCACACAATATTTATAAAAATAAAAAATGTTATAAAAAAAAACTACCCACTTTTCAAACACCTGTATGATGTATAATAAAATCTGTTGGTGTGGTTACTGCAAGAAGCTATTGTTAAAAGCCTGTACATCACTAAGCATCTAATTACCTTCTGTCTGGTTTAAATGATGTAACTGTCTTTATTATCATTTGTAAATTGATGCCTAAAATGTCCTGTTTGGTGGTGTCCACAAGCATCACTCCCAAATAAATTATTTAACAAGTAAGTCACTAACCCTTCTAGCAATAATTAATAAATTGACACTTAACTGACAGTTTTACAAGAATGATCCACTCAAATCTACTGCTAGTTTTAACAAAATAACATGAGCCGCTTGAGTCTGTAAACGGGTTCATTGCACATTCAGGTTCTTGTAACTGTTGAAACTAAACCTGTTTGTCCAGAATGACTGGTTGCGTGAGCTCTGGAAATCTGTGAGCTGTGCTGTTCCAGAGACAGACATCTCTGTCATTCCCCATGGTTCTCACATATTTTTAAAAGAATTATCATGCTTGGTAACCTGCAGGTCACTCTGTAAACTCCACAAAAGCTGAAAAACATCATATCCACTGATCACAGTTCTCATCCTTGGACAAGTCTTTCTGACTGTCTGATGAGAGAGGGTGAACATTTTTTTATTGAATAGAAGACACACAGGTAATATTGTAATCTTGTGCTGACATGTTCTCAATTGGATTCCCTATTCTCAATTTTCAATTCTCAAATGGATTCTCAATTCCCTGTATTTTTTGGCCCAAACCCATTTTCACAGAGTTTATATATTAATATACTGTTTTTATGTGTAGACAAAAATTAGGCGAGCAGTTCTTCGCAATTTTATTTACAAAAGTCTCATCATGTACCATACAGTCTCATCACCAAATGTGTGATGTGTTTGAGAAGCACCACTCCTCCAAAGGAGGTCTGTGACACACAACTATCCAAGCAAACAAGATTTTAAATAAAAATACAAACCAAAATGAATAAAAAGTAGCCAACTTAGATACCTTAAAGGATGAATATTTCTCACACAGACTCTGAGAGAAGCCTAATTTGAGACCACCTAATTACCAAATCAAAGATGCTAAAGGCTAAGTAGGCAACAGAATGTTCTGTTAAGCTGATTAAAAACACCATGGAACTTTATTAAAAAAGACACATAGGCAACTTTCCTGATGATAATTCGTGGGAAATATGCTTCTATTACTTGTTAGCCACATTAGCTAACTAAAGAAGCAAAATTCAGACACCAAAAATGTCCAGGCTAACCAGGGAAGGCTCATTGACTTGTTTTGTAATTTGTCCATTAATATCCATATTAATATACATATTAGTGCATACATTTTGCTTTATTGCTCAGATCTGAGTCCTCTAAACTTTTATCAGTGCTTCATAAACACTGGGAAAATGTGATCTGAGCTGTTTTGGGAATACCACCACAGAAGAGTGGAGCTGCCCAGCACTGTTAAACATTTAGCACTTGATAGATTTATGTTCTACATTTGACATTTCGAGAATGTTGAAAATCTGTCTTATTTATTTTCTGGTCAGTATCACTCTAGTATATAATCATACTCCCAACAATTGTGCACAGTGTTGTGTCCTGCTCCCCATATCCTCCCTCACTCCCTTTTTCATCATATATATACATACATTTTTGAATAATGTAAATGCTGATCCAGCACCAAAATCTGCTCTAACATTGCTCTAACACATCTTACTTTTTTATATTTTACAATTTTCATTTGACATAGAGAGTCTCATTAACCCTATGTTGTTCTCCATCTTGCCAAGTTTAGGGCATAAATCAGCAAAATAGAGATTAAAACTGATAGCACAACCCCAAAAACAATCCCTGCACCTGACCCCAGTGGTCCATATGCAGCTCCTGCCACTGAGCCTATAAGTGCCCCAATAATTACAAATAGTATCACCGTTGCTGGAGGAAGGCAGTTCCATAGCAATGCATAGAAGTCATCCTGATTCTGGTGCTTGGTAGCTTCACCACCCTCCGTCTGATTCCCAGAAGTCCCTTTTTCTTCATTTACTGTCAAAAACAGTAATAGTGTCAAGGCAGCCAAGAAATAACAAATTCATTACCATAAATACATTTGATTACTCTAAATTAATTTCCTTGCTCAAGAGCACACTCTTAGAAAAAAGATCTTATGAAATACTAAAGAAGGGTTCTTTGAGTCACAACAATACTGAAACTCTTTTTGGTGCTATGTAGAACCATTTTAAAGCACCATATACAACTGTTTGTTGATCATAGACAAGAACCATTTAACCATTTAAAGAGCCATTTACACATTCAAAACGTTCTTTGAACGTTTATGGTTCTACATACAATAATAATTGCCTTTACCAAAGAACCCTTGAAAGAACATTTTAAGAGTGCACATTTTAAGTGTGCATATTAATAGTATTACTCAATATATTCAGTAGGTATTTGGTACAAAATTTAATGTGCTGTACTTACAGTTTGGTCTGTTAATTGGGTAACTTCCACGTCTGTGCCGGAGCTCTGTTTTCTCCTGTGAATGTTCTTCAGAGTGTTTTTTATCCCCCTTCACCTCTGTGTCTTCAGGCTGTGGGGTTTTACTCTGTATCATATCAAAGTAAGTCTGTGGCGGGAAGTAATCATTATTGTCCACTAAATTCTCTATCTTCTTGAGGAATTCATGGACTTGGGTTTCTGAGCCCATGTTCTGTAGAACGTAATGTCCGTTGCCACATTTTTCCAGAAGGTTTTTTGCATTGTCAATGTGCTTTGTGACTGTGGTTTCTTCCACTTCTCCATCACATAGGAACAGCACCATAGTGTGTTTCCAGACCCTCTCAGACAGAAGCTCCATGTGCTGCTGTGCTGATTTAAGTTCATCTGCAGAGTGAGCATCTGTGAGTTTGTCTACAGGCAGCACCAGAATCAGAGCATGGGGTCCTGTAGGGCAGAGGCTCGCACTTCTTATAATTTCCTCTTTGATATTCTCTGAGGTATTATGTATGGAATATCTGTCCCATCCTGGTGTGTCCACCACCCAGATTCTCCTTCCTGCATGTTTATTTTCATGTAAAACACAACGATCACAAGCTTCCTTTAGGTCTTTTCCTCCCAGTAGGAGTCTGGCCACTTTACTCTTACCAGCTCCAGCTTTCCCCAGCAGCACAACCCTCAGCTCTGAAAGAGGAGTTGGGCCCCCTGTAAGCAGAAAAAACATGACAATCTGTAGATGTGATACAAGCACAGTGCTTAAGTATCTTAATTTAGTCACATTTTCCTTTATAGTATTCATAGTGCTGTAAGTCAGAAATCATCCTTTTGTTTATTTCATTTCCAGTCAAAACAGTCATCAAGTACAAGTTGCTCATTTTTTAGTGTCAGAAAAAGCAGGAAACCTTTTGAACAGAAAATTACACAAAATCCTCCAACACTAAGTATCTTTTTAAAACCAATCAGTTACAGATGTGTGCTTCCAACAAAAGCTGTTCCCAAAGATCTCACTGACATTACTGAAAACTTTACTGACCACCTGAAAGACCTGGTAGACCACCAATAGTGTAGATAAACACCACTTAAAGTTTTCATCTTTGAGAGAGAGGAAATCAAAGAATCAAGCTCCACTCCTGCTTCAGATCTGAGAAAATCCACAGTCATCCTTCCACTGTGACAAGACAACTCAATGCTATGAGTCTGAAAGGATGGGTAGCTGTCAAGAAGCCTCACTGAGAAAAGGAGACAGACAAAAAGAGGAACTAGAAAACTGACACTGTGCAGCTGAAATATGGAGTATGGTTGTATGGACTGATGAGTCTAAAATTTAAATTGGGATTATTTGGAATGTGAGAAGCGGAAAATGCAAAAGCAATTTCTAAGACTGAATTTTGGAGGTGTGGAAAAATATCCCTGCAGATTTCTTTGAAAAACTAAAAGCAAATCTCCTGAAAATAATGGACTCTGTAATAAAGTCAAAAGTGGACATTGAATCCAGAAAAAAATATAATATTTAGTTGTTATGGTTCTGTGTAATGTTTTGTTCAAATTACATTTTCTGTTTCTTTCCTAATGCTGAAAAATTAATAACATTTCTTTAATGGCTGTTTTGGCACTGGAAAAGAAAGAAATATCTTTGACTTTACACACTGCTGTATGTACACATTGTGGTTTCAACAAAAGACATCAAACCTGGAGCTGTTGGTGAAGATTTGCTTGCCATGGTCGCTGCAGATATTTAGCTCATAACAACCATATGACTTCTCGCCAAAACACTTTTCAGTTGTTAAATGGTCATCTAAGAGAACAAATTCTGTACATAGAAGCAAAACAAGACAGGTCAACACATGTATGAAGTGCAATGGTACAAAGCAAGCTAAAGTATTAAGCTTCAGTTGGAGATGCTGTGCTTCAGTTTCAAAAACCCACAGTGAAACAGCATTTCACCTTTGTAATACTCTGAGCCAGCCTGTTAGAACAGGTTGAAAAGATTTGCCTATGCTGGCTGTTGTTTATTGCTTGTTAGTTTCATTTTGCTGAAGTGTACTGAAATGTACTGAAGCACTGTCTAAAATCACCTGATTATACCATGTTGTTTACTGCTACAACAGTCTGCATCCACCTTTTGTTCATTCTTGTTGCAAAAAATAGACAAAGAGAAACTTTTCTGATTTCTTGCGTAACCACTTGTTGACACGTAAACAGAAAGAACTGGATCTATTAAAATGCAAACTGCTGCAAAAAAAAAGCAAGAAGATATTTATCCCTTTCACTTTGATGAATACAACAGAATAAAATGCTGCTCCCCCAAGTAGCTTAAAAAGAATAAACCACTTACTTTTGGTGTGTCCTCCATTACAGTACTTCCTTGTGCCATGGGTATGCTATCTAAAATGGCGTTAAAGCGCACAGGTATGAAGAAAGAGCTCACCATTGATTAAATGGGGCGTGCATTTTACTCTTGCACACCTAGAAGAGCAGCATTCTTCAAGTCCATGAGGCAGTTCCTGTTATTCAAAATGATGACGTTCCATCATACGATCTCACAGTGCTTGAAAGTTTAAAGTAGGTCAGAGACTTGGCTGAGTAAACTATTATTAACACCACAGCTTGTTTTTTTTTTTTTCTTTGGTCCTTGTCTTCTCCTTCATCAGACTTGAAAGGATAACAGGCAAATGCAGAATATCACTTGCTCCTACAACGTAAGTAGCCATCACTTGTATTGTGTGTGTTACAATTATGTTACAGTTATGTATTAACACACAACAGTGAGTGCTAAAGTGTGAGATACATTTCCAGGAACATAAAATAAAATAAAATTTCTTCCTAAATTTTGTTTTGAAGACAAAGCTACATAAACTCAAATGTTTGGTATTATCCTGCAAAAGATTTGAATGTAGGGTGTAAATGTCAATAGCATTATTAATATTTAATGTCAATAATAACTTCAAGGTGATATGGTTGAGAATGCACTCTTTATCCCCTGCAATATCTTTAGGAAACTAATTTTTTTTTCTGAAACCACCAAGTTTGTTTTGTATGTCATAATTTTTGAGTCTCAGTTTTACTCTGAAAGATATTTTTTGTTACTACACTGCTGATTGTGCTCTTATTTCTGCTGTGAATTATTCTATCTGCAAAACATTTTATTCACACAAATTCTCAAATTCTGCTCCTAGCATACTCTTGTTGTGAGGGTCTGGCCTGGGATAGAGTCGCCTGACTTTGGCCACCAGAGGGAGGCATAGAGCTCCTCTCTAGTAATCAGTGGCCACCAGCATCACCTATGCCGAAGGTGCAACGTACAAGGAGTACTGGGGGGTCTGAGACCCCTAATTAACCTCTTGTACCCCCTGAATGGCTTACAAGCAAAAATCTGGGGGTCCTTGAAAATAAACGTATGTTATCATGATGTTGTCCATTAAGGAAAATATACACTCAAATACAGGTTCAGGGAAAGGTCATTGTTTAGCTGCTTCACCCACAATTGACGAGCTTCTGTCTTTGATATTCTTAACTAACTGGAGATGCACCACTGGTCTGCCTCAAGGTGGTGCTGTAGCACACTGGTTCCACCAAATGGTCCTCCAAAGCCTAGAAACTGTAACCATGCCCTGGATACCTCTGAAAAACTTTACCATGTGCCACAGCATATCTGTGAATCTGAAAACTGAAAAAGTTTTGCATAAAAAGTGACTGTTCCTCATTTCTCAAACTGAAGACAGAAGACATGTATAAGATCTCAGTTGGCCCTTCCGGTGCAAGTGGGAATTGTGGCAATGCTAATAAGTCAGCTTTCAATAAAGAGAGCCCAGCTCAGCTCAGCTTGCAAATAAGAGCCACCCAACTCTTTCGGCTCCCATGGTATTTCATTTGCATTGTCAATTTTAATAAGAATCTTTATACCTATTTTAATTGACGAATTTCACAGGCAGAGATCACAAGGTAAGCAGATGAGCAAAATGCAGCAAATCCAAGAACCAGTCATCAGCAAAGATGATTACAGTGAAAAACGCATATAACAAAACCAGAGCCTCACAACATAACAACAGCAGGTTTGGGCATAACAAGAGAGAGCCAGAATGTTCCTAATAGATCCAGGTCAGAGGTGCTGTGATTTTAAGATGCAGGTCAAAAAAGATCTGCCACTTTCTCAATTTAAAAAAAGGCCCCTCAATGTGAGTCAGCTCCCAGTGTTAGCCTAAAGGATCCAGCTCTCAGCATAACAAGCAAGCAGTGTCGATGCAAAGCTACTGGATTGATGACAAGTGGGTGATGAGTCCATGAGAGGGATGGGGGATGTCCACAATGCTGGCAGTCGTGCAGATGCAGTGCATGTGGTAGGAGATGTCGATGGTGGGTAGAGAGACCCCATTGATCTTTTCAGCTGTCCTAACAATCCACTCTAGGGTCCTGCAATCCAAGACAGTGCAGTTCTCATACCAGACAGTGAGACAGCTGGTTAAGAAGCTTTCGATTTGCACTGAGGATGTTCATAGGAAGTAAAGTTGCTACTGGGTTTTTTTGGCAAGGCAGGTGATGCTTAGCGTCCAGGTGAGGTCATCAGTAATGTACACACCAAGGCATTTGAGAATTTTGACTCTCTCCACAGTTAAATCATTGATGTGGAGAGTGATCATGGTGGGTCTTCCTTTTAAGAAACAGATTGTTGTCTCTGCTCTAGTCTGCACGCCACCCCACTTTCTGCCTGTTTGCTGAGCCCTGAGGAGCGCCGGTGTTCAGTGTGGTGGTGCTTGTTCTTGCTGGTCCTGACAGCCTGAGGTCTCCCAGTCATGAAGTCCAGGATCCAGTTGCAGAGGTAGGTGTTCAGGCCCTGCAAGCTCAGCTTTCCAATAAGTTGCTGTGGTATAATTGTGCTGAATGCTGAATTAAAGCCTATGAAAAACATTCTAACATAATTGTCTTTTCTGTTCAGGTGAGTCAGAGAGGTGAACGGCAGTGGCTAAAGCGTTCTCTGTAGACCAGTGAGGGCATTACATGGACTGCTTTTTGTGTGTTGAATTAACAACCACTCAGGGCACTTCATGATGTTAGAGTGAGGCAAGGTGCAAAAAACAGGGGGTCTTTAGGGGTCCCCTTAATGTGTCAAAATCAAAATTCTGGGGGGTCCCTGAAAATAAACTTATTGTAATCTTATGCTGACATTGTTTAGCTACTTCACCCACAGCTGGCGAGCTTCTGTCTTTGGTATTCTTGACTAACTAGAGATGCAGCACTGGTCTGCCTTAAGGTGGCGCTGTAGCAAACTGGTTCACCCATTTGGTCCTTCATGGCAACTAGCCATTGTTTTCTCAAGGTAACAACTTGAATTATCTTGAAATAGCAAGATAATTAACTTGTTATCTCAAAATAACAATCCAGAAAATTATAACTAGCTTATGGCCACTCCGTATGTCTGTAAAAAGCAAAGAAAACTTACTTGTAGGTTTCCTTTTTTCTACAGCAAACAGGTTTTGTGCAGCAAGATGCTAGCATTGCTGCTAGTGAGTTCTGATTGGCTGGCGAGGGGAGCAGCATATTGACTTTACACTTACTGATGTCATGGACATACAGGAGGCACTGTTTTAAACTCCTATAAGTTCAAAAGCTCTTAAAAATATAACAGCAAATTAGATGTCAGGTGATTATTACATTAATTTAACTTTGAGTTTTTGCTTTGTGTACACACAAACATAGGGAGGAAAACCTTGGAAAATGAGTGTAATTGTTTTACCTATTGGCCTAACAAAAACATTACAAATTAACAAATGTTTTGTATAGAAAGAAGAGTCAATGTTGTTCCATTCAGCACTGATGGCTTCAAACAGCTCAAACATTGCTTGTTTTATTGTAAGACCACATATTCTCTATAGGGTTTAAATCTGAATTCTCACCAGGCCAAAACGACCAGTGAAAAATCATTATATATTGGGCTGTTCATAAGAGTGTATATATTTAGACACAATGTGGCTTTAAAGCATTTTTTATCTTTGTTATTGATCAGAAATTTGTCTACTAGAGCCCCATTTAAAAACATGTAGAGCAATTCCGGTCCTGGAGATCTTCCACACTGCAGAGTTTAGCTCCAACCCTGAGCAAACACTAGCCTAGTGTTGCAGAATATTGGGCTGTGTAATGTTGGTGTAAGGATTGTGTTTTGTAGACAATGAATCAGGTATTCATGTGTTACCTTGCTTATGACGTCAGTGCTGTCAAAGAAACATTAAAAAAACTAATCTAAAAAAAAGATTTTTCTGACTCTGCACAAAAGGGGTTCCCCACTGCAGGCTCCTGCACAACTCCCTCAGTATGAACAGATAAATACACAGTTTCTACAAGGATAATAAGAGCAAATTGGGATCACATTATTATACAATACATTTTTTTCACAAATAGGGACAGCACATAGGCTGAATAGAAGCCTGATGGCCAATTTACACTCTTCTATTTACAGTTTACTTGCAAATGTTGAAGAATATTTTAACCTTCTTTTGCCAGACATGCAGAACCAATCAACCACAAAGCAAGTGGAACTGTCACAACGGCTCCAATGACAATTCCCAGGCGTGACCCCATGACTCCATAGACAGATCCAGCCACTAATCCAATAAGAGCACCCAGTGCCATGTCAGGCCCATGGCACAATCCTATCTGGCCTGAAAAATAAAAGAATCCGAAATTATTTTAATTTTCTGTTAATATTAGCCCAATTCACAATACACTACACTACAATCCCCAGCATGCACTGCAACGCAACTCTCCCCTGGGACAGCAGTCACACCACAAAAGGAAAAGATGCCAGGTGTCTAGTTCAAGTAAATAGGCAGGGTTAAAAAACCTACAACCTGGGGTAATTTAAAGAGGTTTCACAATTATATGTAGCTATTTGGGTTTGGCAAATTTCAAATAAACAAAGGCCAGTTCAGTAATAGCAAAATGTTAAATAAAAATATAAAAACATAGGTGTTCTCTGGCCCACAGATTTGTTGTGATTTTTTTATTATGGCCCTTTTTGTGGTTGAGTTTGACACCCCTGGCCTGCAAGCTAGAATTCAGACCTAAAGCTAGTTTTGAACTATACTCACTAATATGACGAAGCCCCTCGACATTTCCACGCCGGCGCCTAATCACTGCTTCCTCAGCCTCTTTAATTCTTGTTTGACAATATTCATAGTAAACCTGTGGCAGGAAGAAATCAACACAGTTTTCTTCCACCATCTTATCAATTTCCTGGAGGAACTCAGAGACCAGGGCTTCAGAGCGGAGAACATAGTGTCTGTTGCCACATTTTTCCAGTAGTTTGTTTGCTTTCTGAATGTTTGCTTCGACTGTGGGATCCTCCACGTCTTCATCACATAAGAACAGCACCATAGTGTGCTTCCAGACCCTCTCAGACAGCAGCTCCATGTGTCGGCTTGCTGTTTTAAGTTGTTTTACAGAAGGCAGTTCAGTGAGGCTTTTGACACGCAATACCAAAATCAGAGCGTGGGGTCCTGGAGGGCAAAAGTGTACACTTCTAATAACTTCATTTTTAATCTTCTCTGGGGTATGAAGAATAGAACGACTCCATCCAGGTGTGTCCACCAGACAGATCCCCCTTCCTGCAGCTTCTCCTTCACAAACAACGCATGATCTTATCTCAGCCTTCAGCTGCTTGTCTCCCAGGAGGAATCTGGCCACTTTGCTCTTTCCAGCTCCAACTCTGCCCAGTAGCACCATCCTGAGCTTTGAAACAGAAGACAAAATAGAGAGAAACAGCATGATCTGTGGCTGTTATGGAACTGCACATTGCTCTTGTGTCCTGGCACATACTGATTCGCTCAGATCAAATCAAATCAAATTCATTGACCAAGGAATCAAAAGGGACCAACCTGCATCTGGTGTGATCCTGCTTGTGCTGGACATATTGTTTGGCAGTGGTTTCTTGACATAAAGCGATTATAATTTTCACTTTCAATTCCACTCTAAAATGTTCTCATTTGGAAGTTGAAGCGAGAAAGCAACTTCTATGAAAGCAAAACAAAACAAGGCATAGCAAACGCAACCTGGACAAAAGAAGATAAAAACAGAGAAGAAGAAGATGAAAAATAAAACTTTGCCTCAGATAATGTGTTGAAACAGAGCCAATCTGTTTACACAGCTAGCAAAAATCAAACTACTTTTCCTGTAAGTGATCATTTCTTGCTTTTTAGTTTCATTTTCCTTTGCATACCAAGGTCGTAGGTCTTAATCACCCAATTGCAAACAGCTGCTTAGTGCTGAAAGTTTTTTATGATAATTCTTCTTTTAAAAACTAAAAATGTAGATAAATATTTATTCATTTATTTATTAATTCATTTGTCGGGCGTTACAATGAAGCACAATACCAGACACAAAACATACAACATACTATGACACTGTTCCTTTAAAGAGAATCCACCACTTACTTTTCATGCCCTCTATGTGGATCTTTCTTGGTCTTATATGTGTCTTAAACAACGTTTGTCATGGTTTCCTGAGTCTGTCTCTGCTGCTTTCTGTTTCTGTCCTGCCCCTTTGTCATTCACGTCACCTGTGTGTAGTCTGTAACCAACACCCCCATCCTTCCTGGTAATCGTCACAAATCCTGCATACCTATCAAGCTTCAACTTTAGTGTTAGTGAGTGCTCAGGTAAGTCACGTACTTGCCCTAAAGGAATTCATCTTGTGATTACACAGGGCGTGCACACAGCACTTACATATCACAAATAACACCTCTCCTCAAGGTTAAAGACAGGCAATTCCTATTGATGATATTTCATTGAATGAGCTATTATGTCATCATAGTCTGACAGTTTCTTACTATTACAGCTTGCTGCATTTTTATAAATCTGTTAACTGACAGAAAGTCCTGGATGGGTCTTCTGAAAGAGCACTTTAGAAACAATATTGTTTATGAAGTTTTTCTTTTGTTTATAGCAGGGGTGTCCAATCTTATCCATAGAGGGCTGGTGTGGCTGCAGGTTTTCACTCCAACAAGGCAAGAGGTCACCTGATGACATTTGATTAAACAAGTAGAATCAGGTGTGCTTGAGCAGATAAGACTGGACACCCCTGGTTTATAGTAGTTGTAGTACAATCATACTATTGTTTATTATTATACTTGGCGGTAGTACAGTTGCTACAAACACTTAAACAACATTGTGTATTTAACTTATGATTTAACTGCATTGTTTACATATATATATATATATATATATATATATATATATATATATATTGTGTCTCAGCCCTAATGTCACGGATTCTCCCTTTGTCCCTCTGAGTGTCTGTTTCTTCACTTCTGTTGTAGCCATGTGCCTTTTGTTTTCTTTTACCATGTGCTTTTGTTGTTGTTCTGTGTCTCCTCCCTGGTCCTGCCCCCTTGTTATCTGTTCCACCTGTCTGTGCTCCGCCCCTCATTAGTCCCAGGTGTTTCTTATTTTCCCTCAGTGTATTTATACCCCTGTGTTTGTTCAGTCTTCGTCTTGCATTGTGGATGTAACCTTGTCTCTTGTTTGCTTGTCGTGCTTGTAGTTAGGTTTTGTTTTCATTATGGACTCTCATTTCAATAAAAACTTGCATTTGCATCCCGCCTCCATGCCTCAAACGTTACAGAATGCAAGACCACACAGGGAAGCAGCGAGTTTGCAGGACCTTATCAAGGAAAATGAGGTCAGACTTCAGGAGAGCTACCATCTGCTCTGTCGGCTTCAGCTGTTGCTCCCTAGTAAGGAGAAAGCCTCAGCCATGGACGTCACAGCAGGCCCGCCAGCCTCAGCCATGGACGTCACAGCAGGCCCGCCAGCCTCAGCCATGGACGTCACAGCAGGCCCGCCAGCCTCAGCCATGGACGTCACAGCAGGCCCGCCAGCCTCAGCCATGGACGTCACAGCAGGCCCGCCAGCCTCAGCCATGGACGTCACAGCAGGCCCGCCAGCCTCAGCCATGGACGTCACAGCAGGGCCGCCTGCCTCCGAGGACGTCGCTGCAGGGCCGCCTGCCTCCGAGGACGTCGCTGCAGGGCCGCCTGCCTCCGAGGACGTCGCTGCAGGGCCGCCTGCCTCCGAGGACGTCGCTGCAGGGCCGCCTGCCTCCGAGGACGTCGCTGCAGGGCCGCCTGCTTCCGAGGACGTCGCAGCAGGGCCGCCTGCCTCCGTGGACGTCGCAGCGTCCCAGCCTGCCGCCGAGGACGTCGCAGCAGGCCCGCCTGCCTCCGTGGACGTCGCTGCGGCCCAGCCTGCCGCCGAGGACGTCGCAGCAGGCCCAGCCTGCCGCCGAGGACGTCGCAGCAGGCCCAGCCTGCCACCGAGGACGTCGCTTCCGAGTTCCCTGACCTGCTGGTAGCCTCTACATCCCCAGACCTGCCCATGGCCTCAGCGTCACCAGTCCCAGTTCCTGCTCCCTGGGCCACTCCTGCTCCTGCACCCCGGGATGCCACAGTTTCTGCTCCTGCACCCTGGGCCACTCCTTTTCTCATTTCCTGTCCTGGTTCGGTGCCGGCCTCTCAGCATTATGCTCCGCCGCCAACCTCCCAGCGACCCCCTCCTATGCCAATCTTTCAGCGTCCAGTGACGGCCTTCCAGTGTCCTGCTTCAGTGCCGACTTTCCAGTTCCCTGCTCAGTCTGCCACCCAGTTCCTTCGCCTGCATGAACTTAATTCTGTGTTTTCCCCCAAGTCTCTAGTCCATAGTTTTGTTTTTGTCCCTGTAACCATGTATATATCTGTACCCGTCTCAATCAGTGTTCCTGTTTCTGTGTTTGGTCTTATTGTACCTGTTCCTGTCCATCTTTCTGTCCCTGTCCCAGTTACCATGTCTGTTCCTGTCCATCTTTCTGTCCCTGTCCCAGTTACCATGTCTGTTCCTGTCCATCTTTCTGTCCCTGTCCCAGTTACCATGTCTGTTCCTGTCCATCTTTCTGTCCCTGTCCCAGTTACCATGTCTGTTCCTGTCCATCTTTCTGTCCCTGTCCCAGTTACCATGTCTGTTCCTGTCCATCTTTCTGTCCCTGTCCCAGTTACCATGTCTGTTCCTGTCCATCTTTCTGTCCCTGTCCCAGTTACCATGTCTGTTCCTGTCCATCTTTCTGTCCCTGTCCCAGTTACCATGTCTGTTCCTGTCCATCTTTCTGTCCCTGTCCCAGTTACCATGTCTGTTCCTGTCCATCTTTCTGTCCCTGTCCCAGTTACCATGTCTGTTCCTGTCCATCTTTCTGTCCCTGTCCCAGTTACCATGTCTGTTCCTGTCCATCTTTCTGTCCCTGTCCCAGTTACCATGTCTGTTCCTGTCCATCTTTCTGTCCCTGTCCCAGTTACCATGTCTGTTCCTGTCCATCTTTCTGTCCCTGTCCCAGTTACCATGTCTGTTCCTGTCCATCTTTCTGTCCCTGTCCCAGTTACCATGTCTGTTCCTGTCCATCTTTCTGTCCCTGTCCCAGTTACCATGTCTGTTCCTGTCCATCTTTCTGTCCCTGTCCCAGTTACCATGTCTGTTCCTGTCCATCTTTCTGTCCCTGTCCCAGTTACCATGTCTGTTCCTGTCCATCTTTCTGTCCCTGTCCCAGTTACCATGTCTGTTCCTGTCCATCTTTCTGTCCCTGTCCCAGTTACCATGTCTGTTCCTGTCCCCATGTCTATGTTAAGTCCATCTCCTGTTCTCTCTCCACTTTTGTCTTCAGTATCATCTCCTGTCTTGTCTCGTGTCCTGCCTCCTGCTGTCTCATGTGTCTCATCCTTTGTCTCATCTCCTGTCCAATCCCATGCTCAGCCCGCTGTCCAGTCTCCTGTCTGTTCCACTGTCCAGACTTCTCTCTTGTATCCAGTATCTCCGCTCCAGTCTCCTGTTCTCTCTCTCCACTTTGTCTTCAGTCTCGTCTCCTGTCCGGTCTACTATCCTGTCTCCTACCCAGTCCCTCCTCCTAACCGGCTCCCACTTTGGATGGCCTTTGTTTTTCGCGCCTCGGGAGCTGCTCGTTAGGAGGGGGGTTCTGTCACGGATTCTCCCTTTGTCCCTCTGAGTGTCTGTTTCTTCACTTCTGTTGTAGCCATGTGCCTTTTGTTTTCTTTTACCATGTGCTTTTGTTGTTGTTCTGTGTCTCCTCCCTGGTCCTGCCCCCTTGTTATCTGTTCCACCTGTCTGTGCTCCGCCCCTCATTAGTCCCAGGTGTTTCTTATTTTCCCTCAGTGTATTTATACCCCTGTGTTTGTTCAGTCTTCGTCTTGCATTGTGGATGTAACCTTGTCTCTTGTTTGCTTGTCGTGCTTGTAGTTAGGTTTTGTTTTCATTATGGACTCTCATTTCAATAAAAACTCGCATTTGCATCCCGCCTCCATGCCTCAAACGTTACACCTAAAGAAGTAAAAATGTGAAAATTAAAGCTAATAGGAATAGAAAGACAGTATCACTATTACTATGACATTATGTGACGGTGATATAAAAAAAACAGTCTATGGGCAAAAAAAATGCAAATGAAAATAATACTTTGATGAATATATTTACTTTATTATGTGTCCTTTGAAATTTGGAAATCATGCTTTTTTGGACATTTTCAATAAATAATGAATTTTATTTGAACTACAGCCCCAAATCAGAAAAGTTGGTACTGCATGAAAAATGCAAATAAAGAAAGAAGGGATTTCTAAAATTTACTTTGACTTGTATTTTATTGCAGACAGTATGAACACAAGATATTTCATGTTTTGTCTGGTCAACTTCATTTGATATGTAAATATACATCCATTCCTGTCATTTAGGCCTGCAACACATTCCAATAAAAGTAGGGCTAGACTCTGGAAGAATTACAGTGCATAAAGGGCAAGGGTGCATTCCTGAGTTAAATAACTGTGCTCTCCAATCTCTCAGATGGCACAACATGAAGAATCGTCATTCATCTGAAAGCGATATAACCACATAGGCTCAGGATTACCTTGGCAAACCTTTGTCAAGCACTACAATATGTAGTTACATCCACAAAGGCAGAAAAACTTGACTGTGCCAAAAGGAAGCCTTATGTTAACAGTGTCCAGAAGTGCTGTTGATTTCTCTGGGCTCGGAGACATCTGCAATGGACCATTACACAGTGGAAACGTGTATTGTTGTGAGACAAATCAGTATTTCAGGTCTTTTTTGGGAGAAATGTGTACATTTCAAGATCAAAGACTAATACAACCATCCAGACTTTTACCAGCAATAAGTCCAAAAGCCAGGGTCTGTCATGGCATGGGGTTGTGTCAGAGCCCTTGGCAAAGGTAACTTATGCTTCTGCACTAGTAATGTCGAAAAGTACGCAAAGATTTTGGAGCAACACATCATCGCTGTCAGGACAAAACCTTGTATCTTCATTTTTGTTGTTTTTCATTCATTGACATAATTTGAAATTGTCAGCTGCCCTTTATGTTATGTCAAAAATTCAAGATGAATGGACCAATAGAAATGTTCCAAAATGTCTTAGAACAAATAATTTACCCTTTGACTTCCATTATAAGCTAAGAACACTTTTTCCTTCTGCTGCAAAGTTACCTTTTTGGAGATACAAGACTTATTCAGATAGCAACAATATGCTGCCTTTAAGATGACATCTTTTCCAGGGACACCCATGCATATCCCTTTAATGTTCTGCTCAACCATTTGGTAGAGCACATTTTAAGTCACTATATATGCCACAAAGTGCCATCTCAACCGTTTGGTAGACATGAATATTTTTAAAATTATGGGGTCAAAAAAACGAAAAAAAAAAAGCACCATTTGTTTTTATTATTGCCCCAAAAAAATAAAAAATACAAAATATGAAAGTCCATTGCTTTTTTCTTGGTGAGGACATTAAAGGGATATTGAAAAAAGACAATGCAAAACCACAGTCTGACAGCATTGCAAAGGCATGGCTGTAGAAGAAGAGGATGCGAGTGCTGGACTAGCCTGAACGCAGCCCTGACCTGCCCCAATAGAGAATGTGTGGTGCATTTTAAAACATAAACACTCTGTACTGTTTGCTTGTTTGCAGAAAGAATAGGACAAAATTACATCTGATATACATATGTTACACGTTATTACACACTCGTGACTGTCTCTGTCTATTTACATTAAATTGATTATATATTTTGATAGACATGGGAAATGACACTTTATTTTCTCTTCAGTCTTGCACTGGTACAGGACAGTGGGGAAAAGCTCTGTCCCATTGCAGCAAGAGCTCTGTAACTAATTTCCAAATGTATACATTTCCCAAATATGTGCCTTCATCTTTGAAAAAAATTTCATGAGAGATTACCAATAAATTTTAGTTAGAGATGGAGAACTGTGTTTAGTGTTCTGCAGTAAAGTGTGTAAGCAATTTGTAACGGAGAGAAATGCAGTAAAATGTATTCAGAGTTTTGCTAAACTGACACAAGTGAAAAACCTGGGCTTCAGACACTCTGAAATGTGTGCCAGCATGTAATAACAGTCTCTAAGCAATCAAAATGAGAGATGTTGAAGATAAAAGAGGTGAAGGAATAAAATGACAATCTTTCCCCTGCTCCCCTTACCTGTTCAATAAGGACATACCTGTCTATGCAGAAACTGAAAGAATAAGAACAGTTGCTGGAAGGTCCATCTGCTCCTTAGCCTGGAGGACGCAGCCTCCATGATTTCCAAAAAAAAATTAATTTTGATTTGTCCAAAAAATTACATCTGAGACACAGATGTAGTGTTTGATAAATAAGTGTTTATTTTGAAAAACATAAAACATCAAATGATGTGCTGTTGTATTGTTTTCAATGTAATACAGGTAAAAATAATTTATAAATCACTGTTTTCAGTTTTAATTTAACATACTATCCCAACTTTTCTGATTTCGGGTTGCATTTGAAGTTTACCTGCAAAGAAAACACTCTACGTTTTGCTGAGTTACATACTGTCACCTACTTAATGTCATCTTTTACATCGCTTTTAATTTTACTCTATTATGTTGCTGACTGCACTCAAGTCTTCATTCAACATTTGATAAAATGATCCTCAGCATCACTTACTTAGTATTTATTAGTACACAATGAATCAATTGTGAAGACAGGCAGTCAGATCAATTTATTGACACTGATACAAAAGTATATGTCAGAGCAGTGACATATATGAATATATTTAAGGAGAAACCAGACAGAGAGTGTTTTAAGAGCATTCACAGTACTGTCTGCTCTCAGATTCCATGATAGCTTGTCACTGGCATGACTGGTTTAACCATAACGAAGCAAAGATCAGGAAAAGTTTATTTTTATTGTGCTGCTTGTGATACATGTCGATCTAGTAGTCCTATTCTTCCATGAATAATAAATTACATATACATGCAGGATAAACCTTTATTTTATATAAAAAGTTCTCTTTCCCACGTTAAAAAAAGGATGGTCTGTTGCCCTGATTGACAGCAGCTAAGTTGAGTTGCTCCAAGTAAAACAATACAGCAGTACAGGCTCAGCAGGTTGAGCTACTCAGTGGCGTACTCAGTAAACTATTTTCAGGGACAAAGAATGAAGTAAACAGTACCAGTCAAATGTTTGGACACATCAGATTGAATTTACTTTTTTCATCTTAAAGGCATTTTAATGTGAATACATATGTATAATGCTTGAAAAAAGTCAATAGTAAATAGCAAAATTAATACCTTTCTATTAATGTATCTCCAAAACTAAAATAATTTTTAAAATAAGTTTAAACTACATAACTTATTTGTGGTCACTGCATAATTCCATGCATGCTGTATCATGTTTCTGAAATCTTTTACAGTTATTATAAAGTGTAAATGATAAAAAAAAAGAAAGTGCATATACTGCAACCAACAAGGTTTACAATGAAATTAACAGTAGCAGTAATTTTCCAGAAGCAGTGCACAATGGCAGGCTGTCACCAGGAGCTGCCAAGAGAAATGTTACTGAAGCTATCAGGAGGTACATTAACATGAAAGAGAAGAATGAAAAAAACAATAAGAACAAACATATCTACATACATATATATAAAAACAGACAGAATAACCTGAAGAACAGCAAGGCATTTGTTCCACAAGGAATTTTTAAATGAAATTAAAATACGTGATCATTTTCTGACATCACTATCACAGGGAGGGTTCAGAACGGATTAAACTCTTAGCCTCGTACAGCTATCCTGAAAGCACAAGCTCACTTTAATTACTCCAATTTCAGCTTAGCACTTTCTTCTTTAAACATACAAATATTGCTAATGATCATAGTAACACATCATTATTGCTTATTAGTGTTATCAATAGAGCTGTTTTCAGTTAAGCAATAGGGTTCTATTGTAAGGATAAAAAGTCAAGGATGAAAATACTTACTTTAATAGGGATGCTTGACTGAAATTGCAGCAATGCAGGTAAGTGTGCATATGATAGAACAGTTGAACAAGACTAGTGAAATGCCTCTGGCCATTACGTAATTTGATCAAGTGGTAAATTTAGCATGTATTCCATGTTATACACCAGAATCATAGGGACCTTCAAACAGTTTTGCCATACTCTAGGCCTAAAGCTGATGGTTGTGTTTGAATGCGTTCAGGTTATTTCTGTAAAGCTTACACATGATCTTTGCATTTTGCTGAAGCAACTTTCACCTGCTCATGCAATGATAAATTGTTAGGCTTTGCCACTCTGGAAAACATACTGGTGCCTGACTTTGTCATCACAAGTGATAAATAGCTCTTGTTAGTGTTAGAATCTTCTTTATTATTCTTCTGATTCTGCAGTCCTTCAAATCACCAGACTCTGTGGCCCATTTGCTCACTGTAAAACAAAAAAAACACACAAAGACAGCAGGCTAATGATCAGTTCACATCAATATGCAACCATATATCTACATTTAAAGCAACAGAAGCGACCAAATCTGTCCAATTACATTCATTCTAATGTTACTGTCCTAATACTTTTCAAGGAAAGGTTCAGTAAGAAAATCTAATTTATACACTTTACCCATTGCCCCTAATCTAGTCAAGCAGCCAAGATATGTTTGGTGTCCCAAGTTTGCTTCTTTAATTTTGCACTGGAGCAACGATACATAAAAATAGACAAAGTTCCAGACAAAATTCAAGATTTATGATAGGGCCTACCACTGTTTTAGCTATGCAACATTATCCCATTTTTTCAGATAAAAGTGAAGAAGTGAATGCAGTGTTAAAAAAGAACAAGTCTATTTGAGATTAGTTATCAGCAACTAATTGATTGAGGAATCCATTACTTGTTAGCAATACTAGCATTGTAGCTCCAGTGCAAAACAGCAAACTTCAGATACCAACAGCTTGAGTTTAAATGCCTTGTTGAAGTGTTCCAGGATTACAGCTAGGACAAACTAAACATATTGCCAACTGGACTTGAATCTATTATTTGCTTCATTGCTACATCATCTCAAAAGATGGTTAGCATCAACATCTAGCATTAACTATGCTAGAACAAAGTCAGTGACATTATACTCACAATTAGGATGATTCCCAGGCAGACTTCCAAGTCTGCACCTCAGCATGTCTTTCTCCTCTGTTTCCTCTGGTTGTATTTTATGCTCTCTTTTCTCAGGCCCCCATTTCTGCTGTTCTTCCCCTTTGGCCTGCATTTCTTCACATATGGGTAGGTGTTTCTTTAGGCACTTTGGCATGTGATGATTCTAGCTGTGGAGCATGATCTCCTTACAGTACAGTCTTGTGTTCAGAAACAACAGGCAGGCTGCCTATAAAAAGAAAAAAAAAAACAAATAACAAAACGGTCTGTTAATTTTGTGGATATGCAAAGTGTGCATTTAAATATCCTTTCAGCACAACCCATTATGTAACTTTGAATGGTTTGTAGCATTTGAAGGCACATCACATTTCTTTTCTTACATTTCTTGGCAAGAACAGTCATCACACTCCAGTCAGACTACAATCATGCCATGTTTATGATTAACTGTTTTGGGGTGTCTGGGGGGTCACAGAGTTGTTCAGAGTTAAGGGGAGTGTTCAGGTGGACTACTGTTGGGACACTCTCCCCCACTCTCTCTGCTCCATCTGCTGGAAACGCTGGGGCTGGCCTCCTGGGAGCAGGCGGTTTGCACTGGGGAGGTCCAGCAGGAACTGGATGGTGAACTTGATGTGTTGGATGAAGTGGGACGGCTCAGCATAAGGAGATGTGGACAGATACTGGTAGGACAGGATGGGGCGAGAGATGCGTATCAAGTAAAGGTTACGCTTTAAGTCAGATAAATCACATCAACCAATCAATTTACATCAACATAGAGCTCTGTTATTGCAGTGATGCTCTTCTCTAAAATTCTGCACAGTATGGGGACTTTCCTGCTATAACACTCAAAACTCAAAAACGCTAGCCAGTATGTGACAAGCAAACACAACTTTGAACTGTTGTACACACATAAAATCATATTTTGTCATTAAAACACTTAATGGTAGAAAATGTGTTTCGATGATGATAATTCTTAATGTTCCACACTGATTTTCAGATTTTGGGACACATTTACTTCAAATCAATGGGATCTAACTGCCCTCCATGTGGCCATGAGGGACAGAGATGCAATCTTAGTTACTGGTCTAAAATGCAGAGGTGTGGCTAAATAAGACTCCGCCCACATATTAAAACATTTTGTGTTTCATTAGTGACATAAAAATGACATGAGAGCATTTAAATTATTTTTTTTCATTTAAAATTAAACTAAGTTAAATTCAATTCATTAAAATTAAATCAATGTAAAAGAAATCCAGGACCCAGGACATACAGGACCCATCATGGTGTACATGCCCAATACCATTCAAATGTATTGTATAAACCAAGCAAAAAACATTATTTGTTTTTAAAAAATAGACTTAATCCTTTTACTAGTAAGCCACCATTTTTGTTGCTTTTCAACATTAGGGAGAGTGACATTATTAAAGAGAAAAACTTTTTTACTTACTTTCTCCACTGCAACCATATGACATTGTCACAGTGCGACAATCATGGCCTACTAGTAGAGGAATTTTGCCTATTTGCCATGTTTTTTATATGTCACATTTTAATAGTATTGGCTATGAACACTGTTATAAGGCATACAGGTCTTAACAGCCAGGGTTCCCTTTAAAAACAACCTTGAAAAAAATGCAAAAATGTATGTACAGTGCCTTGCAAAGGTACCTAATATTTTATACAAAACAATATGCTCTTGAAGTAAGTTTTAAATGTCAAAATTCATCATTTGTGAGCAGTTTAAAGATTAAAAACTGAAAACTTCTGCTTGCATAGATATTCAAGCTCTTAGACTAGTACTTGGGAGAAACACTTTTTGCTGCAATAACAGCTTTAGGTCTGGTGAGTGAGAGTTTTTTGTCCATTCTTCAGGTTGTTCGGGTTGGTTGAATGAAGCTTGTGGACAGCAATTTTTAAATAGTGCCCCAGATTCTCAACTGGATTGAACTCTAGACTTTAACTCATTGTTTTTGTGATGTCATGAGAACCAACTCATTTACATATTTGCCTATTTAGCATGTAGCAGTTTTGCCCCTCTTAATCATACTGAAGTTCTTTAAGGAGCGTTTCAGCCTGGACTGCTTTCTCAATGAGACACAATACAGGGCAGCCAATCAGAACAGAGCTCATTTACATATATCAGACTTAAATAAGTCTTAATAGGCACAAGCTTTAAATAGGCAAACATAAAAATAACAAGGTACATTGTTTAAAGGTCTTCTCACATTCCAGATGTGCATGGTGAAAATGTGAAGTGGTAATATAAGCTGACATATACCTCATCAAATTGAATCAATATATAAAATGTAGGGGGTGGCGCGGTGGGTAACACTGTTGCCTCACTACAAGAAGTTCTTCCCATGTCTGCATACATTTCCTCCAGGTGCTCCGGTTTCCTCCCACAGTCCAAAGACATGCAGCTGGACAAACTGGACACGCTAAATTGCCCCAGGTGTGAATGTGTGTGTGAATGTCTATGTCTGTGTGTCTGCCCTGTGATGGACTGGCAGCCTATCCAGGGTGTATCCTGCCCTCTGCGCCCGATGACTGCTGGGATAGGCTCCAACACCCCACCCCCCCGCCACCCCCCACACAGCACCCACGACCCACAAGGATAAGCGGTTTAGAAAATGTGTGTGTGTAGAATGTAATTGTACACATACTGAAAGGCTTGAACTGTAATCATTATTAACTTTATTTTTATCTTGTAGATGTTTAGATGTTTTCAGAAGACTTCCTACGAGATTTTGGAGTGTCTGTGGAAATTGGTGCCCGTTCAGTCAAAAGAGCATTTGTGAGGTCAGACGCTGACGTTGGACTTTTGGCCATATGGTGTATGTTGCATTCATCTAAATTTATTTGCATCCCTACATTTTTACATTTGCATGTATAGTAGAAGGTCAAGACTGCCTCATTACCTGTTAATTATTTTCCACCACTCAGTCATTTCATTTAGAATTAGAATGTAAGATGGTGTCCCACAGCTTATTTGAACCTTGAGTGAAAAGTGACCCCTAGAACCACAGATAAGAAAATCTTTTTTTACATGTTTTTTACAACAGTTTGCATAAAGGGAAAGTTTAATTTAAACTATATATGTTCAACATTTTCAGCACAAAGCATGACAAATAAAGAAAAAAAAAATAACAATACAGTACATCACATATAAAAAATAAAAAATCAGTGAAATAATATTAAAAGTAATACATTTACAACTGATGAAATAACAGAGATGGAAAGTGAGAGATAAGCACTGATATATTTATGCAAATGAAATGTAAATTTGACAAACTCTGCTTTGAGTTCTTCATTATAAACTATGATGGTGATGAAAATCGGATCACAGGCAAAGATTAATTATTGTGACAACGTTCAATTTTATCGATTTAGTCAACAAAGAATGTCTTAAAATCTCTTCCAGTCAATTCAACAACCTTGACCATGCGTCCATGTCTGCCAACTTGGAGATGAGCATAAACTGATCCACATCTCAATAATGCACTTCTGAAGGGACAGTTGGTCAGTCAGTGAGCTTGTATGGCATCTTTTTGTGTCATGACTACTGCCATTGTAAGTATTTCATGAAATGTATGCTCAATAGCCTCAGTGCTCTCCAAGGAAGAGCTCTTGTACTTGAATCTCTGGTTCCTTCATTCACTGTAAAAACAAACAAACAAACAAACAAACAATTACATTAATGAACCTAACTGCTTTTCAAAGATCTCAAAGACCTTATTGGAGATATACACGTATATATGCAACATACAGTACTGTGCAAACGTTAGAGACCATCTTTTTTTATTTAATGCATTCCAGTCAATACAGTCATTTTTTTTTTTTCTGTATCAGGAAAAAAAATAAGAATATGCATAAAAGAAAATTACACACAAGAGCCTCACAAGTTTAGTGGGCACAAAAAAGTACCAGGTTACCAGATTTCTGAAATGAAAACCAGGGATATTTCCAGTTTGGCGGTCAATATATGATTGAAATATCCAATGTTTTTATCTAGGAAATAAAAAAAGTGGAGACAGTTCCAGTGTCATGAATTTTGACCATGGTAACTGTTGTACTGTAATAAACTATGCTAAAGGCTGACTGATACAATTGGATACTAGCTAAGTAACTTTGTAAACCATGCCAGAAAATCATACAGCAACCTACCACGGTGAGTAAGGCTATGATAAACTATAGGAAAAACACCCCTGGCTGTGGTCCAATAGCCAGACCCTAAACACGCCCCTTGGCTAAATCCAGTTCTAGAGAGACAGAGAAGGCTGCTATCAACATATGCCACATGTCATATATGGATGGCTGAAAATTCAAGTCCCATAACTCCAGCAATATTCTCTAAAACTAAGCGTGCGAGTGGTAGAAGTGGTTAGTAGATAGCAGCAGCTGCCCTCCCTGTTGACCAAAACAAGTACAACACACTGTACGCAGACTAAACAGATCACCTCAAATTAATAAAAAAACATCAGGGCATCACTTAAACTAAGTTAGAAATGCGTTGTGTTATAATATTCAGATCATCTGTGCAGAAATGTTCTGCACAGGTATCATTGAATTTATACACGTGAATCCCCTGAACCTGAAAAAGTGCATTGTTGCCTTCAAGCCTTCATAACTTTGGAATGGTCTATTTTACAGACATCTTACATATATCACAGCACTCAGCAGACACTGTAAAAAGTGGCTCTTCAGATCTACCTAAAAAAAATAACTTCTTGTGGTAACAAGTAAATTAACTAGTTCTATTCAACCTAAATAAATACTTTGAATGGACGATTCTTTCAATCGATGTAGTTTTTTCAAGTTGAATAAAACTTGTTCAATTGCTTTTTACCACATGAAGTAATTTTTTTAGGTAGATCTGACGAGCAACTTTTTACAGTGGACCCTCCTCTGTTAACTTCCGCAGAGGTGTATCAGTAGTAGTAATCCAGTTTAAACAAATGATCCAAAATCCGTTCAGTATCCTGACATGAAATCTCTGTTTTGAGTCTCCATAAAAGTCACATACTGTGTTTAGGTCCAGCATGCTTTCCTTATGTCTCTGTAGCATGTGTAGCGAGTGATCAGAGCACTATGATCCTCAAAACACTCAGAAAAAATGAAAAAAAAAAACTTCTGATTACACCGTATTTAGACTAAAGAGGGTTACCATTCTTATGTCACAAAGACTCTAGTCTTACCATTTCTAAAAAAAGGTACTTGAGCTATTTTTAAAGTCTGTATAGGCAAAAATAAAAAGAAAAGGCACTAAATAATTTTTTTTTTTAAAAATGGCCAAATTTATTAAGATAGCAAAATTATGCCAGCATTCCCTTGTCAAAATCTATGAGTTAATGTAAGCTAACATTCAGCAAGTTCATAGGCATCAGAACAACTACATTATTAAGTGAGAAATCTTTTTTCTCTCCTGTAATATCATGTTTGGCTTTAGTTTTGTCTGCACAGGTTATTTTCAATAACGTAGCCGAAACATTTTTGGACTATGAGTGCAGGTATATAAAAATAGCTTGATTACTCAAGTAGTTTTCCAAGAAATTACTTATTTACTCTTATTTGAGTAATTTACTTTATGCTCAAGTAAATACTCAAGTAAATGATCACTAAAGTAACAGTACTTTTACTTAAATAGGGATTTGCAGTATTTATCCGTTGCTGTTTCTCAGCTGCTGTTAGTTGTTTCCTTCCACCCTTGATAAATTGGTACTATACTTACTATATGGAGGAATCCCTTGAAGACTTCCACACCTGTGCATTAATACAGCTTTCTCCCCTGACTCTTCCTCAGACTGTTTCTTATTCCTCATCTCCTCTGTGTCCTCAATGTGTGGGGATTTGTTCTGCATCAAATCAAAGTAAATCTGCGGCAGGAAGAAATGACCACGGCCAAGCTGAATTTCACAGAATCTGTTCTGTTAAATGTTAAATTTTTAAATACCACACTGGCAGTCTTAATGGGTTCATTCACTTCCCTATAGCATATAAACTGGTGACATTTAAAAGATGGTCCATTGTGATATTCTGTAGAGAAGCTGATTGTAATATCTCATCTTTATAGCATTTAGCTCTGCTACAGAAAACAGAGAACTGTTTTCTTCTAGAGATCCAGTCCGTTGCTGTTTTTCAGCTGTTGTTAGTTGTTTCTAGTTGCTTTTTATTTTAGTTGTGTTGTCATAAATATTCACCCATTTTAATGTGATAATTTATGTCCACTTTTTGAAGAAGATGATGATCTTTGTTTCAAAAAATGTAAAAGAGTTTTCTGTCAAATTGTCAAAAAAGAACCAATAGCTTACATTAACTCCTTGATATGTCCTCCAACACCAGCGTTGCCAGGTTTGTATGCAAAACGATGTCAGAGCACATTCAGGAATGAGGGGTAATTTTTATGGGAGGAGTGTGTGTGTGTTTAAAACATAAAGATCACTACTAAGAAGTGTTTTTTTTCTGAGAATTGCTTTCAGTATTTACAATTCTGCAGGGTATTTTTCACACCTCCAAAATTCAGTCTTAGAAGTTGCGTTTTCAACTTCTTATTATTCAATAAATCAAAATCACATATTTAGAATTAACAGTCCATAAAATCTTACTCCACATCTCAGATGCCCAGATTTTGTTCTGTTGCAAATGTTATTTTTTTGTCTGTCTCCTTTTTTCAATACGAGCTTCTTGAACAGCTACACATCCTTTCAGACCCAGTTGTCTTCTCACAGTGGAAGGATGGACAGAAACACCTGTGGATGTTTTTAGATCTGAAGCAGCTTGATTTTCTCCTCTCTCTCAGTCCCATTTTCTCCTTCCTTATGCTATAGTATTTAATATACAACCTTCAATAATATATATAATCTCCTCCTATATAATATATATAAATTGACAACTTAATTGCTTTTTTGACTGGACTTTAAATAAATGAGGAAAGGAAAGAATTTTGTCTAAGAGTCTTACTTCATTAAATGTTTGCTTGCTTATTAGAGTTAAAATAAAGAGGGAGGGGTAGAAATGCTAACCAGATGGACATTATTTAGAGAAAGCAGCAAACAGCAGTACAACGTACGGGTACGATGAATAGATCACAGGTGAGTATTTTGGTAATGAGATGTGTTTACTTCGTTAGATGTTATTCTAGAAGGAATTTGGAATAGCACTATTCTGAATAGACACACTCAATGATGCGTTTACTTTTAATAAAATATGTGAATAAAGGATTCTATTTTTACTGTTGCAAACACTGATTCCCACTTGATTCATTTTTAAAGCTGCTTTACATACTTTTCAATATTTTTTTTATTTTCTCATGGAGTAACTTGTTCCTTTGTTATTGTGTGGTTTGTTTACAAGTAAACACAGACTGAGTTTTCATATAATATTTGTGTGTATTAACTCTGACTGGGTTTTTCCCCCATGTTATGCTTAAATACAAAACACTGGGAGTAAGAAAACAATATAACAAACAGCAGCACTAAATATGTGTTCCATGTAGTGTATACCTTGATACCGTCTTGGCCATGTAGTGTATACCTTGATGACTGTCTTGGCCTTCTCTCCAGCCTGGATCTGCTAGAGAGATTGTGTTTGTTATTTGATCTGTCTGTATAAGCAAAAGTAATGTGGAACTGAACGTTTTTGTAATTTTCATTCCCAGTGATATTGTCCTCTTTATTTAAAAGTTGGCAATTAGAACAAAAGCTCTGTGCATGACAGTCAAACACATGTCAAGAGAAAGTCTACAAGGCAGGTCCTGGTAAGAAAAGTGAAACTTTTCTCTCAAACACAGAATGGCAGTAACTGTAACAACAAGCTACAAATGAGAAATAATTAACATAAAATTACGACGTACTTTTGTTATCACCAACTTTTGAGGGAAAAGCAGAGAGTACAAGTCTTGTATTGGAAGCAAATCTACACAATAATGCAGAAAAGGTAAAAGGACAAATGCACATTTTGAAAGGCTTCAGCGAGGGCTAACTTTATGCATGAAATCTTCTTGTGGTGATCGCCAGATGCAGGGCCTTCCTCCTTTTTCCTGATTCTCATCTCTTCATGCTATAGATGAACCTGCCAGGACACATTTTGCTCTTTCTTCAGTCAGTATAATGCCCAGATGTGTCTGAGTGTATTTTCAGAGAGAATTACTAGCCCAGTCTTTCTTGATTGGTTTGGATGTTCTTCAAATCCTGAGATTCTCCTGTTTGTTTCCCCTTGTTTGTATTCCCACCTCAATCATTGTAAATGCAATTTATGCAAAAACAAAAAACATAGGGTCAACTGTAAATTACAATTAACATGTTTACCAAATCATTGCTCTTTTTTCACCTATCCATAACTATTATGCACCTTTTCCTTTCTTGATGACTCCAGTTACCCTGTTTAGGTTTATTTAATTAATCATTTAACAAATCATCATTTATTTAGATGTTTATTTTCAGCTGAAAATACGTGTTAAACCTACACTAAACCAAGTAGCGATTGATTGATTTTATCTCATTTACCTCTCTCTCTCTTTCTCTCTCTTTCTCTCTCTCTCTCTCTCTCTCTCTCTCTCTCTCTCTTTTCATCACCCTTTTGCATCTCTGTCCTCAGTGATAACTGAAAAAGCACACATTACACATACATTATAACAGGCTGTCTCTACAAGACCCCAGACAACAGGAAAGGCAGGTACTCATACAGTTAATGAGACAAAATACAGTCTAATGTCCCTGCTGATATCTTAATAATGTTAGCTACATGATGCTATACCATCAATATGCTGGTTAACAGTGAACTTTCTCATGCTGGCTATAGTGTGTTACGTGCTTCATTTGCTCATCTAATCACTAATATAGACTACTGTGGAGCCATTAGCCTAAAGCTGGGAAACCTGAGTAGCTACTGGAGCTATACTAAAACATGCTGATTTAGCCAGCAACATTACGAGCAATTAAAACAAAATTAAAATATAAGGTTTGCATTTTACAACATTAATTTGTTAATGGAGCTCATAAACTCATAGCTAGCTAAATATTTTGCCATAGCGATGTTATATGTTAGTTATATGTTAGCGTCCTCATAGCTAGTTACAGCCATGACAATGAATTAATCCAACCCCAGGCAAATCAGTATAAGTTGATCACTGTGTGTTTAAGCAGATCATCCAGGCCTGTTTCAAGATAACTAAACACAGTGTTGAGTTACAAGTACTATTCAGCTTTGCTGTGTTTAAAAGTCTCCCTGAATGTGCCATTTTAAACCATTATAAATTGGTTAGGCTGGAGAGAAATTTGCACTGTGGTCTCTCTTTTGACATAATTTATAATTTATAGTATCATTATCTCCCTCCACCCCCTCCCCATGCTATCCTCACACCACTTGCTGGGTATGTGTGTCTACAAGGCATGATGGGAGAAACTCTGCTAATAAAGACTGTCCTGAAGTGCTGTTTTCCCACCCCTATTCAGACAAGCCCTGCCTTCCTGTGCTCGGGTTGGATAGTCCACACTCACAAACTGTCAACCTATCTGAAATAGAGGTGGGGAAAAAAACACCAAGGGATGGGCGATAACAATAGTTTTCATTACAGTCCTTTACCAAATAATACCAATGCTAATATCTTGATACCGAAAGTCTTCTTGTGCACATTTAATAGGTCATTTTCTTTATCTACCTACATTTGAAAGCTTTTGAATTTGTATTAAATTAACTGCCTCATAAACTGCAGAAGCAAAACACATAAAGGGCAGATGCAAAAGTACTTCCTATCCTACACATTTATTTGCTATAGTATTGTTTTTTCACAGACTGATTAAAAATAATACTTGATCGATAAAATGTTTTCCTTAAAGTTCAAGGAAGGTCCATGATACTTCCCATTGATTAACCCCTTAAGATCCCAGGCCTGTTACATAGTAACGCTTATTATTCAGTAACTTCAAGGACTTCAATGCAAACAAGGTGAGCTATTCTTAGGTTACAGAAGTGTGTAATACAACTTAAATCTGGCCATTTAAGAGGTTAAGTGGATCATGGACTGGAAAACTGCAACATATAATTGAAACGATTGCATTATATTGTGTTTTATATTGCAGTAAATTCATGAATACACCTCTGCAACACCCCTCTGATCGAACCTTAATAATTGCCACATTACGCATCTAACAGGTTTTTTATTAATTTCCAATAGTGCCAAAAGTATATAAAACACAGAGAACAATACATTGTACAGGTCACACTGTTAACAAAATATAGCGTATTAGGCTACTTTTGTAGTGGGTACATTTGATAGCTTTCGTGTCACCTGAGGTAACAAAAACGTCCAACAATTCTATAAACAAACTGTAAAAAATTTTTTTCTGTTGAAAGTTACGCTTATGTAAACAATACATAAAATAATTGTAAAACAGAAATAGAATCTTTGTCAATCTTTGGAAGTCCTTCCAGAATACGATGGTATCGTTAAATTCCCAGAACAGCAAAGGATATAAATGTCAGGAACTTTTTTTTAGATACAAACCCTTCTTTAACTTTAATGTTATTGATAAAATTGTTAAGTTATGTGGTAGAGCCCACACCTTTCCCAGTCAACAATCTGAAAAGTACAGACAGAAACATACATGATCGAGAACTTTGGAAGAATATGTCTCTGCATAAGATCACGTCATCTGCACAATGAAGTACCTATTGTTGGTGTTGTTACATGGAGAAGTGGGGCATCAAATTCTTCAATAAAAGGAGTCAGAAGAAAAGAAAAAACCCAACCGGGCTGGAAAGCTCAGAGGAAGCAAGTGAGATCTAATTAGCTCCAACAATCTGTAGTTAGAGACAAACAATAGTACAATCAATACATCATAAACATTGTTAATTGGAAAAGTAACTAACAATTAGTTTCTGCATTTGGAGTGTCTAAAAAGCAGACTTCTGCAGATTCTAGTAGTCACAATGGTCATACTAGGACATTTCCACGATGGAAATGACCTAGCAGCATTATATTTTACTTAAGCCAAAGGGGAAGTGGGTCTTGCCCTTCTGCACATCCCTGCATAACTCCAGAAGTGTGAAAGGATAAACATAACCTTTCTAATATGCAGCTGGAAAAGCCTGTGTAATAAATATTAGCGGAAAGGCACATAGGCTCTTTGTAGGTCACTTTAAGTCTTGTGTTTTGTCTGTTGCAGAATATTTGAACTGTCTCTGGCCAGACTTGCAGCACCAATCAGCCACAAAGCGAGTGGAATTGTCACCACGATCCCAATGACAATTCCCATTCCTGACCACATGACTCCATATGCAGATCCAACCACTGATCCGACAAGAGCACCGATGGTAGCCAGTACTATCAGTGCTGCTGGTTTTAGGTAATGTCGTGCAAGTGCTTGTATCTCATCCCGATACTTGCTTTTAATTGCCACAATGTCCACTGGCTGGTCATCTTCATTCACTGCAAAAGGATAAAAGAAAGGGGTGGGGTTGATATGAAGTAAATATCATTATATGTATGAAACAAAGAGTGGCATTTTTAGTGAAGGCACTGATCTGACACTGATCTCACAAATCTCTAAAGGTGATGGTGTGCAGCACCACTTAGCCGAGCATCTAACCTAGCCTATTACTGTTATTTAGCTATTCAGATAAAGTATAAAAACGATAAAGTTTTAAAAAGAGCTATCAGATGTTTGCAAATACTGCCATATACTTGCCATAAACTCACATGTGTTTATGGGTGTATACATGAGAAGTGGACTGGGTTACGACTCAAAAGATTCGAGGACCACTGACTGAAGTGCTGTGAGAGCCATGGACTTATGTCTATAGAATTATACTCACTGCTCGGACGGTCCCCCTCGGCACTTCCACGTCGTTGCCTAAGTGCATTTTCCTCGGCCTGTTTTTTATATTCAGCAATTCTTGTCTGATACCCCCTTTTCAGCTGTTCTTCTCTGTCCTCATACATTTTTTTCACCTCTGTAATATTTTGTGGCGTGTTCTTCTATATGTAGTCATAGAAAATCTGTGGCAAGAAGAAATCACCACAGTTTCCTTCCACCATCTTCTGTATTTCCTTGAGGAGCTTAGGGATCTGGGCTTCAGAGCGGAGAACGTAGTGTCTGTTTTCACATTTGTCCAGTAGTTTGCTTGCATTCTGAATGTGCTCTTCGATTGTGGGATCCTCCACTTCCTCATCACATAGAAACAGCACCATAGTGTGTTTCCAGACCCTTTCAGACAGCAGCTCCATGTGCCGGCTTGCTGTTTTAAGTTGTTTTACAGAAGGCAGTTCAATAAGGCTTTCGACACGCAACACCAGAATCAGAGCATGGGGTCCTGGAGGGCAAAGGGTCACGCTTCTGACAATTTCATTTTTAATTTTCTCAGACGTATTATAAATAGCTCGAGGATTCCATCCAGGTGTGTCCACCAGACAGATCCTTCTTCCTGCAGCCTCTCCCTCACGTAAAATGCACGACCCTATCTCACCCTTAGGCCCCTTGCCACCCAACAGGAATCTGGCCACTTTGCTTTTTCCAGCTCCAACTCTGCCCAGCAGCACAATCCTGAGCTCTGAAACAGAAGATAATGAAGTCAAAAACATTAATATGTAATTGTAGTGGAACAAGCACATACTAATGTATCTTGACACATTTACATACTGATTCACTCAGATCATATTAAATTAATTCACAATGGAATCAACATGTCCAACCTTCGTCTGCTGTTGAGATTCTGTGTGCCGTGGTCATTTTGGTTGGCACTGGTTTTCCTTTATGAAGGGCTTATGACTTTCACTTTAAACTTCCCTCTGACATATTTTAATCTGAAAACTGTGAAAAGACAGTGTAAGTTCTATGAAAGCTAAACAAAACAAGTCATGATAAATGCAACCTGGACAGAAGAACAAAAAAAAGTCACAGTATTTAGCTTCAGTAGGAGATAAAACTGCTTAACTTGCATAGTACATAAACCTACGCAGCCTAAGAAGTGAAAACATTTTGCCCTCATAATGCTAAGCTTCAGACCACTTATATTAACAGCTATGAATAAGATCTGGCTACATTAATGTTACAGTTACAGTTACTGTTGTTGTTTGTTGGTTTCATTTTGTGTTGCGGGCTCAGTCATTATTTTAAATCACCTATTGTACAGTATTGTCTACATCCAGCTTTTTGTAAAAGATGATAAACCTTAGTTTAAAATGTTGGAAGGAAAAATGAAGGAAAAACATTTAGGAAAATGATTGTTGGCACAATAAGCAATGCTAGGAGCTACATTTCTGACATATACAACTTCTTTATTCCTTTTACAAACACAATACACTGTGACTCTATTTCTGAAGTAGTAAAAGTAGTAATCGAACTGCTTACTTTGCAAGATAGATCCTCCATTAGGTTTTTCCTTGTACTAGATTTCGCATTTAAAATGGCGTTGCTGAGTGCTCAGGTACAGCAGGTACTTCCAAAGAATTTAGTTTGTTATCAAAATGGGCGTGCACTTGGCACTCATATACCAGGAAGAATCGAATAAGGAACCATGACGTCCTGTCAGGTGATCTCAGTGCAGCATAAAGGTAACTATGGTTCACTCATTGTTTGTTAATCCAACCTCTCTACACGGGCTGAATTAGAGGAGCAGGAGTAAAAAAAATCTTCCAAAGTGGTTCCAATTTTCAAAATATATATTATATATATTATATATAATATACAATCAATATGAAATATATTAATACAATAAAATGTATTAATATGAATTGTGTAATAATAATGATGACATATTATAGGCCTATATGACCTATATCAACAAATTTATGATACCAACCCTCCAGGGCACAGATTGGCTAGTCCATACTCACAGGTAACCTGCCTGAATAATACTGCAATTGGATGGGCATTAACAATAATTATTCATTTCAGTCCTATATCAAATAAGTTATGTTTATACTCATTGTGCTGTAAACCACCTCATACCACAATACCTGCTCTCATGTAAAAAATCCAACATATCTGTCTTATATGCTATGAAAATATGCAAATAGATATATGTTTATTTGTACTCTCTCATACTTTACTCTTTATTTCTGCCTAATATATGTCCATTGTTGTTTCTATTTTTAATTTCTGCCTAATGTATGTAAGTTTATGTGCAGTTATATGTTATCTATCTGTCTGTCTAACTATCTATTGATCTGTCTATCAATCTGTCTGTCTATCTAACAACAACAACAACAACAACAACAACAGGTTATAAACATACAAATATCATGTTTATTTGTTAATTATAAAAGGGTCTACAAAACCCAGATAACAATATACTATACAGGTCACACAGGTTACAAAATATAGCATATCAAGGTACAAAAACCTTTGTAGTGGGTACAAACTAATATAGTTCCACTATCACTTCTTGAGGCAAGAAGAGTGTCCAAATAACTTTGTAGGTCAATTCTAAAAATGTCCTTTTTTCAGAAAGTTATACTTACGTATGAAAAAAAACCTTCCTAATAGAATAAGTAGGTTATTTATGAAACACGTTCAATCGGATATTCAATGGTGACTTTGGTTATGAAGGTATAGCTTTCAAAGAAGCATTACAATGTTGATCTTGCACCAAATATATTTGGCTGTTGTGCCTATTGAAATAGAGATAATGTGTGTATGGCTCTTTCCTTTCTGCACATTCTTGTATTGTTATATAACTCTCTCAGTGTAAGAGGATTATGGGTGGAAAGAGTACAGAATATTCCAACTTAAGTAAGATTACTGTTGCTGTACACAGTGCAAGTATCACTTATGGAAATTACTCAATAATTACTCAAGTAATGAGTTACTTTTTTGCATGTTTGCAATCATTATCTGAAAATATTTCTGAGTTGGCTTGGCTACATCCTCGGAATGCTTGTACAAAGAAAACTACAGCAAATTTGACTTTAGTGCTAAAGGAGAAAAGTGTACATTAGTCACATATCCTTCTGTGAAGTTTTGCTAATTTTATGAATAAATAATAATGAAACTGATTACATCAACTAAAAAATATAATTTACCTTCTTGATGAATCAATAATGATAATCAGGGTATTCTGATTATTCAAATTGCAGACTAAAGATTCTCCACAAGGGGGGGCTATTAGCATTCAAATCTCTTTTGTGTTCGGCCTTAAAAACAGAAAACCCCCATGTAAAGTAATAGACCCAGAATCAAATGAAACATACCTAAGCTAAGAAGTTGGCTTTGTTTAACGACTAGGTCTGGTCCAACTGGTGAAGCAGATATGCCCTAGCTAACAGGCTAACAGGCTCCTCCAATAATATTCCAAGTTAGACTAAGTTGCATTTTTTTAGGCATTTTCATTATTCATCAGGCATCATCTTTTTCAAGAGAGTATTTTGGAAATAGTTTGGTTATAGTTTGTCATTTTTAATGTTGTCTGGCATTTGGGAAAAATGAATAAAAAAAGAATCATCAAAATAACCAGAAGATTATTTGCTTCCAAATGTAACTGTCAATGATGGCCCTACCGCTCATTTGCTTACTTTTAATGCTGGCTTACTCTAACAAAGTTAGCTAACTAACAGGCACTCACAATAGAACATATAACAAACAGCTTTAAATTTAAAATAGTAAAATAAAAGTAAAAATGAAATTAAAAACAGACAAAAAAACATTTGTTAGAGTGAAAGCAAATGAGTTTTAACCTTTTTTTAAGCTGAAGAGACTGTGATGTTTTTTTATAGATGAGGTGAGGCTTTAATTGTTCACTCGCTCTTGAAAGCATCATGACATCAATATTTGGAATTGGCACCACAAATAACAGTCTCCATTACTATGTCCAGTGTTCCATGAAGATGACTTGCAAAACTGCCCCAGTGACTGACATTACAGTCACTGCTTCTGGTTTCAGGCAACACAGTAGCTGTCCTAGTAGCTTGTCCCAATTATTGTGGCCACAGTAACCTCCATACTCTCTGTCTCAGACATTTATGAATGCATAAACAAAGTGACAATGTGCAATATTTGTGGACAAATAAACAAAGTAGCAGTGCAATAGCAATATGAGTAGAGAGATGTAATGTAATGTCCAGCTGGTGCCCAGTAGGCCTGTCCTGTCAGTGGCTCAGTACACAGTAATGTCCCGGGACAGTGATGAGGTGTTGTACAGTGCAATCACTGTTGATATAAATGATCTCCTGTACCGTTCTTTGCTACAGCATAGCTAAATGAGTCTGTTGCTGAAGGTGCTCCTCTGTCTGACCAGTAGGCCATGGAGGGGGTGTGATGTATAACTTACCCCCAAGTGTAGAAAAAAAAACGAGAACTAATTACTGGAGGAGACAAAATCTAGTATAAAAGTACACTGCCCTTACTTATTTTCGTAATCATTTGTTTAACTTTGTGTACTACTACAAAATAACAAATAACAAAATCTATTTTGTATTTTAGTGCAAAATATTTTTAAAATACTTTTTTTTTTATTCATGTTTATGAATGCATAACATCATTCACCCAAATCCCGGTCTTCTTTTAAATGTATTTTTTAGTTTTTTAGTCTATTTCCTATTTTTTTTTTTTTCAGTGAGGCTTCTTGACAGCTACACATCCTTTCAGACCCATAGTTCTGAGTTGTCTTCTTACAGTGGAAGGATGGACACCTGTGGATGTTTTCAGATCTGAAGCAGCTTGATTTTCTCCTCTCTCTCAAAGATGAAAGCTTTATACTTTTCCGCACTTTTGTCCTGTAACAGCACTAATTTCTAATTAAATTTTCATTTTTTTTTTAACTTTATGTTTTTCTTCTCTTTTAATTCATTTGTTTTAATCATGTGTTTAATTTCTATTCTCCTACACCTTTTTAAACTTTAATTTGAATTATCTTTGTATTTTCTTATTTGTAAAGCACTTTGGATGACCAAAGTGTATGAAAGGTGCTATATAAATAAACTTGCCTTTCTTTTCCTTAAGTGGCCAGGGCCCACCGTCAGGTTCAAAGTTTTACTACACACTTCTATAACCTCAGAATAACTCTGGAATTTTAATGGGTTAATTAAATTTTTTGCTGCTCCATTAGAGGCTAAAGGGAATTGGCCAAGTTTTTTTAGTTACTGCAGCAGTATTATGTCAAGGGCAAATTGGATTTGTTGCTTTACCTTGCAAAGTGGTGTTGTCACATGAAACTAGGGCTGATTAAGGGTGATTAAGTGCCACTAGTGCTCCCTGCTTCTGTTTAGTCTACAGGATTCACAGCAAGGCAGGGTAAGATGGTGGTCCCACATGCAATGTGTAGAGTCAAGCTCAGAATTATTTAAATCAACTGTATGATTGCTTTCAGATACTGCTGTCGCTGCTGTTTGTTTATTTGTTTTTAGGAAAGCCAGGGCAGTGTGTGAAGAATGCTGAAATGGTGCTAAAATGGATGGGGGTGCTACCGGTTTCTTTAAAGTCCCCTTTCAACCTGACCTGACCTGATCTCAAGAAATGCTGACTGTGATACATGTGCTCTGCTACACGCAGACGTTGCTACACTGATTGCTAGCACACACTCAATCCTTTCCTCTTAATGGAGTGGGTAATGTCTCACCCTATAATTGGTATGTTGTAAACTGCTGTGTCACCAGTTTTAGGGAAATGTCTAAAGCACTGTGGGAATTTACACAGTACAACCAATTTTACAATCACATTTTATGGACAACAGTGTCATAAAATGGCACGTCTTCATAGCAGAAGCAATAACAGACTGTATCTATGCTTCGGGTCTATAGGCAAACTGCTGATTAGTAAATAATATTTGTTGTATCTCAGCTCTTTGGGACCATATTGGTTATGCGGATCCATGAAAGCACAGCCTTTAGTGAACTTCCAATGTTTGATTTATTTACTATTATGAGACTGAAATTAGTTAAAAATACCAACAAATATCATGCCATCTGGTTAGTTAGAAGTTTCCTTGCATGTCTCAAAGACATGTAAACTGTAATAATTAAGTATGTACTTGGCATATCGTACCACAAGGTTAGCTTGCGAATGATACTGCTAAAGCTTTAAAGCTCACATCCACTATGTTGCAGTCACACTGAATTATAATACAACAAAACAGGGTTGCGTTAAGATGGCACATGTGTGGTAATTGGGCCTGAATGTTGTTGCGACATCCTCGACCCAATGCAAGACCTCACTACCTACATTATATATCCAAAAATATCCAGAACCTCTCCAGTGAAATCAGTGAATTTAGCCACAGTAATAGGCACTTGATGCTGACACTAGTATTCCATTGCTCACACACTGCTTGCATAATCTCCATAGAACAGCATTGCTAATAGAATGAGATGCTCTGGAGCAACTGCATGTTAACCTTAGGTCACTATGCTCAATACCAAGCATCAGCTAGAGGGGTATAAAGCCCCCATAGCAAACACTGTTTGCTATCTGGTGTCGACCAGAGGAGGATGGGTTCCCCTTCTGAGTCTTGGTTCCTCTCAAGGTTTCTTCCTGTTGCTCTTAGGGAGTTTTTCCTTGCCACTGTCGCCACTAGCGACGCTCATGGGGGCTTGGACCCGGATTTTTCTGTAAAGCTGCTTTGTGGCAACAGCTGGTAAAAAGCGCTGTATAAATAAATTTTGCTTTGCTTTGCTTTGCTAGCATTGGGCTATTGAGCAGTGGAACTGTGTTCATTGGAGAGATGGAACTACATCCAATGCCTCTGGTATGAGTTGGAGTGGTGTTTATGCTTTAGAGCTGAACACAGTCAAATCCTCACAGCAATGTTCGAACATCTAGTGGGCCTTCCTGGTAGAGTAGAGGCTGTTACTGCAGCAAAGCAGGGACAAATTCTCTATCAGTACCTTTGATTTCAGAAGAAACACTGGATGAGCAGGTGCCTACAAACTTTCAGATACATAGTGTATATTAAAGACTAAGATGATCTGATTCTATTGATCTGATGAGGTGATTGCGTTCACTATCTCTATTCTTTTACGACTGTACGAAGGGTCTCGGGGGAGATGAATACAGGATAAAACTGTACTGTGTATAAAGCCCTATTCAGGTTAGTTTTGCATAAGGGGGTGGGGCAATGTGGTTTTACTGGCATTTCTCAGTGATTTTAGTCTCGTTTGAACGCAGCCATGTAAGTCATTTTTACTGACTGCACACTTTCGCATCAGTAAAGATTCCAGTGTCTTTTACCTTCTGCAAAACGAGCCACAAAAATAACCTCTGGTTCTTTAAATCCAGCAAATCGACATGTTGGTAAAATGCTATTGTATCCTGTGGAAAGGGAGTTTCTTAAGTATGGAGACGCTCGAAGAAGCGTTTACTTGCGTTCTCTGACAAGGCTGAAGTCAGATTTCTATTCGCCAGTTTTTTGTTCAAATTTTTTCCATTCCACCTTAACTGTTGCACCATTAAGGTGTAATGGGAAAATCTGAGCAAGAAGCTGGCAAATAGAAGCTGACGTTAGCGTCATTGTTCTTTGTGATTAAAATCAAGCCGACGTGTAATGTTATTGTCCTACCTCACAAAAGTACAGTAAGAAAGGGACGAGGTAGAAATTGCCTCAAAGTGGACCCCATTACTTGGAAGCAGGAACCAAACAACAGTAGAACATTTGGGTAAATTACATGTGGGTATTAATGAGACATCAAATGTTCTTCTGGAAGAATTTTGGAATGACTTACACTTTTCCGAATATGTTCTTAATTTTCACCATCAATGATGTTTTATGTTTACTCAAAATTATATGTAAATAAAGGACTCCTGCATATTCTGATTTATTTTTAAAACTGTTTACATACAGTGTCATAAGAGTGTCATAAGAAAAAGTTGTTTTCCAGTTATTGTGTGTGGTAAACACAGCCCAAGTCATATGATAGTGTTATAGACTCTGGGTTTTGCCCCCATGTTATGCTAAGATACAAAACACTGGGAGAAAGAAAGCAGCAAAACAGACAGTGGTGCTCAATATGTGTCCCATGTAGTCTGTATCTTGAAACTTTGACCTTTTGTTTGGTTTGAAAGACCTCCAGCCTGGACATGTTGATGAGAATCTGACTGCTATTCAATCTGGCTGTATAAATGGTGGTGAAGTGGATTTGACTGGTCTGTAATTTTCATTTTAAATTTCCCACTGATATTATCTTCATTTGAAAGCTGGCAAGTGAAACACAAGCTCCACACACAACAGTCAAACACAGCAGGTCAAAACAAATTCTACAATGCAAGTCCTGGTGAGTAAAGTAAAACCTTTCTCTAAAACACAAAACGGCAGTATCAGCAATGGGAATGAGGCAGAAGGCAGTTGTTGAGAGTCCAGGTTTATTATATAAAACAATACAAACTGCCGGGTAATGGTGGGAGGCAAAAGGAACAACAAAGCAGAGCTTAAATACAAAACTATGAAACACTGGAACAAAATTAGGAAATAAAGAGTGCAAGGCAGAAAGTTAACAAAACCAAACACTACCTGATAAACACAAGGTAAGGAAAACAAACACAAAAGATAACGTAGCATATAAAAAAGACCATACATATGTCTAGATACATGTATGCTTAGCTACATATATCTAGATGCCATTAATCCTGATTGGTCAATTTCTGCTCAGGATTCAGAAAGTGTAACCCTTTTGTTTCCATTCAGAACTTAGTTCTGTAAAATTTGCAGAGTTTAAATATAAGTATAATTCTATTAAAGATTAACTAAAAATTACAGACATATATGACTGAGAAATCATTAGGCCTTCTTTGAAGGCCTAGAAGGTCCTAAGGATTCCCCTCTGTCTGTGTCACAATCAGAATTTGAATATTTTATTTTTATAATGGTGAAGTGGTAAAAAAAATGGGCAATAGTTGAAAAAGCTGTTTTAGAAGTACCGATAATAAAGGCAGAATATAAAAAATTACTTAGATTATTCAGTAAATCATGCATGGCATTTTTGCTCAAGCATGCTTGTACAGAAAGCTAGGTACTTTTTATTCAGTTACATATTGTTTTACTTAGGTTTACTATTATAATTATTATTACTTTTTATTTACCCTATTATTTTATCCTACTATGTTGCACCTACATTGCTTGGCTGTCAGTCACATCTTTTCTTTCAATATTTGATGAAATTCTCCTCAGTAATCCTTACTATTATGTCCTCTTTTCTTGTATAAATGTACTATTTCATAGTAGAGATGGGGACCTAAAGCTCAGATTTGTGGCTTATCACTAGTTCATTGACTTGCCACTCTGGCTTAAAAGCTTACACTTGCAAGTCAAATCGACATACTATTCACAGACCTGAGACTCACATGATGTAGTCTGATTTACTGAAACGCACCCGAAAATGTGCACAAACGCTGGATTGTCGCTCACCATTAGCATCTACATAAGCCTTGGGTCTCAACTAGTGTTTATTTAAAAAAATATAAAAGCTGATTCTGAATATTGCCCTTATTGCATTCTGCAGATAAGTGACAAGCTCTATACATTTGGTTCTACACACATTGATTAATATTAATATCATAAAATTTAGAGAGTCTAAACTTAAAGACTTAAACCCTCCAACCACCCAAGCTAAACCTTAGCAATTACTTTTGACAGCATAGCACTGGCCTAGTATCACCTTAGCAACAACCAGGGGTACCATACCAACAGCCTAGCTACACCTTAGCAACTGCCTTCCATAACTTAAGCCCTGGGACCATAGCAATGGACTAGAAACACCTTAGCAACAATCTGGAATTCCATAGCAATGACTTTGTCAAGCCCACCCCAGTTTGTTCACTTTACCCCTCTAGTTTTAACAATAAACTCTACAATATCTTTCAACAGCTGTGTTATAGATACATGTAATACAAATCAGAATGTCTACAGTAGACATCACAATTTCTTAATAATCAAGACACAACATCAGACCAGCAACAACATCAGAAATCAGACTAATTTCTACCATTTAAAAATGATATAGAACATAAATGCAGGCTGTGCTTCACATTCCTTTCAAGCATGTGAAGGAAGCCTTTCTGGATAGCAGCAATGTGGGTGCAAACACATGCGCTTGCCACCTTTAAGCTTAGCCACTTGAGCTGCTCAAAGTGGAACGATGGAAGGGGAGCAGGACCATCTTCTCCATCCAGTGAGAGCCAACTGTTCTGTAATGGACATGAAAAGCACCAATCTGTACTAAGGCTAAACTGTCCAGAAGCACCAAAGCAGTCCCAGTCTCCATTGCTGTCCTACTCTATGGAATATGTGACTTACTACACAGTATAAATTATAACATTTATGGGTAACACTTTACATTAAGGGTAGCAAATTTATTGATAAGTATATGCTACTAAGTAATTCAATACTCAATATTTACATATTGATTAACTGGTCTTTAAGCAATAGTTACTGATTAAGTACTTAGTAATTAGTAATTGAGTATACTGTTAACTGATAGTTTAGTTTGTCCTTAGGTCACAGTTTAATTACTTGTTAATTAATTAAATGTGTACTAACTGCTGTTTATTAAATTGATAAAGAACTTATAAGCATGTTTACTCATAAATGAGAACTAACAAGTTCTTAATGTTAATCCTGTTAATTATCAGTTTATTAATCTACTGATTTATTGTAATTAATGTAACTAAATAATTGCCAATTTATTTCCTTCCCAGCAAAGTGATTATTCTTGTTACTAATTATACTACGAGCTCATGATTAAGACTAGACTAGTTAAGTTCTCCCTACTTGTTTTTGTGTCCTCTTAAGTGGAAAATAGACATACATTATCAATTAACTTTTAGTCTGTTAAGTCTTCCCTACTTGCACATCTCATTCATTGACAGGTTGTTTAAGGATCCAAGATTTGGTTTGGGATGGTATCACCCAAAAACAACCTTAAATTCTAAGATAATAAGATAATAGTGTGACAGATACTGCCAGTATGTGCATATTTTATCCCTATGCTTATGAAGGCAGCTGTACTTCTTTGAATAAGCAGCCGGTGTTTAGGCCTGACCAATATGTCAACTTAAGTTTCTGCTGTGATTCACAGTGAAGTGTATATAGGCTACCTTTTATCATGACTTTCTAGAAAAAAATAGTAAATTAGTAGTTGTCCTTTTACTTGGAGAGACACAAAAAACAGTAATTAATTGTTATGCAACATAAAGTAAAGAGTGATTATGGGTGAAAATGTAAAAACAGAGGACAGAGAGGCAGCTGAATATGTGGAGATGAAGGAAAGTGTCCACTAAAGACCAAGGATTAGTCTACACTGTGGAGAAAAATGTAATGATAGAAGAGTAGATTAATTAATAGATAAATAACAGGATTATCACATGAGTACTTGTTAGTTCTCATGTCACTTATTTATGAGTGAACACACATCAGTTCATTAACAGTAATAAGCAGCTGTTAGTACTCAGTTAATGAGTAACTAAGCTGTGAACCAATCAGTTAATAGTGTACTCAATTACTAATTACCAAGTACTTAATCAGTAACTAATGTCAATAATGAGTATTTAATTATATATTAGCATATAATTATCAATTAATTTGCAACCCTTAATTCAGTGCTACTCATTTATTTACTGCATAAACAGAATTTAAAGTGAAAATAATGAAACAATCAAATTCACCTCCCAGTGCAAACGCCCAGTGTTTTTGGTTAACCACCAAAACCATGTTATGACACTCAGACTAAAATGAGTAACCTGAGTAACTTTAAGAAAAATAATAACAAAATGACGAATTTTTCCCTGCTCCCCTACTCACGCAATAAGAGCATATCCAGCTGTCATACAAAAGAAAGTATAAGCTGAACAATTGTTTCACAAGGAATTTCAAGAAATTTCACAAAAAAGAACACTACCTATATGTATACCACTATGTGAGCTCACTATGATGGAAAGATTCAGAGCAGATTAAATTGTTAACCATGTACAGCTATCCTGAAATCCACATCCTATGAAAAGTCCCTCAACAGACAATAAGCCTCCACAAGGAACATAAATATTAAATTATTTTCTGTTAATTTTAGAGCACACTTTCTGTTCATTTGCTGATGTGGCATAATTTTTGCACAGGCCACATTTTATGATTTATTTTCCCACAATATATTAAATTCAAATAAACAGTAAAACTGTGCCTGAAAATGTTTCTTCTAGAAAATCAACAGAAACATGGACTTTGAACAGGGCGCTCGAACTTTTGTACACCACTGTATATTGAGATAGTGTATTCTATGCTTGTTGAAGCTGAGCAGTGGCTGTTTTGCTGAAGTGAGTTTCACCTGCATCACTTCTTACAATAATAAGTTCAATTATCATTAAAAAGCCCAGATGTGGCCCAATCTGTTATCAACAATGAGAATCATTCTTCTTGCTAGTGCCAGTGTTTTGGTTGAGAGCCTCTGTGTTCCTCAGATCACCAGAATCCCCTGTTGAATCCTTCACTGTAACAACACAACAAAGATTACAGCAGATACAACAGTGAATCAGGCCATGGGGATGTTATCTGAAAATGCAGCTGTCACTTACATTGTTACACTTATTCTGGTAGCAGAGCTATCTAAATTTGTGGTGCTGAATCATACTCACTACTAGGACGATCCTTATGCATACTCTGAAGTCTGTGTCTCATCATGTCTTCCTCCTCCGTCTCCTTTGGTTGTATTTTATGCTCACTCTTCTGCAGCACCTGTTTCTGCTTGTCCTCCAGTTCTGCAGGCATTTTTTCATGTCCTGCCAGGTGAGGGCGCTGTGGCCTGTGTCCTTTCAGAACAGGGCACAGCATGGCCTACAGATAATCTTCACAGGTCTCCTTTAGAAGACACACAAAATGTTGTGTGGATGTTATGCAATAAGCAGATTGTATCTTCATACGTTCACCTTGGATGTTCTTTCTGTGATCATTATATGCAAAATAAATGTCACAGTTTGAATGACATCCACAAGGTAGGTGAGAATCTGAGGGTCTTGAGATGTTTAGTTCTGCATTATCACTGTTGTTTTGCTCTTTTTTTCACATGTAAAGACAAAATAACATGTTTTGAATCCATAGTTACTGAATTACACTTACATTCAGTCTTGACAGGTTTGAATCTACATTTCCATTTGTGTTCATGTCTACTAATGACAAGCAAAAAATGTAAAGGATGTTCTTTCTTTCCATAAAACAACACACACAACAATAATGCAGTGTTTGACTGAAGCTCATGACTAAGAATTTTCCTCCTCTAAAAAGGAAAAATCTATGAAAACACACTGTCAGTAGTGAAAGAACTACCTTTCTGCTTGTAAATGATATTTGCTTTAGATCAGTCAACATACAAACACAGTAAGGTGGTGGGCAATGTAACAATATTTTATCGTTGTCATGATATTTAATTTAATAATGAAAATGTCACAATATGCTTTTCTGACCATGAATATCATCAATACTGACCAAATATGCTTCATTACAAAGGCCACATAATTAGGCTTGTTTAATTGAACATAATGCAGTGCAATTTGTAAAACACTGAATAAAAGTCATTGTAGGTTTAATGTTATTATAGTACTTTTTCATATGGGGCAGTACAGGTTCTATTTTGCCTCTTCCAACTCTTTTAAAATTTTGTGATGCATACCATGTATTGTGAAAATGTCTTGAACCATGATATTTTTGCCACATCGTCCACCCCCTAATGCTGACCATAACGTTCACTGTTTTGAGGAGGTAAATATGTCACTAACATTAGCCGGCTAGCTTGGTTTTTAACAATACTTGCTATCGTGATGGTGTCCATGTTTTCCCTCTTTGTAGCTCAAAGGCACGGAGTTGGAAAGTCACGCAATTACAAGCTCTGCCTTCCCAGTTCCAAGCCAAGTTGAATAAAGCGTGTTAAATCCAAACCATAATAAAATGTCACCTGTTCTACTTACAAACACAAATGTGATATGGATTGAAAGTTTAGAATCTGCACTTTCCGTTGAATTCTGCCATTTTCACAAGCTATGAGAAACAATTAATGAAGGCAAATCAAAACACTAATGCAGAAAAGGTAAAGGGGGGAGGCTGTAGGGAGAGCTAAATATTCATTTAGGAAATTTTCTTGTGGTGATGACCAGGAAAAAGCCAGGAATGGAATGCATGCATGGAGACACAACTTTATTTCATTATGTGTAATAATAGGTCTCTAGCTCTCCAGCCCAGCTTCCCTCTCTTTGATGAGGGTGAAGTCTTTACTCCTCCTAAAATTACCCAAATACGTTCAAAGAATCGTTAACCATGGACGTATGTGATTTTATGCCACTGCGTCTGGGGGATAGAAACTATTTTACAGCACCATATGGGCCTGCATCCTATCACTGGTTCTCATCTCTTTATGCCATAGATGAACATGCCAGAACATATTTGACTCCTTTTTTAATCGGTGAAATGCCCAGACATGTCTGAGCATATTTTTGAGGCAATAACTAACCCAGTCTTTCATGACTGGTTGTTTTAGATGTTCAAATCATGAGCTTCTCCTGCCCATTTCCCCTAATCTGTTTCCCCACCTCGTCCATTGTAAAAAAAAACCTAGGGTCTATAGTAAATTACAATGATTTAAAACAATTGTAAATTGGTCACTGTGTATTTAAGCAGAGGCCTGTTTCATAATGACTAAAAAGTTGAGTTTAAAAAGAACATAATCGAGTGCAAGAGGCCCAGATCATGTCTGGTTTTAGGCCCCTGGGCAAAAATGTTTGGCAGACCCTTAACTGGCTACCTATTTTTGGTAGTCAGGAAAACTGTATGATATCACATCAGGTTAAAGGGCAGTGCAGCACCACAAAAGCATTTTTGAGTGCTTGGACTAAAGGCTTGTGGCATCCAAAACTGAAAATCAGGCTATCTAAGGGTATCATTATCTCCCCCCACCCCCTTTTACATCCCTTGTGTGTTATGCGTGTCTACAATGCATAACAGATTAAAAATAAATTCTCTTTGAATTTAATTGGCCTTCTTGTATAAACTTGGTCCTAGAAAAAAGCCTCTTGAAGAAATATTTCCTTATCATAGTCTAATGTAAAGTTAAATTATTAGTGTTTTTTATCTCTATTTAAAGTGACATTTAAAATGTGGTAAACTATACTAGCCAGTAAATATAGAGGTTGAAATCCTTTTAAAACAGCATATATTATTCATCATGAAAATTGTTAATATTGTTGTTATTGTTTCATTCATTTTGTCCAGAAGGAACTATGGCCAACCTTGATTGCACAAAGATATTAGCAAGTTGTCAGACAATAAATTTTCCAAACGTGCCATGTTCTGCTATGGCATGATCATCCTACATACAGTAGTACAAAACTACAAAGCCCCAGAGGGGACAATGGGTAAAAATAAGAATTATTTTGAGGGAACATTTAGCAATTTATGCATGTTTTCTTTTATTCATGGCAACGATTTCTTAATTTGTTCCAACAATTAACAATTCATTGTCTAGTTTTCTTTTAATTGTGTGCATATTTTCTTTTATTTGTGGGTACATTTTTATAATTAATTCTCATTTTATTTTAATCATACACATAAACATTAATCATACACATTTCTTTTTTAATGTTGTGGTCATTTTCTTTTATTCATGTGCAAACAAAATAAATGTATATAGATAGAGGCTGTTTTATTTGTCCTGTGCACAAGTAGGCTAACATTTCCCTGAAACTCTGACAGGTTTTGATGTGTTTAGATTTATGCGATAATGGACAGAGGTGTGCTCATTATGTTTGATTTTGATTTGAGTGCTTTATGAGGACTTAACTACATATAATGAAAACTGTGGATATAACATCATGAAAATGCCTAAAATTAATAATGTAGCCCATGAATGTTTCTGTGTGTGTTTAACTTGAGTATGTTTGAGTTGTTAACGGTGAACATTTCTTCTGGTAATTAATGATGGCCCCTAGCACTGCAGCTGGACTTGTGAGCAAAACCAGTAATAAATGGCTGCATTGTGGCTTCATCTCTGTTAAATATAATAATTAGAAAATGCAGTTCATTAAAAGTTGTGGTTTTAGTTTATTGTTTATTGTTTCACCAGGAAACTGTAACTGCACTGATGAATCTACATGCTGTTTGCTGGTTAATGAAGCCCTGCTGTGAAGAGAAGCTACAATGTCTTCATAACCGACCCACATCTCTGCCCATTATCACATAAATTTAAACACATCAATACCTGTCAGAGAGCTTCAGGGGACTGTTAGCCTACCTGATCTGACTTGTGCACAAGACCAATAAAATAACCCACAATATTTTGTCTGATATGAAAAAAAGAAAATGTGTGCACAATTAAAAAGAAAATGTGCATGATTGAAAGAAAATAAGAGTTTAAATTAATTGTTGGAAAGAATTAAGAAATCATGGCCATGAATAAAAGAAAACATGCGTACAAATTGCAAATCATTCCCTCAAATTAACTTTTATTTTTACCCCTGTTCCCTTCAGGGCTCTGTACCAAACAAAACAGCAGAATTAACATAAATCCAATCAGTAGTGTAACCCTTCTCTATAAAGCATGCATGCGCTTGTGACAAGCACAACATTTACCCCAATGAAGACGATAAAAAAAATAAACTGACAGCTGTAACTACAGAGTCAAAGAAAACACCATCATAAACATAAAAACCGAGGCTGTTCAGCATCCTAAGATAAAGTATACTCCTTTGGCGGGCATGAAAAACGAACCATTTGTATCTTACCTTTATGCACAGAAGCAGACAGTTACATAGTTCACTTCAATCAACAACGCAGCAACTTTTAACTCATTCTGACTATTTGTATTTGTACTTGGCTTTGGAAACTGGCATGCTCTTCTTACAGGTCCCTAGGTTGCTTGACCAAACTAATAGCTGATTTGCTAAACAGTGACTGAAGGAGAAAATGAAGCAAAGGTTCAGGAACGATATGGAAACTATTGCAGTGTTAATTGTTGGTAAACAATGACATTAGTAAAATTGGTTTCACTTTTTCCGCAAGTAAAGTGAACATTTTCTGATGTAAAGGCGGCGGAAGGGCATAAGGGTCTTTAAATAAAGTTCTTGATACGAGTTAAAGCAGCACCATGGGCTGGCAAGGGGTCTTTACAGTCCTAAGGAACACGGTGTAAATTATTAAAAATGTTGCTTTATTAGCCACACTCTGGAAATGATTTACTTATTATTATACATACACCCATACAGAACTAAACTAACTCCATCTCCCAACCTTTTTTCTGAGTGAACGACTGCCCACCTGTCCGGCCAGACACTGATGGACGATTGTCTGTCAAGCTCTCCTGCTACCCGCTTCAGACCAGTTGCCCACGCCCCAGTCACCGCCACCTGCCTTGGACTAGCTGCCCACCCGACACTAAAGTGTACTCCGAACTATTATTACTACTACTACTATTAATATTAGTAGTATAATAATTTTGTAGGTAGTTTGACCAGATGAGGATGGGTCCCCCCTTGTGAGCCTTGGTTCCTCCCAATGTTTCTTCCCCAGCTCTGAGGGAGTTTTTCCTTGCCACTGTTGCCACTGGCTTGCTCACCTGGAGGATTTACATTTCATGTCAAAACTTTGTCCTTAATGGATTTCTGTGAAGCTGCTTTGTGACAACATCTGTTGTAAAAAGCGCTATACAAATAAATTTGACTTGACTTGAATTTGATTTGAATCTAACAAAATTCGCATGAAAAAAGAAACTTGCTGAGCCTGCATGACAACTTCTAGCTCTCAAAGAAAAGAGCTTTGTGGTTTCTACAATATTTATATTCGTTACCATTCATTCCATACCACAAAAGAAACTAAAGGATTTTGACATTGTTTCAGTAAAACAACCAAAAGATACTGTTGCATTTGCATGAATGCCTTTACAAAGGCAAACTCTGTTGCTGTTGTTAGTCATCAATACCATAAAATAAACTCAGAGTTAGCGACTCAGAATCATCCCCTGGAGAGAAATATTATAAAAACTCTTAAAGCAACTTGATCAGATAAGTGATATGTGACACACAGATGCAAATCAGAGTACATTTAGAGGGAGAGTTTTGTAAATGTAGGCATGCATATTCTGATAGATAGATGTCAGATTAAAACTCTCAGCATGGTAATCACTGGGCTGATGGACATGCCAAGTCACCAACTATGCTTCAAATGACAGACACAAACAAGCAAACAAACAAAAAAAGGAAAAAGGAAAAAGAAGTATAAAGAATACCTCTCGATGATCTGAAGGTTGCTGTGAGCTGTGGGACTAAAATGGAGACCGAGGGGCGGTTTCACTTCCTCAGGATTTCAGGATAACTTACACCAGCCGTTTTTTTTCCCTCCAGATATTAAAGAAGCACAATTGCTTCTACTGTTAACACAACAGAGGTTCCTGACAGAGAAGCTAATATATCAGTCCTGTTGTCAGGGTTCACTTACTGTTCATGCTTGTCTTAGAACATTGAAAGAGAATTGCAGGAATACAAGTGCAACTCTAAGGATAAGAAAAGATCCAATGGAAACCAGGAAATGATTCAATTACTGTGGAGCTTGGAATGTCTGAAGGGCTTGCAAGGTTTTAAAGACACATTACACTTTTTTCCATTGCTCAGTAAGAATACTCAGCACATTCCCATCTGATACCATGACGTGTATGAATCACTGCGCTGAATGGTGTCTGATAATACATCATTACATTACAGTACAAATGACAGTCAGTAAGTATGCACATAAAACAGCTCCAGCTTCAGGGGTCCAGAAAGGAGCATCTTATTATATTTGTATTGGTCTGAACTGTATGGTTGCATCACTTAAGGTGAAAAAAAATATTTTACCTCCTAAGCAACATGTCTGCCTCCTTCACATCCTTGCAGTGTGTTTTGGAGCAAATATAGCAATCTTGCAAGGATGTATTTTAGCTGTGATATTTTGTACCTCATTCCTAATATGTTAAGAGATAAAACATATACATGCACAGATTTGAGACAATCTTTAAAAGTGCGACTATAGGCCTTAATTCTTCTCTTTCTCTTTATTTTTCTATTTCTCCATCATAACTGCATTTTTTACAATCACTCTGAAGCTTTTTTTAGTACTAAGTTGCAAGCTTTTGCAAGCATTTATAATTTGATCTAACAAAATGCACAGTAAATTGCAATGTATTCAGGCTGAGACTGAGCGAGTAATGGAAAGAATTTGGAAATTGTGTTCACTGGGGCATAGGCAAGGGGTGGCCAGTGTCGTCCTCCTGTGAAGAGTGTCCTTAGGCCACCCCAGTTAAACGAAGAGAGATAGTCATCTACTATCAATGAAGCAGTCATCACTAAAATGTTCTGCTATATTACGTGAAGCGTTTTACAGTTCAGTGACTGCTGCTCAAGACCATAATGTTAGTCTCGCTCATTTTGCTTAAGGAAACAGCTGACAGTAGCTTTGTACATTTGGAAAAGCACCTGAATAACTCTGTACATCTGGTATATTACAATATTTTTGTCATACACTGTGCTCTATGTCCTGGCGGCCTATTGCTCTGCTTTAGTATTTTCCCTGCTCCCAATACACCTGATCCAACTAATCAGCTCATTGACAACCCTTTACTGAGCTGAAGCGGGCATATTAAAGGAAGGAAAGCACTAAAATGTGCAGGACAGTGGGCCTCCAGGACCAGGGTCGAGAAACACTGCTCTATGTGAATTACTGTAACATTACTGTAACTGGAGATTTAAACAGTTGTCAGCAGAGAGTAGAAATAATACAACACAAAGTTTTTACATAATCTAATGGAAAACGGGAAAAATCACCTTATTTTTCCAGCGTGAAATGATATTTACAAATGTGATTAACTGGTTAATAATGCTATTATTTTTTTAAACTATATATGGAATTATGACCATACTAATCACTTTTACCCAGTACACTTCAGCAGTGCTGCTTTGTGGGCTACATTAAGTGAAATCAGCAATACAATGGTAAGATGAGGTAACTATCAAGAAAAGTAATTACTAACATTTACTATTGGATAGTATTGTCTATCACTTATGATGTAAGCTAAATACATTTTAGAGCTGAGTACATGAGTGTTAAATAATACAGGCTAGATTTCATTAGAGGCGAATCTAGTGTGAAATCTCAAGTAAACAAAACAACTTTTAAAGTTTACTTTCCAGCTTTTTAGAATCACAAATTTACAAATTTTGAACTTTTGAAGGATTTATTTTTTTTTAATGATGTATCTAATTTGTTCTTCAGTATTTAGTGCACAAATGATGGTCATGAACAACTGTTCATCATGAATAGTCACTAGCTATGTGGAAGCACTGCCGGTTCACAGAAATATCTACAGTTCTGTAATGAAATAAGTGAATACATAAATAAAATAAATGCTACTATGCATGTCATAATATGCTTTTCTGCTTTTCTATATAGGGTTCTATATAGCATCAAAAAGGGTTCTTCTATTGATACAAGCTTGACATCATAACAAAAGTAGGACACTTTTAGGTGCTATATAGAACCATTGTCAAAAAGGTTCTATATAGACCCATACACAGCATTCTCCATCAATCTGACTAATCACTAATAAAAATACAATTGACTATATAATGAATTGTAGACAGTCAACAGTATCAGGAATCAGTCCAGTTTATTTATACAGTTGCAAAGACACATTATAATATATATAGCAGCACTGTTCATAGCAGCTCAGTACCTCTTCACTGAAAAATAGATATTACAACAGAAAAATATAAAGCACAGCAGTATTTGTGTAGCAGCTCAGTAACTTGTACTGCACCATTGATTTCATCCACTGAAAGCACATCCAGCTGCACCTTAACGGAGCGAATGGCAAAAATGTGTGCTGACCTCAGGCTCAGTAATAATGGTCAGCTGACTGTGCTGCTCAGTGGCAGTTTAAGTTGAATTAAATGAATTTTCAAGTGAAATGTATAAAATGTACAGTACCAGACAATAGTTTGGATACACCAAATAGAATGTACAATTTTCGTAATCTTCAAAGAGAAGATTTAGATCTAAAAGCTTAGGTATAAGTGTTTGAAATTTGTTGCTTTAAAAAAATGAAAAGAAAAAAAAAATAACAGTGTATCCTGTTCCCCTACCCACCCAGTACAACAATATCAAACTCTACAAAAATAGACAGATTAATCTGTGAAACAACAATGCATTTACAGTATGACGATAATTGATAAAGTCTTCAGTTTCTCATACAACAACTACTGCCAATAGTTTTGGAAAACCAGGCCCAGAACAATCACTGTGTGACTTCAATTTCACAGTGGGGCTCACAATTGCTAGTCATGTACAACTATCCTGAAAGCAACAAGCTCATATTGGATCCACTGATTTTAGTTTAGCACACTGTTGTTTAGGCATATGAATACTGCCAATGACCACCAAATAAAAACTATTTTAGTGTGTATAATTGTTATCAATATAGCTACTCCCATAGTTTATCAGAAAAGAGGTAGAGTGTGGCTAAAAAGGGCATGGATGGGGGTGGGGGTGGGGGTTGGGAATGGGGATGATGTTGATGCCTGACAGAAACAAAAGCAATGCACTGAAATGCTGTTAGAGGCCTCTAGCTTATTTATCTTGGAGAGTTGCTGAAAGCACCAAGCTCTTTTTGTTTTAACATATAACATATTTTAGAAAAGCATTTTTTAGAAAAGAAGTTTTGTTTTCTTGTTGTTTTGCTGACTGCATTTCAATACCAATCAGTAAGACATTCTGGTGTCTGAATCAATTATGATATTATCCTTGGTTGAGATCCTCTGTGTTCTTCAAATCAACAGAAGCCTTGTCTTCATTCACTGTAAAAAAAATAATAATAATTATAAATAAATAAAAAAAATAATAATAGAAAGGATCAAACAGGCCACATCAATATACAGCATCTAAATTTAAAAGAATAGTTTGGCAAAAAAACTAATTTACACAACTTTTCCCATTCCCCCAAATGTAGTCAATCTGAAGCTTCTTTGGTTTTGCACTGGAGCTACAAGGCTAATGTAGCTAACAAGCAATGGAACTCGATTTATTTGTGCAGTCTGCATGATACTGATTGATGGAGTATAAGCTTGTATTATTTGTCAGCCACATCAGTCTTGTAGCTCCAGTATAGGGTCATCCCTATGCTCTCAGGGTCATGTGTTCTATAGACCATTCATTTTCTCACTGGAATTTCTAGGCAACATCTCTTTGCTTCTTGGACCCTATGTTCCCTGGCCTGATATACCCTGTTTGTAATATTGGAAACAGCCCTGTATTTCCAGGGTCCATGTTCCCTTATTGGAATTTTCTTGGGCAATATCTCTATGTTTCCATGTTACCTCAATCATATTTTCTCAACATTCCCGTATTACAACACATTCTGACTAAACATTTCAGTGAACGAGAACAGAAATCAATTCAGTGATACGTAGCATTTAAACGGTTTTAGTCATACATTTTGAACATCACAATATTGATGTTAAAATAGTGTTGTTCAGCATTGTAAAACATTAGCAAAGTCAGCATTTGTGCGCATAGTGGAATCTTTGAGCACATCCTCAGCAACATCTACTTTTTGTGTCAACGCTGTCAACACTATTTTTAACTTGACCTTATCGATTTTCCCTCAACATTTCCCCTACACCATCTCAAATTTGTTACTTTATTCTGTTAATATGCTAGTTAGCAAGCTATGGGCTACACAACTAGCAACCATAAAAAAGACAAAGCAATTTGTCTTACGTGCGCCACATTTAAGACAAAGCAATAATTCAAAACACTTATCTATTCTACACTCTCATTTTTCAAAAAATGGACTGAATTGCAAAGTTTGCTTAGCTAGTTAATTAGCACACTAATCCAAAATGCATTTCTATTGAAAAAAAATGTGTTCCTCTTTTTTTCCCTGTATGACCTTTGATGAACCACAAGCATGGAAACTCTTTCATAGGTTCCCTTAATGTAACACTTTGAAATATGATAGCTAAACGTGTGGCCCTGGGAACATAGGCACACTCCCCTCCAATACAAAACTAAAGAAGCAAACTTCAGACATGACCAAACGTCTTGGCTGATCAACTACTTTTGAGGTAAGTGTAAAATTGACTTCTCCCTGAAATATTTCATTAATAATTTGAGGTTAAATTCCCAAGACTGGCTTCAAAGCTTCTTTGCCTGAAAATCTGGTTATCAACAACTATACTTGTACACAAGTCAGCTCCATTTGTGTTGTGAATTATACTCACTGTTAGGGCGATTCCAAGTGAGACTTCTGAGTCTCGGCCTTAACACGACTTCTTCCTCTGGTTGTATTTTGTGCTCACTTTTCTGTAGCACTTGTTTCTGTTGATCCTCCACTTCTGTGGCCACTTTTTCACGTTCTGTTGGGTGTTCCTTTAGAGAGCACTGTATCACATGTCCATTCAGATTGGGGTGTGGCATGGCCTACTGATAATCCTCCCTGTCTCTGTACCCCTGTGTGTTATAGAACATACACAGCACATCAGGAAATAATACTCCAAAAACCATCCAAAGTATCAAAGTTGACCTGATCAGAAAAGTGAATTCACATCTGTTTTTGACCTTATTTGCAAATCAGTCATTTAGTTTTGTTTAAAAATAGACAAAAGTACATTGCTAAACACAGTAGTAACAGCTATCCTGAAATACGAATTTTGTCCATACTTGTGTCCATTTTTATAAGTTACAGAATGACATTAAGTGTCAGATACCATGTAAGCATGTATATATAGCCCTCTATTGCACAGTGTTGCCTCAAGGTAACAAACTCATTTTCTTCACTGTATAGTGATGCATAGTTAATGTTGCAATTCTAACTGCATCAAAAATTACTTGATTCTTTTTATGCATCAGCATAGTTATTTCTGGTTTAAATTATTGTTTGCTTTACAAGAAATCAATACATTCCTTCACAAAGCTGCATAATTTTTTTATTTTTTTAATAAAATGTTTTTTTTAGTATTTTTAATATATTTTAAGATCAACAAATTGTTAACTTTGTTTAGTGTCATTCCAAATATTTATATTTAAAAATCCTGTTTTTTCATGACACTCTGTCATTTTTTTCCATTGTTGCACAACGTTGCCTCAAGGCAACATAATACAAAAAGACCCTGCACACACATGCAAGTAAAGAGAATCAAAATTTTTTTTAGCATCAGTCAAATAATTTGTGCAATAGAGAGTTATGATTACTTTAGAGCTCGATTTAGGCATGCAGTTTGCATGGTGCTTGCATTACTACCAAAGGAATTTGCCAAAGGAATTAGCCTTGAAACTCCGGTGACACCAAACATCATGGCTGAACAACTACATTTGAGGTTAGAGAAAAATTGTGTGAATTTGACTTTTGCTGAACTATTTCTTTCGGTGTGGTCAAATGTATTATGTAAGATCACAGCTGCAGGGTTGAAAACTTTTTCAGTTCCTAGAAATAAAACCAGCAACTATTGCATTTTTATCCAAAGGAACCCAATTAGAAAGGTGATCTCACATCTGTAATTTTTTACTTCATTTAAAGTTTAAACTTCTTTTAAAATGTAGGAGAGCATATTATCAGATTTCCTGCAAGCTGTCAAACAAAACTCTGACCACGTATTTTCTACTGCTGCACTGCATGACAAATCTCTGAGACTGAGGGAAATGCAAACTATGTTTAAAATTACACAAACTTTTTCCTTTTTTTAGTATATTATGATATGCATGGTGACAATCGATCTTTGGTGCATTTAAAAAAAAAAATACCTTACAAAATGATCAAAAAATGTCTCCACTACTCACTTGCTTGGTGGTGCTCCGTTGCAGGATGGTGTTGTGGTTTCGCGTTCTTCCGTTGTACCTACATTATTTTCCCTCCAGGTCCTAAAGAGTCACAGTTAACATAACACAAGATCCTTACAACAAAACAAATAATGTATAAGTCTAGTTTTTTTTGTTTTTTTTTTGCATTAACTTGCAGTTTTTGCGTTTTATCACTTTGTAGTAATTGTATTGAAGGCAAGACCTGCCAAAAGGGTCATAAGAGATTCAGTGGACAGAGTACCAAGCAGCGATTGCTGTAGAACCACTCTAACTACAAGAATGTCTGAATAGTCTGCGGCATATCACTGTTGTCGGAAGAAAACCTTGCATCTCCAAAATGGTAACTTTACAGGAGAAGGAAAAAACCTACTTTACTTTTAATGTAAGTCAACGGAACCAGACTTTTTTCTTGTGGTCCATTCATTATGAAGTTTACACACATTGTAAAGAGCAACAGGGTTTTTCAAATTATGTCAAAAACTGAAAAACAACAAAAATAGAGATACAAGGTTTTCTTCCAACAGCAGTGATATGAAGGTATATTGCTGCTGTTTTCCTTTCATTACTCATCAAGAACAATCATCACACTCCAGTCAGACTCCATTCATGCCATGTTTATTTCACTGCAAGGGGTTAAAAAAAACAATATTCTATTGCCTCGAATTGCATAGAGTTATTATGCTGGTTGCATAATCTCAAATACACTTACTTATGTGGTTTCCAACCTACTGTTTTCTAAACACATTGAAAAAAATTATTTTGCATAGCTAAAAACAGTAGTTTAAGCAGTCTTGAAGTCAAAATTCTGCCCAGTTTTGTTCATGTTTACAGACAACACTTCATATAGTGCCAGAAACAACATAGACTATGTCTACTTTAAATTACTGAACAACTCAATACATTTTGAGGCAAATATGTGATGACATGCTGTTCGCACAGCGCTAATTGGTGGCTCTGTTATAATCACTGCTGATTCTGGGATTTTTTTGTAGGTGGGGCAGTAATGGGGCCTTCAATTTCTAAGAGCTCCATAATTACTCACAACATCTCTGTAATATATTTGTATCTATTATTCACATTATACATATATATTATTATTATTATTATAGTATGTTTTACATTTGGCAGTAGACATGGTAAAATTTAATCGTGAGGCTAATGTTTATATTTTATATAAAGTTTTGAAATATTTGTTTAAAATAACCTATTGCATACCATCATACTAAAGTCAGTGTGTACAAAATTTCTTAATCTCCTTTTAAGATCCCTCCTCAACAGTTATTATAAACAAAGATCATTCTAAAACCACACTGTTATTAGTGTTCTAAAGGCCTATACTGGTGCCATAAGGTGTGAAGTGCTTGGACCCCTATGATTGCCACTCGGCATGTAATTTGCAGACGAACACTTAGCTCTCATAGGGGGTACAGTCTACAGAAACCAACATGTTCTACATGAATCAGATAAAAAGGAAGTGGTACCTGACTGTCTTCGTTGTAAACAATGTCAGCGTACGCGTACTGGCCTTTTTGCACCCATCATTCTGAAGCTATTGAAGACAGATGTCATATTTGTGAAAATGAAACCAACTGCTCAAGGTTTCATTTAGTTATACCATTAAAGCACCGATTTTTAGTAACTTCAGCTGAGTTAAAATTATCCAGAGGCACTCCTGAAATGCACAATTCACGTGAGTAGCATATCCATTATTTAAATCCAGGAATTTCACTGAAGGCCAACTAGTTTGTCAATAACGTGACTAAAAGTGGCAAGTGTCTGCTGGATGGGTCCTTAAGAGGCCAATCAAATTTCTTTGGGGCCAGCGCTCCTGTGGCCCCGCCCATAGATCGACCCTTGGTTATAATCATTTGTTGCTTTTTAGCTACATTAGCCTCATAGCTCCAGTGCAAAACAAAGGAAGCAAACTTCATGCATCAGCCATGCATATAGATTGAGGGTAAAATTGTGTAAATTTGACTTATACGGTTCCTTTAAGAACTTGAAATCAAATTTCTTGCTGCAAGATTAAGGTTACATAAATACTTATTAAACCATTTATGTGATTCATAGCTACATTATCTGAAAACATTATCAACAATAAAAGAGCTGTAAGGGCCAGCTATGTTTCTGTTTTTCATTATACCCACGTTTAGGACAATGCCCATGATTACTACCACCTTTACTCCTCAGGACCTCTTTCTTTTCTGTCTCCTCTGCTTGCATTTTATGCTCTCTTTACTGAAGCGCCTGTTTCTGCTGCTCATCTGGAATTTTTTATGTCCATCTGGGTTGTGTTATAGAGGGCATTCTGGCATGGCATCATTTTGTCTAGAGTACGCCACTTTTCCCACATCTCCAGCAGGACACTTTTCCACAATAGTAGAAAAGTTTCTCGTAAAATGTCACTCTACGTTTGATTTTTTTACAAGGTTGAAGTCAGCTTTTCATTCGCCAGCTTCTTGTTTGAAATTTTCCCATTCCACCTTAAATGGTGCAGCAGTTACATTCTGTTACCTCAGGTACAATTAAATTTGAACGATAAGCTCACTTTAACTTTGTGACCTTTTAGCGATTGACAGTTTCTCGTCGCAGATTAAACGTATTAGGAAACCAACTGGAGTGCTTAAAATGCAAATTCGTCTTACATTTTTCTCTTTGCCTTTTCGTTAGCTGCTAGCTAGGCTAGATTGTCTGTGTTGCTATGGTGACCAGCTGTCGGCGCACCTTCAGGGTTAAAGGGTGAATTGGCGGTTCTACATTCAGTCCAGCGTTTAAGACCATTTATTGTTAAAACTGTGTTAGAATGATCAGCTGAACTTTATTTTACTGCAAAGGAGGGTTATTTTATTTTTACATAAAAAAATCTAATTCTGCTGTGGAGCCACAACAGGGCAGTAAAATAGCTGCATGTGCTTTCCTATTTCCTGTACACCTCTTATACAGGCTTCCAGTACGCCTATTCAGTCTGGGTTGTTTGTTTGCAAGTAAAGCAAGTGTTTTCCTAGTAATTGTGTATACAGACCCTGATTGGGGTTTGTCCTCATGTTACACTAAATGCACGAGTAACAGTGGTGCTACAAAAGTGAGTGACAGTAAATGTATATCTTGAAATTCTGACTTTTGGTATGGTTTTAAAAGAATTTCAGCCTAGAACTGTTGATGAGGATGTGCCTGCTCTTGCTGTACGAATGGTGGTGAAGTGTATCTGAATGCTTTGTAATATTCATTTTAAATTTCCCACTGATATTTTCTTTATTTGAAGGTTGAGCACAAGCGTTTTGCATGACAGTCAAACAAAACATGTCAAGACAACGACTGCATCTGGAACAGGCAAGAGGAGAATGTAAACACTAGGTTATTCAAGAAACATGAGAAACTTTCAAATTGAACATCAGTTCCAGAAACACTTATTAGAGTTTCAGAGATCAATATTATTCAAATCTGAGTAGACTGACCTGAAGGATGTTTACAGATGCCATCATCATTATCATGAATGTGCATGACAAAAAGTAAAAACATTTTCATTTGAAGTGATGAAATTATGAAAACATAATTCAAAGTCTGTCTAGTGTGCAAACCTACATTTTCAATGGAAAAATGTGAAAAAGATGTTTTTTCAAGGGTTCTTTAGTACAGAAAATAGTTCTATACAGAACCATGAAAACAAAGATCCTTTCGCATGATTACATGATTTATTGCTTGGTGAGATGGTTCTTCAGATTACAGATTTACAAATGTAAACAAAAACACATTCAGTAAACAAATAATTAAAAAACTTTATTTTTTTACTTTTAGAAATTCATAGCATTTGTTATATATAAAGAAAATTCTAAAGAGCCAGTATCTATTATATTTAATTTGCATACAATGTTTGTCTACAGAGAATGCATGGTTTATTTTACGCACCGTGCATTCTCCAGAAGAGTTCAAGTCAGTTTATCACATTTATGCCCTGCTAAAATGGCCCCAGTCTACTGTAAGTGCTGCTATTGTGAAGTGGAAATGGGAGCAATGACATCTCAGCCACGAAGTGGTAGACCATGCAGTCACAGAACAGGACCATCGAGTGCTGAAGTGGGGAAAAATTGTCTTTATTTGTTTCCAACACTCACTACCAAGTTCTAAACTGCCTCAGGAAGTGATGTCAGCACAAGAACTGTTCATCAAGAACTTCAAGAATCAGGTTTCCATGGCAACCACAACCTTACAGGGGCAATAAGTCTAATATTAGAGGCAAGGCAAGTGGTGCTTCAGGGGGTCAGAAAAGTTTAAAGAGGGTGCTATGCCTATGACAGCTGCAGTTGCCAATTTTTCCGAAGAGAAGAGAATTAGGCAGATAGGCATCCAGTCAGACATAATCAGAACATCATTTGCTACATCCATAGTAACACTGAAATCAGTGTTAAAAGTATTCAATATGAACTTTCAGTGTTCAGTTGCATGTCAAGTAAGATATTTTGGTTGAAAAAATTGCATTTGAACAAATTGGCATTTGTTGAAAATGATATACTAGGTTACACACATATTTTCCAGAAAGTTGAAATTATTAATGAACCACTGACCTAATGACATGTATTATGAAAATAATTAAGTATGAATATGAATATGAATAGTTGCATCAGGTGTATTGGGAGCAGGAGGGATTTTAAATTGTGCAGGGCAGTGGAACTCCAGGACCAGTGTCAAGAACCATTATTCTAGAGAACTGTGTGGCAACAGTTAAGGGAAGGCCCTTTCCTGTTTCTGCATGACAACGTCCCATGCAGAAAGCATGACCCATACATCAGTACTTAATGCTCTTATAGCTGAATGGAAGCAAATTCCTTCAACTATCTTCCAAACTTTTGGAAAAAGCCTTCCTAGAAAAGAGGAGGCTCTAAAAGATGATTTATAATAAATGACACATACAGATAATATACAAAAAATAATACCCAAACCAGTACAATACAATGACAACAAACTATAATTAAATGATAACACTACATACAAAAAAACAAGACAAACCAAAAAAGAAAATCTTTGCTTCACAAAAAAAACCCATCATCTCCTTTCAGTAAGATCACAGCCAACTGCACGATAACAGACAGCAAATAGCACCAGTGTGTATTTACATCAGCTTCAGAGGCAGTTACTGCTGAGGTACTCTGCTGAGATCATTTATAAACTAATACAAAATATAGTACGTAAAATGTAGTAATACACAGAATACTGCAGAAGAGTTTAAGATGAAATTAACAGTAATAAATGAATTTCCTTGTGCGAAGACACAATGGTTTTTCTCTTCCACCCAGTGCAGTATAAGACACTGCAACTAACGTCACTAAAATGTACAAATTACATTTTTTAATTTAAAAAGACTAATTTCTTTTCAAGTTTCATCCTCCAGAAAAGCTTATAGTCTAGTATGACAACCATATCATGAAGATTGTGTCTAATGCTAAGAGAGGTGTTTTTTTGACCACCTGTGGACTGCATCTTCACACAGACACACACAGACACATACACACACACACACACTAACATGGAGTTGGTGCCCCCTAGATCTTGGAGTGTGTCTGTGGGAATTTTTGCCCATTCATCCTGAAGAGCATTTGTGAGATCAGACACTGATGCTGGACGAAAGGGCCTGGCTCAAAATTTCTGTTCTAGTTCTTCCCAAAGGTGTTCAATGGGGTTGAGGTCAGAGCTCTGTACGGGCCAGTCAAGTTCTTCCACACCAAACTCACCCAGCCATGCCTTTATGGACCTTGCTTTGAGCACTGGGGCTCAGTCATGCTGGAACAGAAAAGGTTCTTCCCCAAAGTGTTCCTACAAAGGAAGCATACAATTTTCCAAAATGTCTTGATCTGCTGAAGCATTAAGATTTCCTTTCACTGGAACTAAGGGGTCTTACAGGTGGCAAAATGTAGTCAGGCAGGTAATGTTCTCCTGGCACTCACCAAACCCAGACGTGTCCATCAGTCTACCAGACAGAGAAGTGTGATTCATCACTTCAAAGAATACATTCCCACTGCTCCAGAGTCCAGTGGTGGCATGATTTACACCTCTCCATCTGACACTTGGCATTGTGCTTGGCGATGAAACCCATGCCATGAAGCTCCCAGCACAAAGTTTTTGTGTGGTGATGTTGATGCCAGAGGAGGCTTGGAACTCTGCAGTTAGTCAGCAGAGCGTTGGTGACTTTTACACATTATGTGCCTCAGCACTTGGCGACCAGCTCTGTAGCTTTAAGTGGTCTGCCACTTCGTGGCTGAGTTGCCGTGGGTTCTAAATGCATCCACCTTTCAATAATACCACTAACAGTTGATCGTGTAATATCTAGGAGGTAAGAAATTTCACAAACTGACGTTACAACAGTGGCATCCTATCACAGTACCACTGTGGAATTCAGTGAGCTCTTTAGAACAACCCATTCTTTCACAAATGTTTGTACAGACAGACTGTATGGCTAAGTGCTTGATTTTATACACCAGTGGCCATGGGACCGAATGAAACACCTGAATTTAGTGATGAAGGGGTGTGTCCCAATACTTTTGTCCATATAGTGTATGTAATTGCAATACAAATATTGCAATAATAATTTTTTTTTAATTAAGAAAATGTGTCTACATCTATTAACAACAATAATTAGATTATTCTTTTTTGAGTGCCTGTGTGTCCAGATTCCTCTGAAACTTCCTTTACTGTAAGAACAAAACAAAAATAACATAGGTACATAGTTACTGAATTAGACTACATTAATATACATTCAACAACCTCAGGACAAATGCCTTGCTTAGAGCACACCTGCTGGGTTATGGTTAGGAGTATTTCAGCAAATTATCATCTTAGATTAAACTTGTGACTTGGTCTATAGCATGTTTTCTGAAAATGATGACATCACCAACTTTACTGGTAATAAGATTCAACCTACATTGGTGTTGCATAATTATACTCACAATTAGGTCACTCCCCATAATTACTTCCAAGTCTGGGCCTTGGCATTACGTCCTCTTCCATCTCATTTGGTTGTGTTTTTACGGCCAGTTTTCAGCAGCTTTTGTTTCTGCCGCTGCTCCATTTCCACAGGCTTTTTCCACATCCTGCCTGGTTTTCCTCTAGAGAGCACTTTGGCTTGCAACCGCTCTGATTGGGGTATGGCATGGTCTACAGATAATCTTTACAGGCCTCCTTTGGAATGACAAAAATTCAATTATATAATTACATGATTAATTTCTCAGTTGATATACATTTACACAATACTTTACACAATACTGAAATACATTTACAGTCAATATTGATGATTTGTATTGATGTCAACAAATAACAAGCAAAATAGCAACAAATGTAAAGGATGTTTTTTCATTCCACAAAGCAAACTTTACACCAAATTCAAATCATTATAAATATAGTCGCAAGCAGCAATTCAGGGGTCCAAGCATGATTATGTACGTGTGCCTGGCATAGGACCGGAGTAGTGTAATGATTTTAGGTGCCAGTTACTTTAAAATGCTACAGTAAAATGACTTCATCTTATGGTATGTGCTTTGTATGAGCACCTATCGATTACCGAAAAACTATGTAATGGAAATAACTCTCTTATGATCTCTTATGAATTGGCAAATAGGTTCAACATGCCTATAAAGAGATTTCCACCAATCTTTGCACCCTATTTCAACATCAGGCCTTGAGCATGTATACCAAGTTTGGCGTCTATCGGGCAATGTATTCTTGTCACTACACTTCTGTGTTAAAAATGTATAGAAATATATATGTACATAGACAAAGATATTTCAACTATAAGACCATACATGTGAAGTATTTTGATAATTATTTACTATCAGATTCCAAGTTTTAAGACTAGTTTTGAGATGATCAGATATAAATCGTGGCACTAGTTTGATTGAAATGTGTGTTTTTCAAACAGTGAGCATTTGTAGAAAAACAGTAAAAGTTAGTAAATTACTTGTATTGACAAAGTTGTCAGGCTCACAAATGTGCATTATATGATCACAACTGCATGTTCACCGATCAGGCATAACATTATGACCACCTCCTTGTTTCTACGCTCATTGTCCATTTTATCAGCTCCACTTACTATATAGGTGCACTTTGTAGTTCTACAATTACAGACTGTAGTCCATCTGTTTCTCTGCATACTTTGTTAGACCCTTTTACCCTGTTCTTCAGTGGTCAGGACCCCCAATGGACCCTCAGAGAGCAGGTACTATTTGGGTGGTGGATCATTCTCAGCACTGCAATAACACTGATGTGGTGGTGGTGTGTTAGTGTGTGTTGCACTGGTCTGAGTGGATCAGGCAGAGCAGTGCTGCTGGAGTTTTTAAACACCTCAATGTCACTGCTGGACTGAGAATAGTCCACCAACCAAACATATCCAGCCAACAACTGAAGAACAGGATAAAAGGGGGCTAACAAAGTATGCAGAGAAACAGATGGACTACAGTCTGTAATTGTAGAAATACAAAGTGCACCTATATAGTAAGTGGAGCTGATAAAATGGACAATGAGCGTAGAAACAAGGATGATGTTGAACATGATCGGTGAACATGCAGTTGTGATCATATAATGCACATTTGTGAGCCTGACAACTTTGTCAATACAAGTAATTTACTAACTCTTACTGTTTTTCTACAAATGCTCACTGTATATTACCTGATCAGTGTAAGACATTTACTTGTTTTAGTGTTTTGAAACTTGAGTTGCTTTCTTCCATTTATATAGTGCCTTTCTTTTACCCATGGCCAGTTTACAAAGAAATCATAGGAAGGAGAAGTAAAAAAATCAAGCAACAAAACAGTGACAGAAAGATAGGGGCAGTAAATTCCATTTACAATTTTGGGGTGCAACGGCTAGAAGACTTAAGAAAGCAGAAGAGTATATAAAGAAGAATAAGTTCAGACACAAAAGCAGGAACAAGACCATGTATGACTGTAGGACTTCAGGCTCATGAACATGCTGATACACATTTCCTCATTTCTGGAGCAAGGCACCTTCCAACTTGCTATTTCTTTTTTTCAGTCAGTGAAACGCCCAGCTTTGTCTGCACGTATGATCAGAGATGATAACTAGCCCAGTCTTTCTTCACTAGTTGTTTGGTTCTACTTCAAAAATTAAAAGACCAATCAGCTTAAATTATTATACATTAAATAATAAACCTTTAAATATTTTTATGATTTTTTTTTTTACCTAAGGAACTGCTAAAATTAGCATAGGAGCATCCTAAAACTTTACCCCTCTTAATAATATGAAGAATTATGCAAACTAGGAATGGCCATGTGCCATCCTGCTATCCCAACTTAACTCCTTCTCTCCACTATCCTGGTTAAGATAGAGTGAAATATGAAATGTGCTACCACGTTTGAGACAACTACCAATCCATATGTATACATAATAAGACAAACAAGATGAGTTAACTGTTTAAAAAGCACATTTCTCAGTGCAGGGGGTCTTTAAAGCTCCCTTGAAACTAACGAAAGAGAGCTATGTTGTTTCTTCACCATTTATATTCTTTCCCATTCATTTCCTAACACAAAAGAAACATATAATTGTTCATGTTGTTTTGCTAAAGCAACTAAAAGCCACTATTGCATTTTGTGTAAAAGCCTTTAGTTTACAAAGGGAAACCCCTCTTGGCAGGTTTTTGCTGTTAGTCATCAATACTCCAACATAAAAGCCAAGAAAGAAATGCTCCAAAAACTCTTGCATTTTTTGGTTAAAGTAACCTGATCAGAGAAGTGATCTGTGATACATACATGCAAATCAGACTTCATTCTGAGTGAGTGTCTTATAAATGTAGGCATGCATGTTCAAGAAAGTTGTCAGAGAAATACTCTGGCATGGCAAACACTGGGCTGATGGACATGCCAAGTCACCAACTATGCTTCAAATAACAGAAACAAACTAACAAATAAGCAAAAAACTATTTTTTTGCATGCATGTTTTTGTTAAAAGGATGAAGAATACCTCACGATGATCAGAAGGTTATTTTGTGTTGTAGGACTAAAATAGAGTCAGAGGGGTGTTGTCACTTTCTTCCTCAGGATTTCAGGATAACTTAAACCAGCCTGTTTTTCCCTCCAGGTCCTAAAGAGTCACATTTGCTTCTATTTCTGACAAATAAAAACATTCTGAAAGAACAGCTAATATTACTGTTCATGTTTGTTTTAGAACTTTGCAAGAACAAAAGTGCAGTTCTAAAGATAAGAAGAGATCCAGTGTAAACAGCACCAGGAAACAATATTACTACTAGCAACTATAGCAACTAAAGATTGCTTCATATGTCTAAATGATATGCAGTATTTTTAAAGGCATATAGAGCGTTTACTTTCTTTACTCAGCAAGAACACTCAACACATTCCAATCAGATGTCATGCCATATTTATGAATCATTGCAATGAACTGAACAGAAAGTGTCTTAGATTAAGCCCTAGTCCAGACTCAAGAGTCTAGAAAAGAGTCCAGTCAGGCACATCTTATTATTTCTGTACTGGTCTGTACTGTCTCTAAAGTGTCAACACTCATGAATTTGATGCATACATGAAAAACTGTACCACATTTTTCACTCCAAGTTTTATGCTTATTTAGATCCAGCTTACTGTCAAAGCCATCATTTTGATCTTTACATCTAAACCCTCAGAGACACATTGATGAAAATGTTTGAATACCCCTGGTAATGACGTTTTGTTGTTTTTCTATGTAAAAAAAGTTAACACACCATGTATGCCAGTTTTGTGCAAAATTTAGTGCACAATTTCCATTTATTTGCAAAATTAACGTGTACTGTATTGCACTGTTACTGGTTATGTGCCGAATTTAATATATCAGAAAAACAAATGTGACCTGTGAAAAAATTGTCAATTTTTTTTATAAATATATTTTGTGTTTTTATAAATGTGTTATATATGTTAATAAATAAATTAATCTTTGTTAAAATCACCTTTAAACCTCACAAAGTGCACCTTTATAAAGTTCTATAACTGGAATTTAAAATTTTCATTCTGTGTTTAGGAAATTAAATATAAAAATGTAAAAAATATGAAATTAAAAATGTTTAAGCACTTATAAACTATGACTTTGCTCAAATGCTCCATATGAATCCAGTCATTCTGGTCTTGTTCAGGAGCGCCCTCTAGTGTTTAACAAACCCAGAAGACATTACTGAGTGGCGATTCTCTGCACTTTCTCTGGGTTCATTCATGTGACATTATTGATTATGATGTGCAGGTCATTTTAGGACACCTTTCACACAAATGACAGATTTGAGTCACTTACTTATACTAGCGTGAACCATCATGTAAGAAAAATCAGATCTGAACAAAAAATCTGATTTGAGCAATGAGGCTTAACCTGAATGTAACAATGCTATTTTCAAGTCTTTTCTTCCCTTCCAGTAAACATTACTTATAATTCCAACATCATAAAGTATCCTGGCAGCATAGCTCCTAATGCATCCGTCATTTTTGTGTTAACTTGGTCATGTTTGTTTTAGAGCATTAAAAGAATTTTGAGGGCAAGAACTACCGAAAGGGTACGAGATTCATTGCAAACTATCAGAATGTGACGTTGTTACTGTAGAACTACTGCTATTACAAGGACACCGATCAAGCGTAACATATGACCACCTCCTTGTTCCTACACTCATTGTCCATTTTATCAGCTCCACTTACAATATAGGTGCACTTTGTAGTTCTACAATTACATGGACCCTCACGGAGAAGGTATTATTTGGGTGGTGGATCATTCTCAGCACTGCAGTAACACTGACGTGGTGGTGGTGTTTTACTCAGCAAAAACAGTCATCACACTCCAGTCAGACTCCAATCATGCCATGTTTATGATTCATTGCAAGGGGCTGAAGAGAAATGATGAAATAATGGTGTTGAATAATACATCGTTACATAACCGTACAACTGTCAGGCAACAAGTCCAGCTTCAAGAGTTTCGACAGTCCACAAAGGAGCATCTTGTTATTTCTGTACTGGTTTGTACAGTCTTTAGAGTGTCAACACTCACAATGTAAGTGCATAAGTTAAAAACTATGCCACACTTTTCACTTCAAGTAGAAGTTTCTCTTTTATGCTTATCCAGGCTCAGCTTACTGTACTAAACCCCTCACATTGACTTGAACATCCTAAAACAAACTGCAAAAAGGTCTTAGATTAGCATAAAAGAGCAACTTCTACTGCCAGCGGAAGTTTCTTCCAAAGGCGTCTGGTTGGGTCACAGTGTTGTTCAGAGTTAAGGGCAGTGTTCAGGTTGCAGTTGGACTATTGTTGGGACACTCTCTCCCACTCTCCCTGCTCCGTCCGCTGGAAACGCTGGGGCTGGCCTCCAGGGAACAGGTTGTCTGCGCTGGGGTGGTCCAGCAGGAACTGGATGGTGGACTTGATGTGTTGGACAAAGTGAGGTGGCTCAGCATAAGGAGATGTAGAAAGGTACTGGTGGGACAGGATGGGGCGAGAGATACACATCAAGCAAAGGTCACGCTTTAAGTCGGATAAAGCATAATCAATTTACATCAAGCTCGACTTCTGTTATTGCAGTGATGCTCATTTCTGGAATTTAGCACAGCATATCAATTAATAAGGTACTAAGTTTCTTTTGGTGAAAATGAACTGAACTATAACAAACAATACACACATTCTAAAGTACCTAAATGGGAGAAATAAACTATGAAGTCTTTAGAAAGACTTAGTCAAAAATATATATAAACACAATATGGCAAAAAAATATGTAAACAGACTTGTCAATCAGGCTTTGTTTCTTACAGTAAGTGAGAGCAATAAGAGTATTTAAAATATCTATTAGTAATATGCAAATTGACAACTAATCATTGATGATTCACTGAGAAGGTACAATTTAAGCAACATTATTTTAAGTAATCAAGTTTCAGTGAGTAATTGTGACAACCCTAGAAATCAACAACCTGCAGCTGGGTTTCCCTGTGTAATTACAGCATGGATGTAATTCAGTTACCTGCAAGATAGTATCATCATTTTGAGCCAGCCAGAAGGCAATGTCCCTGTTAGGTGCCCACCTGCATGGTCCAATCGTTACCTGTTCTTTAGTGGAGTCATATACCCCAGCCATCTGTTAGAAAAAAAATAAATATTGTTTTTATTTGAAGGAATATTCAATTTTTTCACTCTTCCTTTTAGTATTGTGTATGTATATTTTTAAAGTTTTTATTTTATTTTTATACTCTTGAAAGGCATATTGTAAAAAAAATGTATTACTATTATTTATTCATAAAAACCTACTATACAAAAACATAATAAATACTGGTAGTTCATATGTGTGAAATACCAGTTTATCCCAGTGTAATCTTTTCTATAGATCAACTCAAGCAACAGACAAAGCTCTGTAAAACCAAAACCATGTTTACAGTAATCCATCTGTGAGTGTAATCAGGTCCAGGTTTCAAATTTAACAGTAGCAGCCAGGCTTGGTCGGGTTTTAAAGTTGCTGGTACAGGTTAGGTTTCAACTTTGGTTTCAGCCATCGATGTACTGTTTCTTTGAAACTATATATATATATATATATATATATATATATATGTATGTGTGTGTGTGTGTGTGTGTGTGTGTGTGTGTACGATGAAATACTGACTTGCACTGTTTGTACATTGTGCTTATTTGTGGCATACCAGTATAACAGTTAAGACAAAACTCTTACCTGATGAATTTCAACGGGTGTACCACCCACAACTACTATGCGGTTTACTGTGCACTGACTGGTGTTGTTTACAGGCTCTCTATAATTGGTCTTATCTGTCTTTTTCAACCAGATTTTCAGTAGTGATAGTCCCCATTTATCATGCTTTCAGTCCATAATCAGTAAGCTAGACAACCATGGCACTTCTGACAGAGGTTTAGAGATGATTTTTCATAACAGATTACATAGTGCTGATATAGAACCAACACACCTCATTCCACATCATCACATTCATAAAGACATGAAAGACACAATCTGATACTGTACTGACATCATCTTTGTACCTGTCCACCTGTGAAGGTGCGTGCAGACCGCAAGTCCTCTGCAGGCCCTCTCTGTGGAAATGAGGCGGGGAATAGCTCACCTGTTTTTACATTCACACCTATGAAGCAAAGACAGTTTAACTGTACAACTGTGCATTACATATAATTGGTCAACAGGCTTAGTGCATGTTATACCATACCTATTCCATAAACAATCGGTCTGTGAATTCCATCAATGACAACATCATTCATATCTACAAAACAAAGAACAACAGTCAATCAATAGTTATACAAGGATGAAAAATCAAGGACATCTGTCATGAGGAAAAACAAAAAGTCATCAACCTACCAGTAATACAGCATGTTTCTAAGTGAATTTCTTCCTTCTGTTTCTGAAAGGCCACTGCAAAATGAAGCACACAGCGCTAAATAATGTGCCACAGAATTGTAGCCTAATTTCTATAAATAAACCATGACTTTGCACAACTTTGCATACCTAAAACATTAAGGCTGAGTTTATGGGACGTTCTGGAGTCATCGTCAAACCCCCCAACAAGATGAAGCTCTAACCTGAAACAAAGATTAATTCAGTATGGACTAATATCAGTGATTATATTTAAGAGGCCATTTCATGGTTAACTGAATATACATCCTTTACTTTAAATATAAATAAATTTGATGTTCCGTGTAAATATTGTTAAAACTTTCAAATTGTGCCATTCACTCTGCAGTCCATCTATGGAAACCGTGCAAAAACAGCACCTTTTGAACTTACAATTGTTAAAAAACAATTAATTTACATACATCCATGTTTTCAGCCTACAGAAGTTTAGCTCTGCCCATACACATTTACACTGAAGATTTAAGGAGACTTTCAGCCTGGACTACTTTTTTGAATGAGGCACCAATCAAAAGAAAGATCATTTACATCTATTCGTTTTAAAGACACAGTAATAAAAACAGTCTAAGAAAGAAGTAGAGGATAGTACACGAAAAAAAAGGTCATGTAAAAATTAATTATTACTGTTTTTGGTGTATAAAATCACACAAACCTCATAATTGGACCAGGGGAAAAAATGAAAATACTATAAAATGTAGGATATGGGTCCTTTAAGTACAACAGCCCCATATAGAAAGACATGTACACATGAACATACATATAGATAGACAGAAAGATAGAAAAATAAAAAGACAGATAGATAGATAGATAGACAGACAGACAGACAGACAGACAGGTAGACAGATAGACAGACAGATGTATTTACTGATTCCCAATTTGAGTAATACAATAACAGAAAAACCATGGAACATTATGCATATGATAAATAAATACAGTTACATGTACTACACATACGCCAAGACATCATTGCAGAAACATGAAAAAGTGCAAAAGACAACATTAACTGAATATGTGATCTCAAAAAAAAGCCAAAAATACACCTGCCTGCCATCTTTTGCAGGGTTGCTTAAGGATGTGACAGCATTTACAAGGAGAGGAACTTCAGTCAAAGTACTCGAACCATCACAGTGAGCCAGACAAGTCGCTCCACTGCCTTCAAGGAAATATGAGAAAAAATTCCTCCATAAACATAATGTTGTGCAGTACCTTTTAAAGGGCCATATCATGCGAAATTAAACTTTTCCTTGCTTTTTTTTTTTTTTTAAACAAAACCAAAAACAGATGTAGCATGTAAAAAAGTTTCAAAACGTACCATTCACATCCCATTTCATTTAGTTTGTACACTAATCTTAAAAAAACAGCCTGTTTTGAATTCACTGTTTTCATTACCAATGTAATTACCTACATCTGCCTATATCACACCTTTATTATTTAATGTACAGTAGTTTAGCCCTGCCAATTCCAGTTGGAGTTTTTAGGAGTGTTTTAGCCCTGTCCCCTTTTTGAATGAGGCACAATATGTGGCAGCCTACCAGAACAACGATTATTTACATAATTACAAAAACAGACTGTTTAATTAGGAATAAAATGAGGTGGGAAAATGGTCACATGAAAAATAAATAACTGTTTTCTAGTTCATAAACCCACAGAAACATTCCAAGTGGAAAAAATAAAAATACAAGAAAAATGTGGACTACAGGCCTTTTAATGCTCACTTGAAGAAAAAAAAAAACAACAG